>NC_080075.1:16800931-17400931 GCF_949987535.1 Balaenoptera acutorostrata | reverse complement strand
AGGATACCAGAATATCTTTGAGATAGCAATTAGTTTACCATTTGTTTTTCTTGAATATCCCTTAATCAGAATGCAGCCTGAAACCTGGAAGTGAGCAACAAGGTACAGTCAGAGAGAGATCCAATAGAATTTCTCTAGTTCTAATTCAAAGAGTTGGGCAAGAAATTCCTGACTCTCAGCAACAGTGTGGAATTCTCCTCCCTTCCACCTTTTATTTCTCTGTTCTCTCACACCCCAGATTTCAATTAAATATCAGGTGATGGCAACATATCAGAGAGTGGGGGTGGATCACAAGAACCAAACCTCTGAGAGTGGGGAGTTTTCTCTACAGTCAACAACCCCACTCCAACCATCCTTTTTTTTTTTTTTTTTTGTCTTCTTTGTCCTCCTGTATCTATAAAAAGGAGCTCCAGGGAGCCATAAAGTACTCAGGAGATCACACAGAGGGAGGAGTTCAAGAAAGTAAACCTAAAAAATTATGTATAAAATATTAGATTCATTCCAACTTTCACATGCATGGGTATTTTCTTTATCACCATAACAAAGACTTTGGTAACTGACTACCACCAAGGACCCTGGTTGAACACTGAATGGTGCAGTGCATACTCAGGACAGATCTGAAAAACAATGCAAAGGATTTGAAAGATGAACTAACATTAAAACAACAACCCACAGAAGGGTGGTTGGAACTTGTGTCTTAAAATTAATTTGCTATAAAAAATGAAAATTCTCCCTAGAATTTAGATATAACCCAGAATCCCATAACATGATAATGAAAGTGTCCAAGATATAATCCAAAATTTCTCAGCAAAGGAAGAATCAGGGAAATTTCAACTAAGGTGGGAATAGACAATCAGCTGACAGCAACAATGAAATGGCACAGATAATGGAATTTCAGGACAAAGTGTTTAACTATCACACAAATGCTCCAACAGTCATGGACACTTAAAAAGTGAACAAATTCAAACTATCAACAAAAAGAGAATATAAGAAAGAATAAAATGGGAATTTTAGAACTGAGAATATAATAATAGATATGAAACCTTCACTGAGTAAGGCATATGGTAAAATAAAAATGATTAAAATGAAGACTGAACTTGAAAATATGTCAATAGAAATAATTCTATATGAACAATGAAGAGAAATTTTTAAAAATGAAGAGCCCCAGAGACCTATGAGACAAATATAAAAGTTCTGATATTTGTGTTTTCAGAGTCCCAGAAGGAAAGGAGAAAGAAAGTGGTGATAAAAAAGTATTTGAAAAAATAATAGTTGAAAACTTTAAAAGTTTAGCAAAAGATATAAATCTATAGTTTCAATCAAAAAGTCTATAGACTCCCAAACAGGAGAACCCAAATATATTCACACCAAGACACATATTGAACTGCTATAAACAAAAGCGAATAAAATACCCAGAAAGCACCAAGAGAAAAATGACACATTTCCAATGGGGGGGAAACAATTTGAATGGCTGTGGACTGCACTCCAGAACCTATGGAGGACAAAGAGAAGTGGCACAACAATGTTAAAGTGCTAAAAGAAAAGAGTTGTTAGCCTAAATTCTATATCCAGAAAAACATCTATCAAAAATGAAGATGAGATATAGGCAATCTCATGTAAAGAAAAACTAAGAGAATCTGTTTTCAGTAGATCTTATTTTTAAAAATTGCTACCTAAAATTCTTCAGACATAAATGATACCAGATAGAAAGATGGAATATAAGAAATTGCTAAGGATAAAGAGGATCATTATATAATGATAAAAGTTTTAACTTACTAAAAAGACATAACAGTGCTAAATGTGCCTGCCCTGACAAACAAAATTTCAAAATACACAAGGCAACAACTGACAGACTGAAATGTAAATAGACAAATCCACAATTATAAATCATAATTTCAATACTTCTTTATCAGTAATAGACTAGTAGACAGAAACCAATCAAGAATACAGAAGTACAGGGCTTCCCTGGTGGCGCAGTGGTTGAGAGTCTGCCTGCTAATGCAGGGGACACGGGTTCGAGCCCTGGTCTGGGAGGGTCCCGCGTGCCGCGGAGCGGCTGGGCCCGTGAGCCACGGCTGCTGAGCCTGCGCGTCTGGAGCCTGTGCCCCGCGGTGGGGGGGGCCGCAGTGGTGAGGGGCCCGCGCACCGCGATGAAGAGCGGTCCCCGCACCGCGATGAGGAGTGGCCCCCGCTTGCCGTAACCAGAGAAAGCCCTTGCACGAACCGAGGACCCAACACAGCCAAAAATAAATAAATAAATAAATAAAGTAGCTATAAAATTAAAAAAAAAAAAAAAAAAAAAAAAAAGAATACAGAAGTACAAAAATAACACCATCAGGCAAATTGAACCACCAGGCCATAGTAGAATATGCATTTTTCTCAGGTGTACGTGAAACATTTACCTATATAGACCATATCCTGAACATAAAACATACCTCATTTTTTAATAAAAATTGAAAGCATACAAAATAAGTCCTCAGTTCATATTGAAATTACATTAGAAATAAGTGAAAGATAATGGAAACATTGCTAGACATTTGGAATTTTAAAAATTAACAAAAACAACAACAACAACAACAAAAACATGCTTATATATAACCCATCAGCCAAAAAGGAAGTTTCAAGGAATATTTGAATTTAATGAAAACAAAAAAAACCTCCATATAAATAAATCTGTGAGATGCATCTAAAGGAATTATTAGAGGGAAATTTATACCATTACATATTTACATTAAAAAGTGGAAAAATCTCCTATCATAATTTTTGCTTCCAACTTAAGAGACTAGAAAAAAGGAAGAGAAAAATAAAACTACAGAAATCAGAAAGATATAAATAATGAAGATAAATAAATGCAGAAATCAATGAAATTGAAAATGAAAAATAGGGTAAGATTGATGACATTAAAATCTGGTTCTCTGGAAATATAAAATTGATGACCTTTTGCTAAGATTAATAAGGAAAAATGAGTGGAGAGAAAAATGGTCAATATCAGGAGTGGTGGTAGAAAGAATTCTAAGGTGGTCAGTGTTTTTTCCCTCAGAGATAAACATGTAGTATAATTTCCTCCCCTTGATTGTGGGCATAACCTGTGAATATGATGGGATTTCCCTCCTTTGACTATATTGTTATATAGCAGAAATAATTTTACAACTATAACTAAAGGTACTAAAAATCTGCCTTTGGGTTAATTGAAAAGGAGTTTATCCAGGTGGGTCTCAAACTAATCATATAGACTAGTCTGAGCCCAATCATCAGAGAAAAAAGTGAGAATTTCATAGCGTGAGAGGGCAAATGTGTATTGGGGAGCTCCATGGCAAGGAACTGTGGACAATTAAGAAAGGTCCCAAGCTGACAACTTGCAAGAGAATGGGGATTTCCCTTCTACAAGGATAAAGAAGTGAATTCTGCCAAGAATTGGCTTAGCTTGAAAGGAGACTCCAGAAATGTAATACAGCCTTGCTAACATCTTGATAACCGTCTTTTGAGATTATGGTCAGAGAATCCAGTTCAGCCATGTCTGGACTTCTGACCAACCAGAAACGAAAATGTCTCTTTTGTTTTAAACCATCAAGTTTTTAGTACTACATTTTACAGCAATAGAAACCACTTAAAGGTATACAAGAAGGACATATCTCAATAGACATTAAACAGGTAATAAGGAAAACAAAGAACTCTATGAATATAAGCTCTACAACTAAGGAAATGAACCAATTCTTCAAAAAGCACAAACTATCAAAATATGTCCAAGAGGAACAGATAAAACGGAGGTAAAAGACTAATATATAATGAGCATGTGGGGTTAATTTCTGGAATGCAAGGATGGGTCATTATTGGAAAATCAAACATTGCAATCTGCTATTTTAATAGTATAAAGAACCAAAAGTTTATATATTGTATGATTCCCTTTATATGTCATTTTTAAAAGGACAAAATGATAGTGATAGAGAAATTATCACAGTTTTCCAAGTGTTAGTGATTGGGTTAAAGTGTGACTATAAACAGATAATGGCAAGGATTTTGGTGGTGTTGTTATTGCTTTGAATATTGGTTCTGGTGGTGGTTACAGAATTTATACATGTGCTAAAATTCTAAAGCTCTACATAAAAGATAGGTATTTAGGTTAAAAAAAGAAAAAAGGAGAAAAATGAAAATGAAAACAAAAAAGAAAACATTCCTGAATTAAGATTTGAAGAAAGAGGTTGTTTCCCGTCTGCCTCATTATATTCAACCTGATAAATATGTAGAAGCATGTGACTGTAGAGGCTTGATCAAATGGGAGGTGGTTTGGATAGAAATTTTTGTGTGAATCTTACCAATATTGGCATTATGGAGATGAGATTAACAATTATATTTAGAAAGTCAGTTTCATAATTGCTTTTCAAAAATCAGTTCACCAAAAAACATTGTTTTGGGTGATTATTTTATTTTGCTTTGTTTTTTGGGTGAAAAGTTTTAGGCATATCATAGTCCAAAACTTGTTTTTATCATTCTCTTACTATTCCATAAGTTAAAAAGTAGTCAGAAAATACAAATATGAAACCTATCATTGTGCTACACGCTTTGGAGAAAGTCGGCTTTGTTTAGGCTATTGAGGAAGCAAATGCAAGGGAAATTAAAACGTGAATGACTTTTCAGTACTTTATTGTATATTGAACAAGGAGACGAACACTTCAGCTCAGGAAACAACTAGTGATTTCAACAGCTCTCATTTCTAATGTGTTCTCCATCCCATTTTATACCGTCATATTCTACCTACCTTCTATTGATTCATGCTGCTATTACTTTAATTCAAGTCCTTATTGATTGAGTTGATTTGATAATTTCATGGATTCCATATCACAAGTATTTTTCCCTCACAATGCTGTGAGAACTAGGTTTCTACATTGTACATGTATATTTACATAAAAATATCGATGTTCAAGATCTTTGAGGAGAAAGGTAAAAATATATATGTGTCTTGAAGATATTCAAGATTATCTGAATAAATTGAGGCATCAATATTAACATATCAAAACTGAAATCACATTTAGAAAAAAAAAGCATTCATGCCTTTTCTTCTAAGGAAATTGAAAAAGGGAGGAAGAAGAGAGGGAGAAAAGGAGGGACAGAGAAAACTTAGCTGCAGGTACACGATAGGTATCATCCATCATTTTAGGACAGTGCTGTCCAATAAAAGTGTAATGTAAGACACATATGCAATTTTAAGGTTTTTTGTACCTATGTTAAAAGAGTGAAAGAAACATAAAGAAGTTAATTTTAATAACATCTAATACATATATCTAATGTTATTATTCCATATTAAATATATAATAGATATCTATTTTAATAATGAATTTTAATTACTCCAATGTATCCAAAATATTGTTTCAACATGCAATAAATATAAAATTACTTATGATATTTTACATTGTTTTCTTAGTACAAAGTCCTTTTGTACTACTTGAAATCTTTACACATTTTAAGTTTTATACTAAATTTTCATCAGAATACATGATTTGTTTTCAGATTTCAAAAAATTAAATGTTAGAAATATAGATTCACATGCTCAAGTCGTTCTGAACACTCTTAAATGGTTTCCAGTAACTGAATTGATTAACAATTTATACATTGAAATTTAATTCTAAATAAATAAAATTTAAAATTTGGTCCTTAAGTAACACTAACTTCAAGTGTTCATTAGTAACACGTAACCAATGGTTTTCATTTTGGACAGAGTAGTTCAAGTTCATAACTTTAATTTGTTTAAATAAATATATATATTTCATTTTCAGTAGGTTATCTTCCCCTCAGAAATGCCTTGGCATTTTAAAACTTTTACAATAAAAGCCTTTTATGCCCTACTGATATTTACTCCTTGAAATATTTGTGCTTTGAATGCAAAGAAAAACAGGAAAAATGACCAATGTTTAAAATTTCATTTTTTGTGGCAATACTTTAACTCTGTCTTCCATGCTGGTATTTGACAGAGTAGCAGCCAATGTGATGTATTAACTATGTTCGTCCTGACTCTCTACCTTACACAGAGTATTCTCCCTTTTGATACATTTGCTCTATTGGGATACAAAATGAAATAATACAGGAATTAGCAATTAGTTATGATTTGAATTGGTTAAAATTCTCTATTCTCAATATATTAAAATGGTGTAATTGCATAATATAAAATCATCAGTCTGATTTCATTTTCCACAAGGAGCAGATGTCATGGCAAAATCCTCCTCATGTTTGAGCAGCCCTAGGCATGATGAAATTATCATCAGCAAAAGACAGCTTCATGGATAAACAGAAAAGTAGGCAATGTTTTTAAATTTAAATGCTCTCTTACTTTGCATTTTTGTGCCTAACTCTACTCTTTCAATATCCTAAGGATATTTTTAGTTCCCTGTTATGCCCCCAAGACCCCAAGAGAAATTTCATGATAATTCATATCATCATAATTATCTGAAATGGAGAGATTAGGAAATAAATTCTATGGGAAATTACTAATGGATAAGGGTTTCCAAATTTTGACAAATATTATTCATGCATTTTGTGACACACATAAATGCACACATCTCTATCACCTTATGAGGATGTAATCTGTAGTCATCTATTAGCAAACAGATTTGGAGTTGGCCAAATTTGATCAGTTTAAAAGTAGGAAAATTTGTTATGTATTTTACATAGAATCACAAAAATGTTTCATTTTCATTTGTATATAGATCCTTTATATCATCCTATTCAAAATATGCTATATCTGGACTGTTTGGTCTAAATGAAGCAGACTTTTTTTTCAGTCATTGCAACTTGAACCTGGGATGGTGGTAGGCCAGGACTGCTATAGTGAAACTGGTGAACACAAAATAAAAACTTTTCTGAGAATGGAGATAAGAAATAGAAAAGAATGTCAAAATCATAAGACAAGAAACAAAGTCCACAGGAGTATGTTTGGTCATCAGAATAAAATGAAGCCTGAATCCAGCCACTCCTGAAATTTTTAGTTATATGAACCATGTTTTCCTCCATCTAAGATAGTTTTGCTGGGGTTTCTGCCACTTACCATGAATAAGTAATGAATAATACAACTTGCTTCTTATCAGTTTCTCCCCACACAAACACTATGACTTGTTTTTCTTTAGTGTCTTCTTTCTACACTGTAAAGAAAACAAGTAGATAAAGTCATAACTTTAGAATGTACTGAAGATTCAGGATTGGTGAGGTTTAATTCTCTCTATGGATTTTTAACTTCTTTTCCAAATAACTTTGTAGGGGAAGTTTGGATCATTAGAAATAAAATTCAAAATTGTTTCTTTAACTAAGATTTGAGCCTTTCATATGGCAATGGCAAGATGCTTTTTAGAATTCACCACAGATCTACCAGAAGTCCAGTTAGCACTATTTTTTTTTTTTAATTAATTTATTCATTTTTGGCTGCGTTGGGTGTTCGTTTCTGCGCAAGGGCCTTCTCCAGTTGCGGCAAGCGGGGTCCACTCTTCATCACGGTGCGCGCGCCTCTCACTATCACGGCCTCTCTTGTTGCGGAGCACAGGCTTCAGACGCGCAGGCTCAGTATTTGTGGCTCACAGGCCCAGTTGCTCCGCGGCATGCGGGATCTTCCCAAATCAGGGCTCGAACCCGTGTCCCCTGCATTGGCAGGCAGACTCTCAACCACTGCGCCACCAGGGAAGCCCCAGTTAGCACTATTTTATGCATTACTGCTACATAAAAAGAGACTAGTAAAATAAAAGATGATTAATAACATTTTATGTAATATTTTATTGATTTTCTTTATATGCTAATTTATTAATAATGGGAGAATTTGATTCTTTAGATTTTTATTTTTCACCATTATAGAAAAAAGATAGAAATTTCCTTCCTACTAAATTCTTACCAACTTTTATTTTTTTAAATGATCATGTATTTTAACAGGAGTACCATGGCCTCAAATATATTCAATAAATTTCTCCTAACTATATTTCTTTCTTAGTAATGGCTACCACTAACTGGACAAGTATATTTAACACATATTTCTGATTGATATATACATTAAATTAGAAAACATATATAATTTCATGGTATACATTTTTCAGGTTCTTTAAAGCAAGAAAGTAAGGTAAATTAGCTAAAATACTTTTTTTCAACCATGTGTATTTGTTAAAATTTTCTTTTCTTTAGTTTTCTTAAGAGTGGAAATAATTAGAGGATTTGATATGATAGAATGAGAAATATATCCTAGCAGGAAATATCAAAAAATGACATTTTTTATGTACTCTATTATTAACAAAGGAACTGTTTATGCACTTTTCTACTCTTCTGTTAATCCACTACCACTTACACATTTTTTTTTTTTTTTTTTTTTTTTTTTTGGCTGTGTTGGGTCTTCGTTTCTGTGCGAGGGCTTTCTCCAGCTGCGGCAAGCGGGGGCCACTCTTCATCGCAGTGCGCAGGCCTCTCACTATCGCGGCCTCTCTTGTTGCGGAGCGCAGGCTCCAGACGCGCAGGCTCAGTAGTTGTGGCTCACGGGCCTAGTTGCTCCGCGGCATGTGGGATCTTCTCAGACCAGGGCTCGAACCTGTGTCCCCTGCATTGGCAGGCAGACTCTCAACCACTGCGCCACCAGGGAAGCCCCTACACATTTTTTAAGGAACCATTTCTCTGAACAGTGCTGCCAAATGTTCAATTCAGGTTTATATATATCAACCCCTCCCTACAGAACTGGTGGAGCCATCATCTACTGGTTCACATTTATTTTATATCAAGGACAAATCAATTAAATGATGTCCTCATACAGAAAAATAATAATCGATTAATTATACATAATGACATCATGATATGGTAATAATGAGAAAGAGGGGTAATGAAGAAGATACGAGATTAAAAGAGTTTATTTCTCATTGACTCTATACATCCTCTGTGAATCAGCTAAGGTGTTCTGATCATCAGTCACTAATGTTCTTCAGCTAATGGAACATTCATTACCTGGGTCATGGGCAACAGCTATGCCTGGGGAAAGAGACCTCTAGAATCTCACATGTGTAGTTAAGTCACTTCCATCCAGAACACATTGGCCACAATATTGCCACTCAGCTCTTTACACCTACTAGGAGCTGGAGAATATTTTGTGAGTAGCACAAATGAGCACTTCACCAGTTGAAGAACATTCATAGCTCCTGGTAACCTAAGACAAAAATTTAGACTTAAAACAGTGTGAAGAAATGAGTTAAGAGATAACTTTTCCTAGAAATGTATGTGTTTTTCCTATTAAATATGAATTTTGAATATTTAATATATTGGTTATTATGTCATAATATCATAGCAAAATATTGTAGCTTAATAGTTTCCTTGCAACACAGTTAACAGAAATTATGTATTCCTGTGTTCCAAGGACCATAAAATGGGAAAAGATAAAGAATAATAAAATGCAGTACAATTCTTCAACAAGAGGGGCCCTGATTTTATTTAGAAAGAGGCTGTGTATCACAAACAAAAAAGAGATTGACTTGTTAAAAAAACACATGGTGCCTATGCCTGGGGATCTGCCACTCAGTATTGGGAAGGTGATCCATGTCCTTCAACACTGCTGCTCATGAGCAACAGCCTCAGGCCCCAAGGGCTGCTCCTTCGCTTGTACTCAACCTCCTCTGGCAACTGTGCCCTGACGGCAGCAGGATTGGGCTTATGCCAATGTGTCTGAGATGACACTGTTTCTGAATATGAGGATGATTTGAGTGGTGGAAATTCTTTGAAAAGAAAAAAGACAAATTTTCTTTATGTTTTAATTTCTGGTCCCAGAGTACTCACAATTTATTTCAGTATTTACAGAAGTTGCACATATAGTACGAGGAACATTTTGTAGTGTTGAACAATTCCTGTCAATCTTAAATATGTATGTATGTATGTGTAGACAAAACATACATGGAGCCTGATACCTTTTCTTTGTATTTTTATATGGACCTATGTATTGCTTTGAAGAGAGTGAAAATTGTGATACAAATGATAATTATTTGTGTGATGGAATTAAATTATTTGAGGTATTTACTGACTTCTTTCTAGTGTTTGAAGAGGATATGTAAAACACATTGTTTATTTTCACATTTAAAGGTTGATTATTTTCCTCAGAGAGCATATTATCCACAATGATTCAGAAATGCTGTAGTATTTGCCTTATTATTATTATTTGCCTTATTATTATTTTCAACAGAGTAAGCTATCTAAAATATTGGCAATAATAATAAAATTTGTAATTTCAGCAAAAAGAATGTTAAAAAATTTATATGAAATAAGCATATACTAATTTGTGATATATATTAATTTATTTGGTTACTTATCCAAACTTTACCAGTGTTCAGGAAAAAGTCCTACAGATATGCTCAAAAATAATTAAATGCATTGTCTTTGAGACTGCTTATTTTACTCAGAAAATGAAAGCTTTACACATAATTTTAATTGTGTCAGTGTAAAAATATTTTTAAAATAAGAAGATAGAATACAGTACACTTAATGGTTTATTGGCTAGATTTATGTCTTTAAACATTTAGACTTGTCTAAATTCAGATGTACATCTTCATGTACTCCTGCCTGGGCTCCACAACGTATGGTGATAGGCCTGATAGAAGTATAATATTCTATTTATATTAACTTTTGGAGAAAGGAGAGTACATTATATATCAAAACAATGGCTGTGTAAAGGAAGTACTATTTAAATTGAATCTTATGGGATTTAGACAACAGTTGAGAAGACAGAAGATGATTCAGGAGAAAGAAATAACAAAATCATGGAAGTGGAAGCAACCAGAAATATCCACAGGATTTAAAGAAGTCTCCTGTTGAACAATGGGACAGGAAGTTGCAGAACTGAGGTAGTAATATTATGTACAGGAATTAGAATACAAATATTAATTTGGAAGCTTGAAAGCATACATTTCCATATACAGCTCATTATCAGAATTTCTTGCAAAGACCAATTTTACTTTTTTTCTAAAATAAAAAAAAATCCACTTTATCTGCTATCTTTTAAACTCCTTTGAAATTGAGGGTGTCTGTCTTATTCACATTTTATCCTTTCATTTCTCTCAGTGCTCTGCATTTGGTAATAATTACTAAATGAATTGTAGTTAAATAGTGAATTAATTAATCATAATGTTAGTTGTTGAAAGACAATTTTAATCATTTTAATACTAAGCCTGCTGTGGAATTTCTTAGAGGCGAGGAGTAGTTCTTTCAGTACGTAGAGCATTATCCATTCCCCAACTGAAAGATATTTGAGTTGTTTCCAATTTTGAGTGATTATGAATAGAGATTTTCTGGGCTGAATAGTGTCCTCCAAAAATTCAGGTTCACTCAGAACCTGTAAATGTGCCCTTATTTAGAAATGTAAATAATCTATTTGTAGATGTTATCAAGATAAATGAGGTCATGGTGGATGATGGCAGAGTCTAAATCTGATGACTTGTTTCTTTGTCAAGGGAGAGAGATTTGTATATGCAGAGACACAAAAGTCAAAGGGACAAAACGCCATGTGAAGACAGATGCAGAAGTTGGAGTGATGCAGCTACAAGCCAAGGAATGCCAAGGACTGCTGGCAGCCAGCAGAAGCTAGGAGGAGACAGGGAGGATTCTTTCCTAGAGCCTACAAAGAAGGACTCCTAGCCTACAGAACTATGAGAGAACAAATCTCTGCTGTTTTAATCCACCTATTTTGTAGTAATTTGTTATAGTAGCCCTAAAAATCTAATACAGAACTACTACCCAAGGTCGTATAATTATTTCTTTAGCTTTTGTAAGAAATTGTCAGATTGTTTCTTATTTAGCATTCCCACTAAATAAGTGGGAAAATATTTGAAAGTTGTTTGTTCTATATCCTATCCGGCACTTAGTATTGTCAATCTTTCAATTTTGGCAATTTTTAAAGATTTGTCAATGCATATAATTGTGGTTTCAATTTTCAATTTCTCAATGACTAATAATGTTGAGCATTTTTTGTGTTATTTGTTATCTAGACCTCTGGGTTAGGTCTTTTAATGCTTATTTTTCTTTTTCCCCACTTCCTAAAATGTATTTCTTTGGTTGCCTTCTCTTTTCTTTCACTTTGTGAATTTATATCAATTATTTTTTTTTAATATCATGATATGGAGTTTCAGGAGGGGTCAAAGTTTAATGAATGCATTCGACCCACCATCCTTTCAAAAACTCCAGGTCTACTTTATTTTCAAAAATTACTTACAAATATTAAGGTGGAAATTAATGAGGAATTTGTGATAAAATATAAACATTTAAAATTTTATTTCCTATTTTAAAATTTTTTATTTTACATTGGAGTATAATTGATTTACAATATTGTGTTAGTTTCAGGTATACAGCAAAGTGATTCAGTTATACATATACATATATCTATTTTTTTTTCAGTTTTTTTTTCCCATATAGGTTATTATAGAGTATTGAGTTCCCTGTACTATACAGTAGGTCCTTGGTGATTATCTATTTTATATACATAGTATTATATGTATATGTCAATCCCAACCCCCTAATTTATCCCTTCCCCCCTTCCCCTTTGGTACCCATATGTTTTCTATGTCTATGAGTCTGTTTCTGTTTTGTAAATAAGTTCATTTGTATCACATTTTTAGATTCCACATTTAAGTGTTATCATATGATATTTGTCTTTCTGTCTGACTTACTTCACTTAGTATGATAATCTCTAGGTCTATCCACGTTGCTGCAAAACAATTTAAAAAAAACATATACAATATAGTTTCTTCAGTTTACACTTTAGGCATTTCTACTCTAACAGGTTTGAATTAATTATAATTTAGTTTACTTAATCAAAATGTACTATTTTTATAAATTTTGTTCTAACTGGTAATTGAGTCAGAAACCTAGTTATTTTAATTGTGCTTTATGTTAATAAATAGCTTAATTTTTATTAAAAATTTTAAAAAATAAAAAATGTATTACCTTTGAAATTAACTTTCTGTTTTTATAACAGTATAGACAATGCATATATATTGACTACATATCCATGACAGTAAGGTGTAAGCTTACATATATTAGTATGAATAAAGTTTCATTTCCTGATTCATGATAGATTTCAACATTCTCAGTCAGTATTCCTGAAACACTTAACCTCTATGATGTTTTTGAAAGACATCTAAATTTTTTTCACTCTCCTCCTTTCAAGAGAAGGGGCTAAATTTCTCTTCCCTTGTGTATGGACTAGGCTGAATGACTTGTTACTAACGAAAATACAGTAAGTCCCCTACATATGAATGAATTCCATCACAAGAGCGTGTTCATAAGTCCAATTTGTTTGTAAGTCCAACAAAGTTAGCCTAGGTACCCAACTAACACAATCGGCTATATAGTACTGTACTGTAGTAGGTTTATAACACTTTTCACACACATAACACATAAAAAACAAACACAAAAAATAAAGAAAACATTTTTAATCTTACAGTACGGTACCTTGAAAAGTACAGTAGTACAGTACAAAAGCTGACATACAGGGGCTGGCATCGAGTGAACAGGCAAGAAGAGTTACTGACTGTAGGAGGGAGAGGAGGTGGGAGATGGTAGAGCTGAAGGATCATTAGCAATAGGAGATGAAGGGCAAGCTGCAATTTCACTCATGCCTGACATTGATGGAAAACATATTCGCATCTTTGAAAGTTCTCAACTTGAAGGTTCCTATGTAGGGGACTTACTGTACTGAATGTCCTTTAGCTTCTCTTTCTAGCCAGCTAAAAGGCACTGTGATTCAGCATTCAAGATTTTACTTCACTATCATACTTGCCTCATATAGTATTTTGGCACATCCAAGGGAAACAAGGTGGAAATGAAGAAAACAAACAAGTAAACTCCATTGTTTATTTTCTCTACTTCATTTTCACTTAACCTGTTCAAAATAATCTGGATTTTTCAAAATTTTATCTTGAGTTCTTGTCCATTGAATTATAGTAACCACAATGATAGAGTCCTCTGGTCTGACATTTGACATATGAAAGGGAAAATAGAGAATTCATATATATATATATTTTATCTCTCAGGCAAATCTTGTGAAAACTGAAACCAACATATTTTCCTGTCTCTGTGTTAAAGAATTCTGGGACTAGGCATCATTTCCTGTCCCTATGTTAAACAACACTGAGGATTACCAAAAAAAAAAAAAAAAAAAAAAAAAAAAGATAAATGCTTGCTAAAGTTAAATAAATTTAATAATTGCTCCTGGCAGATAAGACTATGAAGTATCGAAGCCACTGACTTCTCAAGATAAACAGTCTGATTATCCATCTAGATTTAAGACATTAGCCTCCCGAGGCTCACAATCCAAAACTATTATTTTATAAACTCTGCCCAATCTCAACTTGAACCCTAATAATATTCTCTCCTGATTTTCTCCTTCTAGGAAGGATACAACTAATTCTCTCCTAAGGGATTGTTCTCCTTTTCTGCAGTTAGGCTTAACAGCTTAGCTTTGTTTGATCAATAGATTCCCTGCTTCTCTTTTGAGGATCAACCCTTGTTATCAAGATTATTGTCTTTCTAGGAATAGGTATTTTAAAAATATTAATATAATTTGACATGCACAGCTAAGTGATGATTTGATTCTAGCTTGTGTCTGTCCTTCTAATGAAGTTATATAAACTATATCTTTAATAAGGTGGGAAACATGAGGGGGAAAGAAAGAGTTTACAGGATATAAAACTAAATATAATCTAAAAAATATTGTACTGGAATCATCTTAGTTTATCTCTAAAATCAAATGATTTAGGTTTCTAAAGGGTTCAAGAGCTTTCTTTTACTATTAAATATCTTAAACAAATGTATGTAATGAGTAACATTTGAAATGACAGTAAGAGGTAATTAACAATTTCTGCATGGGATGGGCATTCTTTAGCTCTTTTTCATTTATATTTCAGTGCAAATTAATTTCAGATTCTCTACTGAGAGCATAATCTGGCAATTCCAGTAGTGCTAAGTAGAATAAGGTATGACAGTCTAAGGGTGGCACTTATTAATGTGATTAACATCAAAAAGAGAAAGTTATTTAAAAGCAAACTATGTATAGATTACCATTTAATTTTTGTCTACTTACTCAGGAATACTCACACTCTATTTTCCATTAATAAAAAAAAATTCCATTTCTGTGCTGGCACCTGTCTCTGGCACTAAATATTTGACTAGTTCTTGGGTCAGTTATCATTTCCACATGTGCAGGAAAACTTGGCATCACAGAATTTACTCTCACAGTTAAATAAAATGTCAAGGGCCCTCCACTCAATTTACGTAAACTTGGATTCTGTCTTATTTTAATTTTCATTCTTTATCCTGTTAATTCTGTTTGAAGGTCAAGATTAGTAGTTTATTCTTATAACAGTCTCTCAAACATTATAGGAGAGCCATTATGCTTTATCCTTCTATCCCTAGTTCTGTTTACCATTCCTTGAAAATAAAATATTTAGTTCTTTGGCCATTTTTACTTTATTTTACCTTCTACTAATTATTATAAACATCACATATTTCCCACTAAGATTTTGTAAACTTTTATTTTGAAATAATTATAGAATAAAAATAAGTTTAAAAAAAAATACAGAGAGGTCCCACGTACATTTTACTCAGTATTCTTCAATGTTTACTTCTTACATATCATAGTACAATATCAAACCAAGATGGTACATTGATACAATATGTGTGTGAAGTTCTACATCATCTTATCACATGTGTGGATTGGTGTAAACACCACCACAATCAAGAAATGGAACTATTTCATTACCGAAAAGATCTCCTTCATACTATTTCTTTATAGTCATACCCACTGGTCCCACTGCCATCCCTAATCCCTGACAACCACTAATCTGTTCTGCATATATATATATATAGTTTTGTCACTTATATAATGTCATACAAGAGGAATCATACAGTATGTGAGCTTTTGAGATTGGATTCTTCCTCTCAGCATAATGCCCTTGGAGTCCATTGAAGTAGTTATGTTCACCAATAGTTTGTTCTATTTTACTGCTGAGAATGTGATCCAGTCTGTTTAACTATTAATCTATTCAGGGACAATTTGGTTGTTTTCAGTTTCTGTCTATTATGAATAAAGCTACTATGTACCTATATGTACAGGTTTTGTGTGTACATAGTTTTTCATTTTCTTGGATAAATGCCCAGATTTGCAATTCTTGGGACATTTAGTTGTTTTTTTGTTTTGTTTTGTTTGACAAATAATTTACCATGGTGGTTATTCATTTTGAAACTCCCACCCACAATAAACAAAATCCAATTTCTCTGCATTTTTTCTGGCATTTGGTGTTGTCATTGTTTTTATTTTAGCTGTTTTGATATGTGCATAGTGATATCTCATTGTGGTCTTAATTGGCATGTCCCTAAAAGATAGGGATGTTGCACATCTTTTTATGTACTTATTTGTTATTTGTAGGGTGAACCTATTTTTACATGTACTATGTTCTATATCATACCTATATCGTCTCTGTTTGTGTTAGTGTTTGTGTCATGTGAATATAAAAAATTTCTCATCAGCTGGTCTCCTAACACACCACTAAGGTAATTTTATTATTCCACCTATTTAATTCCCTCCGAGCATTGTAATATAGCTCATTTCTGCTTCTGTAAAAGGCATGTGCTTTTTTCTGATAATTTACTGAAGAATGTGATAGCCATGAATATAGTACATCAAAATCATTGTTATCAGATAATTAGCCCATCCCTCCAAATAATCCAGTCTTTTAAAAGCTTATCCAAGCCAGAAGACACAAAGAAGATTTATTAAGTGAACGGAATTACAGTCTGCAAGGCAGAGACGAGTCAGGTTAAAATCTTCTTTAGCAATCCAATCGAGATTGTGAATTACACACAGATCTCATGGCTATGTATATGACGCCAATTCACTATTTCTAGCTTCTAAGGAAGTGGAAACATCACATTTTCAGTATTAAAAGATGAAAAATATTTTGTTTGCCATGATATTTTGAAAGAAATCCATAAAATTATATGTTTATCCAGAAACACACGTCTGTATAAATAACTGGCAATCAACTCTAATATTAAAGTGATCTGAAGTCTAAGACAACAAATATTATACTTACTTTCTCTGTCCTTGCTCTAATTTATGCACCACAAGTTGCCTTATAAACCCTTGAACCTCTTTGAAATACAGATTAGACATCTAAGTTAAAATTGAATGATGATTAGAATACAAACCTTCAAGAATAACATTTTTAAGAATAACTCCTACTATGTGTGATTCCTGGGTTTGTATATTTCCACTTTTATTTTATTCCCTCAATAGCAATACAATTCTAACATAACTTCATAGGATAATAATCTTATATACTATGAGGCCTATAAAGGGCTACAGATAAGGTAGAATATAATGGTTAGGTGTCAGGATTTTTGGGTTCAAAACTTGTCTCTGTCATTTACTAACAGAGTAAATTAGGGCAAGTTATTTGAATTTTCCATTTTAGAGTTTCTTCATCTGTAAAAAAGGAAAGCAATGGTGCCTAGCTGCTTGAGTTTAGGGGAGTATAGATTGACATAGCACAAATAAAGTGCACAAAACAATGTCTAGCACACAGCAAAACACTCAATAAATGCTGGCTATTCTTATTATTTAAAAACATATATCACTAGTAATGAACAATTAGAATTTAAAACATAATGCTACTTACATTAGCATGGGGTGGGGTAGTGATACTTAGGTACAAAACTAACAATATGTGTGCAAGATCTATATGAGGAAAACTATTAAACTCTGATGAAAGAAAGCCAAGAATAACTGAATAAGTGGAGAAATAGTGTATGTTTGTGGATAGGATGACACAATATTGTCAAGATGTCTTTCCCAACTAGACTTAAAGATTGAACACAGTCAAAATCAAAATCTCAGCAATCTTGTGTATATTGACAAACTGATTCTAAAGTTTATGTGAGCAGCAAAAGATCAGAGTAGCCAACACAATATAGAAGAATAAAAACAAAATTGGAGAACTAATGCTACCTGACTTCAGATTTACTATAAAGCTACAGTAATCAAGACCGCGTGGAATAATCAAAAAAATAGACAAACAAATAAATGCAGCAGAATAAAGATCCTAGAAATAGACCACACAAACAGAGTCAACTCATCTTTAACAAAGGAGCAAAGGCAATACAATGGAGAAAAACATAGTCTTTTCAACAAATAGTGCTGGAACACTAGATATTTATAACGAAAACAAAATAAAAGAATCTAGACACAGGCTATATATCCTTCACAAAAATTAATTCAAAATGGATCATATACGTAAATATAAAATGCAAACTATAAAAAACCTGGATGAAAACATAGGATAAAATCTAAATGAACTTGGGATGGCTGATGACTTTTTAGATAGACCACCAAAGGCATGATTCATAAAAGAAAAAAATTGATAACTTAGGTATTGTTAAAATTAAAAACTACTGCTTTGTAAAATACACTGTCAAGAGAATGAGAAGTCACTGACTAGGATAAAATAGTCGTAAAAGACATGTCTAATTAAGGATTGATATCCAAAATGTATAAAGTCCTCTTAAAACTCAAGAATAGTATTAAAAAACTTGACTAAAATGAAAAACCCAACTAAAAATGGCAAATGACCTGAATGGACACCTTGCCAAAGAAGATATACAGATAACAAATAAGCATATAAAAAGATGTTCCACGTCATATGTCATTAGGGAATTGCAAATCAAAACAACAATGAGATACCTCTATACTTATTAGAATAGCCAAATTCTAAATTACTGACAACTTCAAACGCTAGCAAGAATGTGGAGCAACAGTACACTCATTTATTGTTGATTGGAATGAAAAATGGCATAGTCACTTTGGAAGACAGTTTGGTGATTTCTTACAAAAGGAAACATACTTCTACAATAAGAGATCCAGTAATAGTACTCCATGGTATTAACCCAAACAATTTGAAAACTTATGTCCATACAAAACACTGCCATGCATATTTATAGCATCTTTATTTATACTTTCCAAAACTTGGAAGCAATCAAAATGCCCTTCAGAAGGTGAATGGATACACTGTGGTACATCCAGAAAATGGAATATTGTTCAACACTAAAAAGAAATGAATTATCAATCTATGAAAAGACATGGAGGAACATTAAATGCATACTACTATGTGAAAGAAACATATCTGAAGGGAACACAAAGTGTATGATTCCAAGTGTATGATATCCTGGATAAGCTTGGCAAAATGTATGCTGACAGTAAAAAAGATCAGATGTTTGCTGGATTAAGGAGTAAAGAGAAATAAATAGGTGGAACACAGATGATTTTTAGGGCAGTGAAATTATTCTGTATGAAACTATAATAGTGGATCCATTTGTCAATACCCAAGGATTGTACACACCAAGAATGAATCCTAATGTAAACTATGCGCTTTGTGTGATGTTTTGTGAATACAGATTCATCCATTGTAAATATACCAAGAAATATTTATACAGTTCCTGGATAGGGCATGATACAGAATCAGTATGCTGATCCTTGTGTTTCTTTCTTCTAATGCTTGCTATCTCATATATGTATGGTTCCCCATCTTTGTCCAGTCTCTTCCTCTGAGAAGTTATGATAACCTCTTCTTTGATACTTTTTTGATTCAAGATCATAAATGATATTATTCTCTTTACATGTTCTGCATTGCTATCTATACTTCAGCCAAGGTTGGGTGTGGAGGAAGCATTTGTTGTCAGTCATTCCACAGTTTCATTTCAAGAATCTTGGCTCTAATTCACTCAATTCAAGTCCACCTATATTGTTTCATTCCACTTATTGTCTAAAGCATAGTTATTTTATTAGAAATCATTATTGTACATCTCTTATTCTTTTTCCTATTTCTAAAATTATTTTTACATACTGAAAACAGACTCTTTTGGTGTACAAGTCTATGAGTTTTGAAAAATGTATAGTTGTATGACCACTGCAGTAATCAAAATTCAGAGAAGTCCTATTACCTCTAAAGGTTCCATCATGATATTCTTTTGTAATCATAGTCTCTCCATAAGCTAAATTCCTGGATCACTGAAGAACTCAAAGAGGAAAAAAAAAAAAAAAAAAAATAACCAGAGACAAATTAAAATAAAGACATGACAATCCAAAACCTATGGAACACAGAAACAGCAGTTCTATGAGGGAAATTTAGAGCAATACAAGTTTATCTCAGGATCCATTGACTGTTTAGTAGCATACTGTTTAGCCTCCAAGAGTTTGTGTTTTTTTGCAGTTTTTTTTTCAATATGTAATTGATTTCTAGTCTCATAGCGTTGTGGTCAGAAAAGATGCTTGATATGATTTCAGTTTTTGTAAATTTAGGGGTATTTCTTTCGTGGCCTAGCATGTGATACATACTGGAAAATGTTCCATATGCACTTAAAAAGAATGTGTATTCTGCTGCTTTCAGGTGAAAAGTTCTAAATATATCTAATATATATATATTCATTGATCTTATGTGTCATGTAAGGTCAGTGTTTCTTTATTGATTTTCTGTCAATTGATGTAGGTGGGATGTTAAAATCCCCTACTATTATTGTGTTACTGTCAAGTTCTCTCTTTTTGTCTGTTAATATTTGTTTTATATATTGATATTTAGGTGCTCCTGAATTAGGTTCATATATATTTAAACAGGCTACATCTTTTCAGATTGATCCCTTGATCATACGTAATGTCCTTCTTTGTCTCTTATTAGAGTCTTTGTTTTAAAGTCTATTTTCTTTGGTATAAGTATTGCTACCCTGGCTTTTTTGTTTGTTTGTTTGTTTTAATTTCCATTTGCATGGAATACCTTTTTCCATCCCCTCACTTTTCATTCTGTGTGTGTCTTTAGGTCTGAAGCGAGTCTCTTCTAGGCAGCATATATTTGGGTGTTGTTTTATGTCCATTCAACCACTCTATGTGTTTTCATTTGAGCGTTTATTCCATTTATATTTAAATTAATTATTGATGAGTATGTATGTATTGCCATTTTGTTAATTGGGGTTTTTGTGATCCTTTTTTGTTCCTTTCTTCTTCTTTTGATGATTTCCCTTGTGATTTGATGACTATATTTTTATGTTTGGATTCCTCATTTGTGTGGGCATCTATTATAGGTTTTTAGTTTGTGGTTACTATGAGGTTCATTATTTAAAACTGCAAATGTATTTTAACAACCTTATATTTTACCCCCTCCCCAACATTTACTGTTTTTGATATCATATTTTACATCTTTTTATTTTTTTTTTAGGATAAAGTACTTTATTTTTTTTTAATACATCTTTATTGGAGTATAATTGCTTCACAATATTGTGTTAGTTTCTGTTGTACAGCAAAGTGAATCAGCCATATGGATACATATATCCCCATATCCCCTCCCTCTTGAGCCTCCCTCCCACCCTCCCTATCCCGAACCCCTCTAGGTCATCACAAAGCACCTTGCTGATCTCCCTGTGCTATGCAGCTTTTTCCCACTAGCTATCTATTTTACATTTGGTAGTGTATATATGCTGATGGTTCTCTCACTTTGTCCCAGCTTCCCCCTCCCCACCCCATGTCCTGAAGTCCATTTTCTATGTCTGTGTCTTTATTCCTGCTTTTGTGTGTGTGTATCTCTAAACTACTTATTGTAGATATAGATAATTTTACTACTTTTGTCTTTTAACATTCCTACTAGCTTATACCTGGTAGATTTATTACCTTTACTGTATATTTGTTTTTATCCATGAGATTTTCCCTTTCCTAACTTTCATATTTCTAGTTGTAGCCTTTTCTTTTTCTCTAAGAGAAGTCTCTTAACATTTCTTCATTTCTTTTAAAACTGGTTTTATGGTGCTGAACTCTTTCAGCTTTTGCTTAGAACTTTTGATCTCTCCATCAAATATGAATGAAAGCCTTGTCAGGTAGAGTATTCTTGCTTGTAGATTTTTTTTTTTCTTTATTTCTTTCATCACTTTAAATATATCATGTCATTCTCTTCTGGTCTGCAAAGTTTCTGCTGAAAAGTCAGCTGATAGCCTTAGGGAATTCCCTTGTATGTAACTCGTTGTTTTTCCCTTGCTGCTTTTAATATTCTCTCTTTATCTTTTTTTAATTTAATTTTTTATTGAAGTATAGTTGATATACAGTTTTGTGCCAATCTCTGCTGTACAGCAGAGTGACTCAGTTATACACATATTGACATTCTTTTTTTATGTTCCTTTCCATTATGGTTTATCAGAGGACATTAAATATAGTTCCCTGTGTTATACAGTAGTATCTTATTTTTTATCCATCTCATATATAATAGTTTACATCTGCTAATCCCACACCCCCAGTCCTTCTCTCTTTATCTAAATTTTTTGCCATTTTAATTACAATGTGTCTTGACATTTTTCTCTTTGGGATGATCCCATTTAGACTCTGTGCTTCTTCCTAGGTTATGGAAGTTTTCAGTTATTATGTTTTCAAATATGCTCTCTCTCTTCTCTTTCTGGGACCCTTATAAGGCAAATGTTAGTATGATTGATGTTGTCCTAAAGGCCTCTTAAACTGTCCTCAGTTTTTTCTTTTTTCTGTTCAGCTTTCAGATTTCAACTACTGTCTTCCAGTTCACTAATCCTGTCCTCTCTATCTGTTAATTTACTGTTGTTTCCTACTAGTATATTTTTAATTTCAGTAACTGTATTTTCAGCTCTATTTAGTTCTTCTTTATATTTTCTAACTCTTTGTTAAAAACTTCTGTCTTCTCACTCTGTTTATCCATTATTTTCCCAAGTTCTTTAAGCATCTTTATGATCATTACCTTAAACTTTTTATTGGGTGGATTGCTTATCTCTACTTCACTTAATTCTTCTGGGGTTTTATCTTATTCCTTCTTTTGGAACATATTTCTCTGTCACCTCATTTTGCCTAATTTATTATTTTTTTATTTCTATGTATTTGGAAGATTGGTTAAATTTCTTGATCCTGCAGAAGGGCCCTTATGTAAGAAATGTCCTATGGGGCCCAGCAGCACACTCCCTTCTGGTTACCAAGGCTATATGCCCTCTATATGGGCTGCACGTGTCTTTGTTTTGGTGGGCTGACTACTGTGGGCATCCTGGTAGGTATGGCTGGCTCCTGGTCTGTTTGATTGCCAGGCCCTGCCTTGCAGGCCACTGGTGGGTGGGGCAAGGTCCTTCTGTGGCTGGTTGCACCTCCAGGGGAGGCCCACTCCTGATGCTGGCCCACAGGTGAGCAGTGTCAGGTCACAAGGCAACCAGCTATGAAGGCTGAAGGTCCCAGAGCTAGTGTAAACCTGCTGTTGTGTGGGTTCATGTCCTGGCGGATCCCAGACCTGGAATCAGCCTTCTGGTGGGTAGGACCAATTCTTGACAAGGCTGGCTACAGTGTCTGGCATGACCTATGGCTGGTGATGGCCTTCTAGTGGGTGGGGCAAAATTCTGACATGACTGGCTGAGGGCCCCACCTGGATTTGGCCTGCTATTGTCAGGCTGGGACCCAGGTCACCTACTAGGTTGGTGCTGGCCTGCTAGTGGGTGGCCAGGTCTTGATACAGCTGGTTGTAGGGCTGTGGGTTTGAATCTGGTGGCAGCCCACTGGTGGGCATGGTCAGAATCCAGGAAGTTCCAGAGCAAGTGCCCACCGACCAGTGGGTGAGGCTGGGTCCTGGGGCTAATGCCTGCTCACTGATGTGGTGTGCTGGGTCCTGGGTTCTCTGGCTGTGGAGAGAGGCCGGGTATCTTGGAGCTGATGTCTGCTTGCTGAGCCTAGGGGGACCTGGGACTAGTGTTGGTGCAGAGCCAGGTCCATGATATTTTGCTGTAGAGCCCTGGGGTTCCTGAAGTCAGCATTGACCTGCAGGTAGATGGAGCCAGGGCCCAGTAGATCACACCCCCTGGTGTGTGAGGCCAGTGCTGGGGTTAGTACTGGCCTGCTGGTGGGCTGAGTCATGTCTGACATCTAGCTTCAGGGAGTCTGTGGGTCCCAGGGCTAGTGACTGCCCTCTGATGGCAGGCCTGTTTCTCCCGACAGTTGGGAATTTAGGGGTTCCCAGGATAGCTGGTCTGCTGGTATGTGGGGCCATGTCCCCACCCAGCTAATTGCCTGGCCTGGGGAATTCCAGGACTAGAGCTGACTGGGCCAGGTCCTAGCACTAGTAAACTAGAAGGAAAATTCTAAAATGGTTCTCACCAGCACCAGTGTACTCACATGGGATGAGCTTTTTCAAATGCCTGCTGCCAGAATCTATGTTCCTCAGAGTGAGTCTCAATTGTCTCTGGCCTCTCCCTGAGACTCTCCAAGATCAGCAGGTGGGTTTGATCCAGGGTCCATTCAAATTACTACTTCTGCCCTGGGTTTTGG
Organism: Balaenoptera acutorostrata; assembly: GCF_949987535.1. Lineage (NCBI taxonomy): Eukaryota > Metazoa > Chordata > Mammalia > Artiodactyla > Balaenopteridae > Balaenoptera > Balaenoptera acutorostrata. The sequence continues at coordinate 17,376,591 of NC_080075.1, read as the reverse complement.
AGCATCTGAGGTTTTGCGTGTGCCCTTTAAGAGTGAAATCACTATGTTCCCCAGCCCTCTGGCTCTCCCAAAATTAAACCCAACTGAATTTCCAAGCTAAACATTATGGGTGCTCAACATCCTGGTGCAGGACCTGTGGGCTGGGGATCTTGATGTGGGGCCTTGATCCCTCACTCCTTGGGGAGAACTTCTGCTATTGTAATTATCCTCTCATTTGTGGGTTGTTAACTGGGGGTATGGACCTTGACTATACTGTATCTCTTACCTCTTACTCATCTCATTGTGGTTCCTTCTTTATATCTGTGCTTCAGAAGATAGTTTTGCTACTCTCCAGGTTGTTCTCATAAAGAGTTGCCCTGTAAATAGTTGTAATTTTGGTGTGACTCTGGGAGGAGGTGAGCTCAGGGTCTTCCTACTCTGCCGTCTTGGCCACTCCCTCTGTCTTTTCCCTTTCCAGTTGGTCAGAATTCCTGGTTGTCGGTATGCCAAGTAAATTTGGGTTGTATACTAGATGATTTGTTGTCTAGTTTTGAAATTATGTTTTGAAACTTTAATTTTGTTAAAATTAATCTGGAGAATGTTGAATTGTTTTGTTTGTTTATTTTCACAAGCAATCAATCTGGTAAACTTCAAGCAGTCATTTCTGTCTCATCTATTATGGGTGATGGATTACAATGTCAGTTCAGTTTCCAAATCCTTTGCTATGATCTTTGCATTTGTCTCTCTTTTGTGCCACTTCTGTGTTCATTCTTGAATTTGGACAGTGGTTTATACTGTAATTCAATTATCAGAGGCTTTAGTAAGCTCTTTTGTGTATATAATGTTCATACAAAGCTTAAAGGAATTGTGTTGTTGCACATACAGATTTAAGGGATTGATTTCTTCTTTTCTTTTTTTCTTTCTTTCTTCTTTCTTTCTTTTTTTTTTTTTTTTTTCAGTCCACATAGATAGGCTTTCTCTTAGAGTTTCAGGTGTCTTTTCCACTATGACAGCAATGTTTTTGTTTTTGGTGCAACTAGGGAAGGAACATGAGAAAACACTAAAAAAACAAAACACACACAAAAATAATGAGACTCCCCATACTCTTAGGCTCACAGATGTTCATTTCCCAGTCCCTCTGCCCAAAAGATAGATTATTCTTGGAGATTTTAATGCCCATGCTTGATACACATATCCCTGATTCCACCCATTCATGAGGCAAGGCTAGAAGAAAAAGAGAAAGGAAAAAAAAATTCACTACCACTGTATTGGTAGTTTTCAAGCTTTGACATAACTCACTCACAAATCACCTGTTACTATTTACTTTTAGAGTCATATGGTGGTTTGCTTTGTAATTTGTCTGCAAATTTTAATAACAATCATTTAGAAAGAAACCATGAAGTGGAATTACTCCATCTTGACTGGTACTTGAACCCCTTGTAACTTTAATTTTTATCTATTTTCTCTATTCAAGGCAAATGTCTAAATGACAAACAAATATATCATATATATACATATATGGGTATATGAAACACACTAGCACATGTGCACACACATATACACAAATTTTATTCACTTCTGATTAAAAGGGTTGATGCTCATGTTGCAAAACTTCAGTATTATCTATAACAGAGGAACAAGGAATTTGTAATATTGGATAGCACTTTATTATATTTCAAAGCATTTTATATATCCTATATTATTTAATACTTGATTTCTTAAACCAAATTTTCAATTAAAGCTAAGGTGAACTCTGCTGGTGGAAATATAATAAGAGGATTTTGCAACTATTCTTCCTTCCTCTACTTTCTCTTGTTCAATTTACTGGTGTTCTTCTCTGAGATCCACATTTCTTTGAATTTGTCATTCCTTTTAGCTTGGGCTTATTACAGCATTGTTTATTAATAGAACATAGATAGATAGAGATGTATATCTATTCTTTTATCCTATTTTCTCTGATATATGTATACTATATCTAGAATGAATTGCCAATAAGATTTTATTTCAGCAAATAATGACAACAAATAAGGTTTGAAAAATAAAATTAGTTTTTCCAGTATGGGTATATATTACTATGGTGATTGGAGTGGTGGCTAAATGTATTACTTACTTAGAAGGTATTTTATAATTTGACAAAATAGAATTCTGAAAAAAAAAAAAAGTCTGCTGGTTAAGTGAGAGGGTTATTTATCTCAAATTTGGTCATTTCCAACGTCTTTTATTCTTAAGATTCTCAAGAGAACTCCAAGGGAAGGCTTATTATTTGCCTCTAACATTAATATAGAATGCGGAGGAGTAATGTTGCATTGTAGGGTAAACTCCTTCTGCATAGTCTATGCATCTTTACCTGGTCACCTTCTCCATGGGACTAAACCCAAATCTCAGATTTTACCAACACACTTTTAGGAAAAGCCAAATCAGAGAACCCCCCAAAATAGTGAACTGAATAAAGTGCAAGACATTGTTTATTTCAAATTCCTGACGGAAAATTCCTAAGACTGCAGTTGTGAGAATGACTCCCTGAGCAATCGAGAGAAGTGCATAGAAAATGGGACTATGCCCAAATGCACCTTGATTTGTGCAGCATTAAGCACATTGTGTACCCTAGTCAATGACCTTATGTAATGTCCTTGTATATGACCTATCCAGATTATTCCTCCACTTTGAGTAAGATGGGGTGGGGTGGAAGTGGTTTGTTAAGAAAGAGTTTTATCTCTCTGCAAGGGATTCACACGCGCGCACACACACACACACACACACACTATCACTCCAGGAAAGAAACACAATTGCAATAAGAAAGTGCAAGTAAAGAAATATCTAATTATGAAGCAAGTTAAAATACGATGAATATTTTGAGCAATGGATTATGTTTGAAAATAGAGTATATGTTAGACCTAGATGCTTTGGACACTTTCCTTTAGAGGGTACAAGTTTAATAATTCAGGATCATATGTCACCTCTACAGAAACAATTTCACCAATTATTTTGAGTGACTACAATTTTTATAGTTATATATTATTAATGATATTTATAACTATTTTACATATTTAAAACAATATAGAAAGCAAAAAATATCAAGAATAAACCATAAATGTGCTAATATTTATTGACAGTTAAATCTCTCATTTTACATCTCAGAAAGAATGTTTATCAGTTTTAAGTTGGTACATCAAGAAATAGGTATATAAGTGCAGTATTTGGTATTATAAGAAAACTACAAATGGAAGAAAAATGGAAATATATTTTCATCACTTCACCACCCTCAGGTAATGTGACTAAAGTTTGAAGAAACAAAAAAATATTATTTTATTTCATATTATTTTGTACTTATTTAAAATGTCTTGGCACGCTCACGTATTCCTTTTCTTAAAATGAACAAAATAAGTATTTATATATGCCTCCAGATAGTAAGTAGTAATAAAGATAAAAATCTGTGTAACAGAAGGGTAAAAATGTTTTTCTTTTTGTTATTTTTCCTGGGGCCTTCTGAGAAGGCTTAGCATGACATCTTGTAACAAAAAGCAGTCATTTTTAATTGCAATTTGAATAATTAAATAAAGTACTTTTTCAAGTTGCATATAAGTTCCTGGGGAAATGATTTGTGTGAGACCTTTGTTAGAGAATTTAAGTATGTGATTATTTAAGATTAATTAATTCATGTAACATTTGTGAAACACATATAAAAGCCAGTCATTGTTACAGCTAATAGAAACACGATGATGAAAGAAACCAGTCTTTGCTCTTGATGACTGCTCAGGCAACAAGGGGAGAGAGAGCGCTGACTATTTTAAAAGTGATATTCTATGCTAGAAAAAAAGAAATGTGACACGTTATCAGAAGAGGAACTTATAATTGGGCCAGGGATACTAAAATGGCTTAAAAAGGAAGACCTTGAAGGATAAGTAGGACCTCAAAATAAAAAAGACAGTCTAAGACATGGGTAACAAAGTTCAAGTATCAGGACGTGTGTGGACCATTGGATGAGATGCATTAATGGCCAGAGATGAAAACAGTAAAGTGAGCAGAGGTTGGTTGGCTCATGAAAAAATATTTTAATCCAAAAAGGAGATTTGTTTTTATCCTACCAACACTAAGAATTTATTAAATTATTTTAACCATAGACTATTGAGGATGGATTAAGTAGAAGGAGGCCAGAGACAAAGATGCAAGTTATTAAGCTATTGCATTATTTTAGAGCCTGCAACTTGTTTATTGGGAAGATGACTGAGAGTGGATGGAATCTTGAAAACCTAAGACGTTAAAGTCATCAATTTTGTTTCTTCAGCTTTGTTTTTGTTTTTATCTCTTTCACCTTTTATAGGGAGCAAAAGAAGAATAATGGTACGTCTTTCCATAAGTAAAAGCTAATGGATACTTTATTGCATTCAATGCTTATTTCAGTTAATATTACTGATACTTTAATCTCCAGCAACATCTATAAAATTATTATTTTTAAGATACTTGAATTTCAAATCTCAGATATAGGATTTTGCAATTTTTTTTTCAACAACTATATCCAAACATTGTAAAATTATCTCTATTTTTAATAAATCATGTTAATAAAAATTTTTTCTATGTCAACCTTAACTTCAAAATATCTCTATTTCACAGATCTTTTAATGATACATATAGTTGGGGCAATAGTACCAACAGGACATGTGTTTGTTTATTGTATATGTTTTTGAATAACTAACTCACAGTGTTATCTTTAATACACAGTGTGTGTGTTATGCACTGGGTGTTATTTGTGTCAAGCAATATGCCAACCTTTTCTTCCCTTAATTGAGATTCCCATCCTTCAGAATCATGCACAGAAGACAGAAATTTTCCATGTGTAAGGTCAGTAGACTCATATCTCATCTTGACTGAGGCAATTATTATGTTATTTTTGATACAACCTTTTTTGAAATCCAAAAAGATTCCAATTTCATACTCACTCGGTACTCCCAAATTTATATATACTTGAGAACCTCAAAACACAAAATAAGATTTTGATTCTTCATTTACTGTATTAATTTTCTACTTCAAAATTCTCTAAAATTAGAAAAGACACTGAATATGAAACCCCCAGGTCTCATTTAAAAACAGTTTGAATTGCCGTAATTATCATAAATCACTCTAAGGAGGAAATTTCCTAACAGTTATGACACCATCACATTTGAGTTCATTAGGGCTTTTCTAAATAAAACATAAGCTTTCATTCTAAGATAATGCCATGTGCCTCTTCTGCATTTTCACTCAACTGGAGGTCAACTTATAATTTTAAACTGAATGAGTAAAACACTTCATAAATTTTTTCTAATGAAGTTCATAGTTAGCTATCAAAATAACCTTCTTTAGCATATTATTAAAAAATCCATTCACTACATGATGAGTAATCAGATGTTGTAGTCATGTTACGGTGAGAACTTAGGGCACCTCTGAGCTAGAGTATATTGCTGGATTAGTTAACTCAGATGGTTACCGAAACAAATGCAAATTTAAATTTCTGGAAACCAGATAATTTTGCTCCCTTTTACAATCTCAATCTAACCACCAAATCCATCTTTAAAAGTATCTGCCACTGTTTTAAGCACTGTCACAAGAGGTATTATAGATTTATCTTCATCTTTTTTAAACTCGAACTCTTAAACTCCAAAAGGAAGACCCCCAAACTGGAGGTCCATAATCTAATTAAAATGATATTGCATTGAAGAAAACACTCTCTGAGTAGTAAATCACTTTTCCATGCTATACTGTAAATGGAAAATTAATTCCTTTTAGGTGTTAGTAGGGCGCCAGGTAACTTTACTGGATTCAGAGATCTAGTTACTTAATTAGATTCAGAGATGTCTCAATCTCCATATACACATCTTCCTCAAACAGTAAGCTTTTATATATGAAACACTTCTGGAAACTTCACTTTCACCTCATTCATACCCCAAATTATTTGCTATCCATAAATATGAATTAAAGGCAATGCTAAGCAAATAAAAATGGGACAGAACAAAGCTTAGGGTATAAAATGTGAACTGACATTGGAAAAATGAGATAAAAGCAAAATAAAGTATCAGAATTAGATCAGAAAGAGATATATTGGCAAAAATTTATAATGCAGTTTCCTATTTCTCTCATTAGCAAGGACAAGCTAGAAGTTTCGCTGTCACTGCAAATTGCATGTTTCAAATAAACCCTATTAGTATCATGGCCCATTTCATCTCCCTGTTGAATGATATTTTGACTTCTCACATTGTCCTTATCACAGGTGACCTTTGTCGACTTGAGGTTTCTTAGAGGCATCTAAACCTTAAATGAAAGGAATTGAGAATGAATTTGGAGACAACAATAAAATAATTCTCTTTACACTCCAGTATTCTGAGTTTGGACCTGAATGAGACCACTTAAGGGCTTTTATTTTCAAGCCAGTGCCTAAATACTCATGAATGGCTTATCCTTACATGGAGATGTTAGAAATATTCTAATGTCATTTGAGGGCATCCAAAATAACCCTGAATCCCAATGCAATCATGAGCATAATGCTTAAGAGTGTGGGATGATGATTTAATCAAGTTCATATTCCAGTTTAACCACTCAGTAATTTTGCTACATATGTTACATGATATTCTTTTGGAGCCTCAGTTTTCCATCTACAATGTCTATGCTAATTACAAAGTAACTTTTGTGTACAGCAAATGATAGAAAGTGTGTGAAATTATTGACTGTAAAACAACCATACTAATATTATCACTCTTGTATTAATATCATTAGTAATAAAATAAATTCAAGATTTTTGCTCTGAAAGAAGGTAATTCAAGGATAAGCTTTGCTTAACCTAATGTTGTCATTTTAATATCTCTTGCTCTAATTTAACCTAAGACTTCCTTCATTTTAATTAGTTCAGATAACCTGTCTCCTTTACCCAGTGGCTCGATCTTGGCACTGACGCCATTCCTGTTCTAATTTTACTTCTGAGAGGTTTGCCTCTTCTCCAGGCAACTGATAGGACTAGCCTGCAGTTTGCTGAGTTACTAAATAATTCTCTTTGTCTCTCAATCTAGAAATTTAAAAGCCGTTTTTAGTATTTTCTTTGTTCTCATTCACTGTATGCAGTCAGTTAATATCTTTCATTTCTAACTCAGTAAGCCCATGTCTTCTGTATCTTCTACAAGTGCTTGATTTCTTTCTTTTCCCTGGTTTATTGGACCAGTTTTTTTACATTGTGGTGCTATTATCACTGTCTCACCTCTCTACTTCATACTCTTCAATTCCAAAATATTTTTTTCTAAAATGCAAATTTAATTATACCCTCTGAAAAAAACATTCTTTCCTAAGTATACACTTGTTTCAGAATATATTTTTAACTGTCTTTAGTTCTGCTATTATTATTATGGTTGCAAGTTCAGTTCAAGCCTGTTTAATCATGTAACACACTAAAGACAAAAAGTCCTTCTCACAGTTTGCATTAGGTGTCAAATCCCCTAGAGGTAATCATTTTTAAGAGTTTTCCATGAATCTCTCTAAAGATATTCTAAACACTCTTTCTCTCTCATGCAAACACTCACACACAACACATACACAATTGCATAGGTAAGTATATATGGATATGCATATGCATATGAGTATGCATATGAGATTACAAGAAGGATTAGATTGTCAAGTAAAACTCACTAGAATCTGACATTTTATCCAATATAAAGCTTTGCAAATAATTTCAAGAATCCTAGTAATCCTAAGGCACAGATGAAGTGTGAAGTAGCTGGAACTGCCAAAGTTGCTCCCATGTTGGGTTTTTATACCATATTTTTTGTGTTCAGGCCCAAATATAATATATGTAAGCACATCATTACCCAAAAGGAATCTGTTTTTTCTTTGGTTATGAAGCATCCCCATTTTATGTTGTGACAGTTATATAAAATAAGCTTCATTTTTCAATTACATTTCATGTAATATACAATACATGTTATTTCCCAACTTGCATTTTTGTTAAAATTACTATGAACAGTTTTATTTATAGCTATGTTATTATTTTTAATGGCTTCCCAATATTTTAAAAATATACTCTAATTTGTGTTTCTTTTCCCATACTAATGGGTACTTTATTGGTATTCTGATACTAACATGATACTTAAATTTGTAGGAATTTGGCATCTTTTTTCTCATTTGTGCAAACATATCTGAAGAAATATTCTTAAGAGGGCTATACATTTCTATAAGAGTGTTATAAATTTCAAATCCAAAGCAGATATTTCAACTTACACTCTCATTATTTGTGTGAGTACATATTTTACTTTAACAGTTGACATCATTATCATTATTTTTAATTTTTATCAAGTTTATGAGTAAAAAGTGTTATCTCAACTTCTGTACGGTTTTATTCACCAACAGACTTTTTTTTTGGAGTGCTTATAAGTTGATAGGCACCATTTTTGCAGATGTGATGCAGTGGTAAACAAAATATTAAAGTCCTCATTGAGCTTCAGAGAGGAGAAAGACTAAACAAATAACAATGAAATGGAATGGATAATAGTAGTAAGTTCTGCATAAAGCTCCAAAGAAAAAAATAAAAACAGTTTAAAAGGTTGGAAAGTTGTGGCTTGCTACTTTCAAATGCATTGAGAAGACTCTCTCTGAACAAGTTAAAATTTAAGTGAAAACCTTAGAAATTTTGAGTTTTAGATATATTTGAATGACCACTCAGAATTTACATTTCTTTAATTATGTTTAAAATTTAGTACCTTCCAACATGTTTATTTGTGTTTGATTTTCTGTGAAATGCTTATTTATAGCATTGATTATTCTTCTCAGTTGCATTTTTTTTTCTTTTTTTAATTGAAGTATAGTTGACATACAACATTATGTTAACTTCAGGTGTGAGTTGTATATTTTTATTATATATTTTAAAATTTTCTCTTTTAAATAGTCTAAAAGGCATATCTTTGAATCCCAAGGTTTTGTCTCATCCCTGTCAAATTCTTTCACATGTATTATATACAAGTTACACAGAACTTCTAACTCTATACCTCTATCATTTTTTTCACCATATAGAATACACATATACATCCTTAAAGACACAGCCTATTTATCTCCTCAGCTGTGAAACCATCCTTGACATGCCAAGAAAGAGTTGGTTCTTTTCCCCTCTGATTTCCCAATAGCTTATCTTTATCTCTGTTGTATTTATCACACTCTATTGTAAACCTGTGCTCATGTCTGAGGTAAACACTGGATTGTGACCTCTTATTCATTTGCTTCCCAAGATTAATCACAGTGTCTAATGCTTAGTAGGTTTTCAAAGAATATGGTCTAAGAGAATAGATAAGTAACTGAATGAATGCAACATTCATCTCTAGAGGACAGATAGACAATAGCTAAAATCTCATTTGCAGGTTGTAAGTTCATCCCTTTTTGTCTTCCCCATATAAGAAACCTACTCTAGCTAGCTGTGGGGAGTCACATTCTGTCTTCTTACATGTGCATTGACCTTTTGCTTACTAAGTAAGACCGTTCACATTTAGCTGATTGTGTTGATTTAAGCCATCTCTTACTGTGTCAGTTTTGTTCCTTACTCCACATTTTCATTCCTTCCTCCAGCCTGTTATATTTCTCTGGAGGTCTGGTTGGTATCAACTAGAAGCTTAATTAGCACCATCTTTACTACCTTTGCACATTGTTTCTGAATTCAGTAAGAGGAAAGGAAGTTGGAAAAATTCCCTGAGGTCTTTGTCTAGATAATACCTAATGATTAGTTCTACAAGTTCCCTAATTATTCCATTGTATTTGTCCTTGACTTATGTCTAAGGATGATATCTTTGTTATGCTTTCAACCCAAGATGATAAACTTGCAGCTTAAAAATAAACAGAGTACACAATGAGGCTGCTGCTTGTAAGCACACTTCTAGGCCACTATCTTCCATTGATTTGTGTTAGAATCTGATTTGAATCTCAAACAAAATCTTTAAGTTTTGGATGTGAAAACATCAGTGGCCTCCATCTACATGGGGGCAAGAAAGGTCGGTCTGTAAGTGCCCAGGAAGTGGTCAATATTCCAGTCACAGAAGGAAAGCTTGTCAAGCAGATGTTAGTTCCTAGAAACCTGGTTAGGAAATCACCCTACATGTTGTGCATCATTTGTAAGGATAGGCAACAGCCTATCACAAACACACTTTTGGTCCATAGAGATTTTCCACAGATATTTGTTGATTAAACAATTAACTGGACACCATGAGCATGGAGGATACAGCACATTGGGGAATCCAAGAGGGATCGAGGCAGTAAGAGTCCCTGAAATAGGCCAGCTCCTGTTCATAGGGAGCAGTCAGTGAAATGGAGATTGCAAAGCCAGACGAAGTGACTGGGATATTCAAAGGTCCAGACCAAAGAGAGATTAAAATCTAACCAACTGCTGTGGTACTTATAATCAACCAACTCTGATTACAACTCAGATGTCTGAACTTTGGGTGAGGAAACAAGCATGTAACCATTAAAAAAAAAACATCGAAAGGGGAAATTGTATTGGAGAAAGGGGAAAACAATGCTTAGCTGGTGGAATATCCTGGTAGAAATGGTCAGATATCTGTGTACAGCAGTCAAATGGAGTGCCAGTATTAGAATGATAGCTAAGAGAGGTGTAATGTCTCCAAGGAACATTCTTCCTCACATGCTCTTCTGGAAGGGAAAGTGCTTTGACATATTCCTTAATTTCAGAAATGTTAAAACTGGGCCAAAACATGTCATTAGATATTTAATCTTTAAACCATTAAAAAGAGTACTTGGTGATTCATGTAAATCAGCAGATATCTCAGATAGAGTGTGAAATATTTGTTTTCAGTTTTTCAGAGACATTTTTGTAACAGGGGACCATTCACATTTCAGATCAACTCTTTCTCTGTTTTTAGAATAAATAATATATACAGGACATTTTATGTAAATTTGTTGAAGTTTTCCATGTGCAGAGAAAGATTCATGATGATAATGTTAAGATGCAGATGGTAGCTCTGGATGTAAGTCAGTTGTTTATATAGAAAATTATTCCAATAAAGTTAAAGGTAATTGTTATGTAATTTATTATTTAACAGTGCTTTGGCATAGAACTTAAGGCCAGAAACAAGGAAATAAAATGTCTTATGAATATTTAATAAGAAGGTTTTTTACTTTTCTGTCTTAAGGGTTAGATCAGTTTCTAAATATACTGAATGTCAAATAATTCTGCTTTAAACAATCTTGTTTCCTGAAAATCCATACTAATAAAAGAAAAAAGTGATCAAATCTGTAGGTAAGAATTCATTCCAAAATAACTTATTTATTTTAAAGAGGATTCTCAATCTTGTTTCTACACTCAGTATAAATTCTGGGTAGTGGGAGAGGTTGATCAGTTTCAAGATCTTTCAGTGCAAGAAGGTATGGAGAGAGGAATAAGAAGGAAAGGAACTGAGGCATTACATACAGAAAAAACAAAGTGGAAAATTTTAAAATATCATACCGTACATAAGGCCAGGCATTTTGGGTATCATTAGTCTGGGGTACAAAAGAATTAGTATAGCCTAAACTTTACATCCTCTGAGTTTTTAAGTATTGCTTTTAAATCTAGATTTGTCTTAAGTATAACATTAAAATTTTTACGGGTAAGCTTCTAAGTGTTGAAAGGTCTGGTTGGTTTTTAATCTCTCTTTTTCTCTTTGTCTCTCATTTGAATTGTTATGCTTTTACATTAAAAAAAAAAATAACAAATCATTGAAGTGTTTCAGAGATCAGAATGAGGTCCAGAGTTGAGGATATAAAACATATGTTCATTATAGCTGAATCCAAATTCTCAGTTTGGAAAAGAAGTAGAAAAAGAGAGCACATATTTTTTATTTCACTAGATTTCTTCCTTGAGTTTAGCAAAGAACAAAGAAAAAGATTCATGGAAGAATCTCATAGAATAAAGACATTACTTTTGGCTCTAACTTCCTTTATACTCGAATCATCTCAAGAGCCTGACTGTGGTGGGTAAAGAAGAGGTGGGTAGAACAGGAATAGCTGGGAAATCCAAAATTCTAAATATTTATTTAAAAACCTTGGATCCCAAGTCACTTTTTACTATGATTCATTGTTTTAAATTTTATTTTAAACACAAGCTTTCCTTATATCAGTGATTGATTACAACGAGTGTCCCTGGCATATCATTGCTCCTTAATATGGAAGAAATCACAAGTTTATTCCACCAAATTGCAGTTAATTTGTCAATACAAAATGATATTTGGAAAAGGTATTGGGTGAAAAATGAAAGTGTACTTACAGATATACAATCATATTTGCTTCTGTGTGACTCTAAATATATCAGTTATAATCTTTTCACATATGGAGAAACATAGATTTTGAGAAATTTTGAAAGTATTTTAGAAAATAAGTTAAGAGTTTGTGTGTGTTTTAATGACTTTCCTCGCATGCATCAAAGGAATGAATTGTTCTTGGCCTTAAAACCAAGACTACAATTATGAAAAAAACTCTAAACCTGTCACTCCAAATTCTCTCTGAGACTTTTCCTGTGATAAAACATCTGATGCTTCTGGTAAATAATGTTTCACAAACCATACTTTTACTGGGACTGTACATGAAGAATCACAAAGTCTAAAATAGAGCTATAAAAAAATATGTAGGTTTAACAACAACAGCTGCTACATGCCACAGAAATTTAAAACAGGAATGCATAGCAAATGAGTCAGGCAAGACTTGACAATTGGAGCCATTATAAAAGTAGTTTTAGAGAGCAACAGTTTTTTTGTTTTTTCTTTTCCCCTGATAGCCAGAGGCAGAGTATTTGAGACATTGCAATGGAGAAATCAGTCCTGATTGCTTTACTGAGTACTTTATTTGAAATTTCTTCAATTATATTTTAAATAACATTGAAAGCATTGAGCAAGCATGGTTAATAAAACATTTGTTGCTTTCTCTTAATTTTGTCTCTCACTTTCTTTCTGTGGCAGTATTTACTCTGGTAGAAATCAATGGACTTATGATATAGAAGAATAAAGATTACTGACAATTAAATTATCAAGAAAACATGAAAAGTCATATTATAAAATTGATTTTGAACTCTTTTTAAAAAAAGAAACATAACCATCATCTGATGATGAAATTTTTCTAGGTCAGAACTTAGAATAATAACAAATATTGTTTTGTTAGTAGATAAATAAACATACATTCATTTTTATATAGTTAATGAATGTTTAATGGTAATTTAGATTAAATATTTGGATATTGGGATTAGAGAGATTTTTCTTGCATCCAGATAAAGAGATTTTTACAAACAATATTAGATTCATAGTTTTTTTTGAAGAGAATTTCCTCATATAGAGTAAGCCCAGAACTTCCACCTTTGGTACTATATCTAAGTAGATGTTATTATTGATGCGTTGGCAGTATTAAACCTTTATTCTATTGAAATAATTTTTGAAGAGTTAAAACATGACTTTCACTAAATATAAAGTTCACATGTGTCAATAATGCCGTCAACACTAATTAACGAGGAAAACAGTGAGATAATAAAGCTGACTGAAGAAGAATTTGAGGAGTAGAAATTCATGTACGTAGTCAGTCAAAGAAGTGCTGAAATGACATTGCTAATAGATAACAAAAAATGTTACTGTTCTACAGAACCACAACTTTGTGGTTATCTTTTCTATCAGATAGAAAGTTACAGATTAACATGTAACTTCTTATTTTAGGGTTCTAAAGAACAATGAAGAATCAAAATCAAATTCAAATGGGATATCCTGAATAATTAAGTTCTCCTAAGTGATAATGTTAAAAAAATATTAAAAGAACATTCAGGCTGGGAGAAGATGGCGGAAGAGTAAGACGCGAAGATCACCTTCCTTCCCACAGATACAGTAGAAATACATCTACACGTGGAACTGCTCCTACAGAACACCCACTGAACGCTGGCAGAAAACGTCCGACCTCCAAAAAGGCAAGAAACTCCCCCCGTACTTGGGTAGAGCAAAAGAAAAAAGAAATAACAGAGACAAAAGAATAGGGACGGCACCTGCACCAGTGGGAGGGAGCTGTGAAGGAGGAAAGGTTTCCACGCACTAGGAAGCCCCTTCGCGGGCGGAGACTGCGGGTGGCGGAGGGGGGAAGCTTTGGAGCCACGGAGGAGAGCGCAGCCACAGGGGTGCGGAGGGCAAAGCGGAGAGGTTCCCGCACAGAGGCTCGGCGCCGAGCAGCACTCACCAGCCCGAGAGGCTTGTCTGCTTCCCCGCCGGGGCGGGCGGGGCTGGGAGCTGAGGCTCGGGCTTCGGTCGGATCGCAGGGAGAGGACTGGGGCTGGCAGCGTGAACACAGCCTGAAGGGGTTAGCGCACCACAGCTAGCCTGGAGGGAGTCCGGGGAAAAAGTCTGCAGCTGCCGAAGAGGCAAGAGACTTTTTCTTCCCTCTGTGTTTCCTGGTGCGCGAGGAGAGGGGATTCAGAGCACCGCCTAAACGAACTTCAGAGACTGGCGCGAGCCGCAGCTATCAGCGCAGATCCCACAGCAACAGGGGCGCAGAGGGAAAAACGGAGAGATTCCCGCACACAGGCTCGGCGCCGAGTAGCACTCAGCAGCCCGAGAGGCTTGTCTGCTCCCCCGCCGGGGCGGGCGGGGCTGGGAGCTGAGGCTCGGCTTCAGTCGGATCGCAGGGAGAGGACTGGGGCTGGCAGCGTGAACACAGCCTGAAGGGTTTAGTGCACCACAGGTAGCCGGAAGTGAGTCCGGGAAAAAGTCTGCAGCTGCCGAAGAGGCAAGAGACTTTTTCTTGCCTCTTTGTTTCGCGGCGGGCAAGGAGAGGGGATTCAGAGCGCCGTCTAAACGAACTCCAGAGGAGGGCGCAAGCCGCGGCTATCAGCGCGGATCCCACAGCAACAGGGGCGCAGAGGGAAAAACGGAGAGACTCCCGCACAGAGGCTCGGCGCCGAGCAGCGCTCACCAGCCCGAGAGGCTTGTCTGCTCCCCCGCCGGGGCGGGCGGGGCTGGGAGCTGAGGCGCGGCTTCGGTCGGATCGCAGGGAGAGGACTGGGGCTGGCGGCGTGAACACAGCCTGAAGGGGTTGGCGTACCACAGCTAGCCGGGAGGGAGACCGGGAAAAGGTCTGCAGCTGCCGAAGAGGCAAGAGACTTTTTCTTGCCTCTTAGTTTCGCTGCGCGCAAGGAGAGGGGATTCAGAGCGCTGCCTAAACGAACTCCAGAGAAGGGCGCGAGCCACAGCGATCAGAGCGGACCCTAGAGACGGGCGTGAGACGCTGGGGCTGCTGCTGCCGCCTCCAAAAAGCCTGTGTGTGAGCACAGGTCACTCTCCACACCGCCCCTCCCGGTAGCCTGTGCAGCCCGCCACTGCCAGGGTCCCGGGATCCGGGGACAACATCCCCGGGAGAACGCACTGCGCGCCTCAGGCTGGTGCAACGTCACGCCGGCCTCTGACGCTGCAGGCTCGCCCCGCCTCCTCTGTACCCCTCCCTCCCCGCGGCCTGGGTGAGCCAGAGCCCCCGAAGCAGCTGCTCCTTTAACCCCGTCCTGTCTGGGCGGGGAACAGACGCCCTCAGGCGACCTACACGCAGAGGCGGGTCCAAATCCAAAGCTGAACCCCAGGAGCTGTGCGAACAGGGAAGAGAAGGAGAAATCTCTCCCAGCAGCCTCAGAAGCAGCGGATTAAAGCTCCACAAACAACTTGCTGTGCCTGCATCTGTTGAATACCTGAATAGACAACGAATCATCCCAAATTCAGGAGGGGGACTCTGGGAGCAGGAGATATTAATTTTTCCCCTTTTCCTTTTTTTTGTGAGTGTATATGTATATGCTTCTGGGTGAGATTTTGTCTGTATAGCTTTGCTTTACAATAGCTTTATTTTACTTCACTATATTATAGCCTCTTTCTTTCTTTCTTTCTATTTTTTCTCCCTTTTACTCTGAGCTGTGTGGACGAAAGGCTCTTGGTGCTCCAGCCAGGCATCAGGGCCGTGCCTCTGAGGTGGGAGAGCCAACTTCAGAACACTGGTCCACAAGAGACCTCCCAGCTCCACGTAATACCAAACGGCAAAAATCTCCCAGAGATCTCCATCTCAACATCAAGACCCAGCTCCACCCAACGACCAGCAAGCTACAGTGCTGGACACCCTATGCCAAACAACTAGCTAGACAGGAACACAACCCCATCCATTAGCAGAAAGGCTGCCTAAAATCATAATAAGGCCACAGACACACCAAAATACACCACCAGACGTGGACGTGCCCACCAGAAAGACAAGATCTAGCCTCATCCACCAGAACTCAGGCACTAATTCCCTCCACCAGGAAGCCTACACAACCCACTGAACCAACCTTAGCCACTGGGGACAGATACCAAAAACAACGGGAACTACGAACCTGCAGCCTGTGAAAAGGAGACCCCAAACACAGTAAGATAGGCAAAATGAGACGACAGAAAAACACACAGCAGATGAAGGAGCAGGCTCAAAACACACTGGACTTAACAAATGAAGAGGAAATAGGTAGTCTACCTGAAAAAGAATTCAGAATAATGATAGTAAGGATGATCCAAAATCTTGGAAATAGAATAGACAAAATGCAAGAAACATTTAACAAGGATGTAGAAGAACTAAAGAGGAACCAAGCAATGATGAAGAACACAATAAATGAAATTAAAAATACTCTAGATGGGATCAATAGTAGAATAACTGAGGCAGAAGAAAGGATAAGTGACCTGGAAGATAAAATGGTGGAAATAACTACTACAGAGCAGGATAAAGAAAAAAGAATGAAAAGAACTGAGGACAGTCTCAGGGACCTCTGGGACAACATTAAACGCTCCAACATTCGAATTATAGGGGTACCAGAAGAAGAAGAGAAAAAGAAAGGGACTGAGAAAATTTTTGAAGAGATTATAGTTGAAAACTTCCCTAATATGGGAAAGGAAATAGTTAATCAAGTCCTGGAAGCACAGAGAGTCCCATACAGGATAAACCCAAGGAGGAACACGCCAAGACACATATTAATCAAACTGTCAAAAATTAAATATAAGGAAAACATATTAAAGGCAGCAAGGGAAAAAAAACAAATAACACACAAGGGAATCCCCATAAGGTTAACATCTGATCTATCAGCAGAAACTCTGCAAGCCAGAAGGGAGTGGCAGGATATACTTAAAGTGATGAAGGAGAAAAACCTACAACCAAGATTACTCTACCCAGCAAGGATCTCATTCAGATTTGATGGAGAAATTAAAACCTTTACAGACAAGCAAAAGCTGAGAGAGTTCAGCACCACCAAACCAGCTTTACAACAAATGCTAAAGGAACTTCTCTAGGCAAGAAACACAAGAGAAGGAAAACACCTACAATAACAAACCCAATACATTTAAGAAAATGGGAATAGGAACATACATATCGATAATTACCTTGAATGTAAATGGATTAAATGCTCCCACCAAAAGACACAGGCTGGCTGAATGGAAACAAAAACAAGACCCATATATATGCTGTCTACAAGAGACCCACTTCAGACCTAGAGACACATACAGATTGAAAGTGAGGGGATGGAAAAAGATATTCCATGCAAATGGAAATCTAAAGAAAGCTGGAGTAGCAATTCTCATATCAGACAAAATAGACTTTAAAATAAAGACTATTACAAGAGACAAAGAAGGACACTATATAATGATCAAGGGATCGATCCAAGAGGAAGGTATAACAATTGTAAATATTTATGCACCTAACATAGGAGCACCTCAATACATAAGGCAAATACTAACAGCCATAAAAGGGGAAATTGACAGCAACACAATCATAGTAGGGGACTTTAACACCCCACTTTCACCAATGGACAGATCATCCAAAATGAAAATAAATAAGGAAACACAAGCTTTAAATGATACATTAAACAAGATGGACTTAATTGATATTTATAGGACATTCCACCCAAAAACAACAGAATACACATTTTTCTCAAGTGCTCATGGAACATTCTCCAGGATAGATCATATCTTGGGTCACAAATCAAGCCTTGGTAAATTTAAGAAAATTGAAATCGTATCAAGTATCTTTTCCGACCACAACGCTATGAGACTAGATATCAATTACAGGAAAAGATCTGTAAAAAATACAAACACATGGAGGATACACAATACATTACTTAATAACGAAGTGATTACTGAAGAAATCAAAGGGGAAATCAAAAAATACCTAGAAACAAATGACAACGGAGACACGACGACCCAAAACCTATGGGACGCAGCAAAAGCAGTGCTAAGAGGGAAGTTTATAGCAATACAAGCCTACCTCAAGAAACAGGAAACATCTCGAATAAACAACCTAACCTTGCACCTAAAGCAATTAGAGAAAGAAGAACAAAAAAACCCCAAAGCCAGCAGAAGGAAAGAAATTATAAAGATCAGGTCAGAAATAAATGAAAAAGAAATGAAGGAAACAATAGCAAAAATCAATGAAACTAAAAGCTGGTTCTTTGAAAAGATAAACAAAATTGATAAACCATTAGCCAGACTCATCAAGAAAAAAAGGGAGAAGACCCAGATCAATAGAATTAGAAATGAAAAAGGAGAAGTAACCACAGACACTGCAGAAATACAAAAGATCATGAGAGATTACTACAAGCAACTCTATGCCAATAAAATGGACAACCTGGAAGAAATGGACAGATTCTTAGAAATGCACAAACTGCCGAGACTGAACCAGGAAGAAATAGAAAATATGAACAGACCAATCACAAGCACTGAAATTGAAACTGTGATTAAAAACCTTCCAACAAACAAAAGCCCAGGACCAGATGGCTTCACAGGTGAATTCTATCAAACATTTAGAGAAGAGCTAACACCTATCCTTCTCAAACTCTTCCAAAATATTGCAGAGGGAGGAACACTCCCAAACTCATTCTACGAGGCCACCATCACCCTGATACCAAAACCAGACAAAGATGTCACAAAGAAAGAAAACTACAGGCCAATATCACTGATGAACATAGATGCAAAAATCCTCAACAAAATACTAGCAAACAGAATCCAACAGCACATTAAAAAGATCATACACCATGATCAAGTGGGGTTTATTCCAGGAATGCAAGGATTCTTCAATATACGCAAATCAATCAATGTGATACACCATATTAACAAATTGAAGGAGAAAAACCATATGATCATCTCAATAGATGCAGAGAAAGCTTTCGACAAAATTCAACACCCATTTATGATAAAAGCCCTGCAGAAAGTAGGCATAGAGGGAACTTTCCTCAACATAATAAAGGCCATATATGACAAACCCACAGCCAACATTGTCCTCAATGGTGAAAAACTGAAACCATTTCCACTAAGATCAGGAACAAGACAAGGTTGCCCACTCTCACCACTATTATTCAACATAGTTCTGGAAGTCCTAGCCACAGCAATCAGAGAAGACAAAGAAATAAAAGGAATCCAAATCGGAAAAGAAGAAGTAAAGCTGTCACTATTTGCAGATGACATGATACTATACATAGAGAATCCTAAAGATGCTACCAGAAAACTCCTAGAGCTAATCAATGAATTTGGTAAAGTAGCAGGATACAAAATTAATGCACAGAAATCTCTTGCATTTCTATACACTAATGACGAAAAATCTGAAAGTGAAATTAAGAAAACACTCCCATTTACCATTGCAACAAAAAGAATAAAATATCTAGGAATAAACCTACCTAAGGAGACAAAAGACCTGTATGCAGAAAATTATAAGACACTGATGAAAGAAATTAAAGATGATACAAATAGATGGAGAGATATACCATGTTCCTGGATTGGAAGAATCAACATTGTGAAAATGACTCTACTACCCAAAGCAATCTACAGATTCAATGCAATCCCTATCAAACTACCACTGGCATTTTTCACAGAACTAGAACAAAAAATTTCACAATTTGTATGGAAACACAAAAGACCCCGAATAGCCAAAGCCATCTTGAGAACGAAAAATGGAGCTGGGGGAATCAGGCTCCCTGACTTCAGACTATATTACAAAGCTTCAGTAATCAAGACAGTTTGGTACTGGCACAAAAACAGAAATATAGATCAATGGAACAGGATAGAAAGCCCAGAGATAAACCCACACACATATGGTCAACTTATCTTTGATAAAGGAGGCAAGCATATACAGTGGAGAAAAGACAGCCTCTTCAATAAGTGGTGCTGGGAAAATTGGACAGGAACATGTAAAAGTATGAAATTAGAACACTCCCTGACACCATGCTCAAAAATAAACTCAAAATGGATTAAAGACCTAAGTGTAAGGGCAGACACTATCAAACTCTTAGAGGAAAACATAGGCAGAACACTCTATGACATACATCACAGCAAGATTCTTTTTGACCCAGCTCCCAGAGAAATGGAAATAAGAACACAAATAAACAAATGGGACCTAATGAAACTTAAAAGCTTTTGCACAGCAAAGGAAACCATAAACAAGACGAAAAGACAACCCTCAGAATGGGAGAAAATATTTGCAAATGAAGCAACTGACAAAGGATTAATCTCCAAGATTTACAAGCAGCTCATGCAGCTCAATAACAAAAAAACGAACAACCCAATCCAAAAATGGGCAGAAGGTCTAAATAGACATTTCTCCAAAGAAGATATACAGATGGCCTACAGACACATGAAAGAATGCTCAACATCATTAATCATTAGAGAAATGCAAATCAAAACTACAATGAGATATCATCTCACACCGGTCAGAATGGCCATCATCAAAAAATCTAGAAACAATAAATGCTGGAGAGGGTGTGGAGGAAAGGGAACACTCTTGCACTGTTGGTGGGAATGTAAATTGATACAGCCACTATGGAGAACAGTATGGAGGTTCCTTAAAAAACTACAAATAGAACTACCATATGACCCAGCAATCCCACTACTGGGCATATACCCTGAGAAAACCATAGGTCAAAAAGAGTCATGTACCAAAATGTTCATTGCAGCTCTATTTACAATAGCCAGGACATGGAAGCAACCTAAATGTCCATCGACAGATGAATGGATAAAGAAGATGTGGCACATATATACAATGGAATATTACTCAGCCATAAAAAGAAATGAAATGGAGGTATTTGTAATGAGGTGGATGGAGTTAGAGTCTGTCATACAGAGTGAAGTAAGTCAGAAAGAGAAAAACAAATACAGTATGCTAACACATATATACGGAATCTAAGGGAAAAAAAAAAAAGGCCATGAAGAACCTAGTGGCAAGACGGGAATAAAGACACAGACCTACTAGAGAATGGACTTGAGGATATGGGGAGGGGGTGGGGTGAGATGTGACAGGGTAAGAGAGTGTCATGGACATATATACACTACCAAATGTAAAATAGATAACTAGTGGGAAGCAGCCGCACAGCACAGGGAGATCAGCTCGGTGCTTTGTGACCACCTAGAGGGGTGGGATGGGGAGGGTGGGAGGGAGGGAGATGCAAGAGGGAAGAGAAATGGGAACATATTGTATATGTATAACTGATTCAGTTTGTTATAAAGCAGAAGCTAACACACTAAAAAAAAAAAAAAAAAAAAAAAAAAAAAAAAAAAAAGAACATTCAGCTATCCTCATGCTTCATGTTTGGATTGCATAAATATCTAGTGTAGTCAAGCAGTCATATAGGGAAATGAACTCACTTCTGTACTCTTTTAAAATCATCATTTGGGCCACACTAAGGTGACCGACAGCGTAGACTAGAGAAGGAGTGGTACTTTAGAGATAGACACAGGTGTGTGTAGACAACTGATTTCCATCGGATGCCTGCAAGCTGGGGAGGAATGTGAAATTTCTCAAGTCCATACAGATTTTTGGTAGACTCATGGGATTTAAAGGGATTAACAGAAAATTTAGCATATATTTCCCCAATAGTTCAGGAATTAATGATTAAAACAGAAGCCAAAGACAGGGGTTCTCAAAAGTTTTGTGCTTATGGTACACTCAAACTTATACAAACTGCTTGGTTAAACATGTTTTTAACTGTATACGTACAAGTTGCCCAATAAAATCTATAATTAAAATGTTAGTGGTAAACCCGGAAAGTTTCATTAAGATGTATCTTTTGAGAACTTCTTTTTTACATACAGAATCAGAACACTTGGCAGTTAATTCCATAGAGAGGTGAAGCAGAAATTAGAGATAATTCTGAGGTTGGCTGTACGCAATAGCTTTAACTGGAAAGAAGGTTTGATGTATATTTTAGTAATGATAGATTTTCATTTATAAAGCATCCCTGATGTGAGTTCTTCATCAAAACTTTTCACTGATTACTAAGCAAACTAAAGCATTCTTTTAAAACAAATCACATGCAATTTTATGTTCACCTGTCAATTTATGCCAAAATTATTCAAAGAAATGTATGTTTTAATAAAATATGCCAAACTCAGCTGAATACAATTAGCTTCATGTGTGAATCAGTGCCTCAAACAAAGTATAATAGTGATAACATTGACTACGATTATACATTCTGAAAGATGTAACAAAGTACAATGAATGATAATTGAAATATAATAATTTCAGAAATCTTTGGTGAAAACTGGTAAAACCTAGAGATAACAAAAACACCAATGAATGTACAAAATTATGTTTGTGAAGTAAATAATTTAAAAATCACAACAAAACGGCTTTCAAGAAAAGGTCTACTCTTGCATATTATTCTTGGTCTTGGTCTAACAAAAATAATTTAACGTACACCAGACTTCGATATTTTAATCCCTCAGTAATTAGAGGGTGGCTTAGTTGAAATTTTTACTCCACCAACCATGGAAAAGGCAATAATAAATGTAAAAGGGCTTTTCACAGATTCTTACCACATTCACTTCTTAGTTTCTCGTTAAAGTGATTCTGAATAACTTCGAGAAAAATAACATGATTCAGATATTTTCTTTTAGAAAACTATTTTTATTTCAGGTAAAGCATTGAGAGATTTGAGGAAAGCTAGTAATCATACAATTCAACTCAAGTGCCTGGATTGTTCATAGTCTACACAGCAGGAGTATTTTTGTATTCATGGCATCTAAAGGGATAAGAGTCCTGTCATTAGGAGTCCTGCTGCATAATGCCTTTTCAAAAATATAGTCTTGATCTGGACATTTAGACTGATTTCTACACACAGGCTGCTTGCCTCTAGACAAATGCCTCTTGTTTAAATTTGTTCTAATTTTTGTAAAACTGCAACCACTATTGGTATTTTGCTGCAAATCAGCTTCACAGTACAGAACTGAGCTTTAAAAACTTTTCTGATAAAGAAAAGAATTATATGTAGTTCCTGTTTTGTTGGATTTTCCCCCAAAATATGAAATGTTTGCAACTGTTTATTTAACACATGCCAAAAGATAACAGTAGGAAGACAACATATTAACAGGAGCTTATGGGGAATAGACAGGGATTAGAATAATAGTTATTTGTAAGTTAAAGTTTGATAATTCCTGAACTAAAGTCAAATTCTTTCTGGAGACACATTCTATAGCTCAAAATTATAATCATTAAAGTTTCAAAGATCATACTTTATGATGAAATACTTTAAAACAACATACTGAGAAAAAAGTGACTAGTATGTCACTTTTTCTATGCAATTATTTGTATGAAAAGGGTATCAATAAAATTTGCTGTGCTTCTATTTGGCTGAACAGCATTCAGTAAGCCATATTTGTAAACAAGTGTATAAAATATATAGGTCTTATCTTTGTAGATTGACATCACATGTTAAAATATTTTGTAGTTTATCCATATTTATATCTAATTAACCGAAAGTGTTTTAGTTGGCATTAATTTTTAAAAAATAAATGACAGGTTTCTTGTCCACATCACAGGGTAATGACTATAAATTCTCTCTTTGGAAGACTTTTTTTTTTAAATTTAATGTTGACAACTAAATTTTAAAATATTCCTTCAAACTTTTCAAAAGTAAAAAATGTATTTCAAATATCTTACTGTAGGCTTGAGAAGCACTGGAAAACATTTTCTACTGATACAGAGTAGCAGCTGAAGGAAATACCTTCTGACTCTCATTGGTTATTGGGCCCAGCATGGCTCCAACTCATTTATTTTTTGTGTTTTCTTGCCTGAACTGTATGCTGATAAATTCCTTTCTCCCATATCCTCTCCTTGAACAATTGGAAATGTATTGCTTCATTATTTATTTTTAATTTAGTTTCCCAGCTTTATTGAGGTATAATTGACAATTTTTTTTTTTTATATCTAGGGTATACATCTTGATGTTTTGATATATGTACACACTGTGACATAATCACCACAATCAAGCTAATTAACATATCCATCACCTCACATAGTTACCATTTTGTGTTTGTTTTTTGTTTTTGTTAGTTTTTAGTGGTGAAATCTCAAAATGTACACTTAGCAAATTTTAAATATACAGTACAGTATTGTTTACTATGGTTACATTGCTATACATTAGATCTTCAGGACTTATTCAACTTGTGTAACTGAAACTTTGTACTCCTTTACCAACCTATCCACATCGCCTCTACTCCCCAGCCCCTGGGAACCAGGATTCTATTCTCTGCTTTTATTAATTTGACAATAAGATTCCACATACAAGTGAGAGCATACAGTGTCTGTCTTTCTTTGTATGGCTTACTTCACTTAGCTTAATGTCCTCCAGGTTTGCTCATGTTGTCACAAATGACAGGATTTTCTTTTTATTATGGCTGAATGTATATATATATATATATATATATATATATATATATATATATATATATATATATATACAAACACACAGAGTAAGTCCCCTACATATGAACGAGTTCTGCTCCAATGTGTTCATAAGTCCAATTTGTTCATAATTCCAACAAAGTTAGCCTAAGTACCCAACGAACACAATCGGCTATATAGTACTGTATGGTAATAGGTTTATAACACTTTCCACACAAATAATACATAAAAAACAAACACAAAAAATAAAGAAAACATTTTTAATCTTACAGTATAGTACCTTGAAAAGTACAGTAGTACAGTACAGCAACTGGCATACAGGGGCTGGCATCAAGTGAACAGGCAAGAAGAGTTACTGACTGGAAGAGGGAGAGGAGGTGGGAGATGGTAGAGCTGAGGTATCATCAGCAATAGGAGACGGAGGGCAAGCTGCAATTTCACTCACGCCTGACTTTGATAACACAGGTTCTGGTTCCTTGCTGGATTCAATTTTGTTTACCCTCTTCAAAAAATGATCCAGTGATGTCTGGGTAGTAGCTCTTTTTCCTCATCATAGATGGCCTGGGAGCACTGGATTGCATTCTGAACGGCTACTGCAAGCTTCGTGTACCATTCTACATTCAGATCCTGTGAATCAAAACCTAACAGTGCCTCCTCAGATAAAGAAAATCCCCTTGCCATTTCCTGCACCATGAATCTCTTCGGTTCTTCAGTTACTTCTTCTTCCTCTTGTCTCTCTTCGCCCTTTCTCTGGGCCTCCAATTCCATCAGTTCTTCATTAGTAAGCTCCACATTCGCATCTTTGAAAGATTCACAACTTGAAGGTTCATATGTAGGGGACTTACCACATTTTATTTATTCATTTTAATCCATTTATCTGTCGATGGACATTTAGGTTGCTTCCATGTCGTGACCACAGTACTATAAATAGTGCTGCAATGAACATGGGAAACATGGGAGTGCGTGTATCTTTTTACATTTATGCTTTTGTTTTCTTTGGAAAATACCCAGACATGGAGTTGCTAGATTGTATGGTAGTTCTATTTTTAGTTTTTTGAGGAAACCTCACACTCTTTTCCATAGTGGCTGCATCAATTTACATTTTTACCAACAGTGTACTAATGTTCTACTTTCTGTACATGCTCCCCAATATTTGCTTTCTTTCTTCTTTTTAATAATATTCATTCTAACTGATGTGAGGTGATATCTCATCATGATTTTGATTCACATTTCCCTGATGATTAGTAATGCTGAGTACTGTTTTATATACCTGTTGGCTATTTGTATGTTGCATCTCAGGATAAATCCCAATTGGTCATGGTATGTGATCCTCTGAATATGGAAAGCACTGATTAAATTATCAGTCACTTATTCTTTGCCTTTTCTCTCCTCAGATATTTTTGCGTCTTTGAAAATGAAGTTTGGTCAATGTGAGTTTCAGTGAGAAATAAAAAAAGATCATTGAATGACAGCTTGGTAGATCTTAGCTCAGATTCTTAGCCCTACTTTTCTATAAGTAAAATAGCTTTTATTACAATGATATGGTGCTTGTTCTTCCTGGAATGCAGGCACCTATTGGGAAGTTCTCTGGGAGCCCAGGTTCAAAATGTGGCAGATGATACATGTTTCTAATGTCTCTGAGTTCCCAATCTCTGAAATATTTCTGTATGTTGAAATCAGTTAATAGAAATACGTAGAAATTGGTAACACAAAGTGTTTTTGTTTTTTTTTCTTTTTCTAAAACCTTTGGATTTTTAGTTTCTTCACAAAAGCCAGAGACCTGAAAATATATTATATTCCATGATACTGTTTTCCGATTTCTAGAGCTCTACCTTATAACAGTAGGCAGAGAAAAATCTGTTGAATATGGACCAAAATTTTGTAGGGTGATGTTTTTAGCTAAAAAAGAGAAAGAGAAATGGAAGATTTAAAGAAATGGAGATGGGGGAAAATGATAAGGGCAAAGCATCAGATGAATCCTCATTTTAAAATCTAACAAGTATATACCAATTATACCCTTTCTTATAGTCATTACTAATCATGATAATCAAAGCTAATATTTTAATAGAGCTTATTATATTCAAAAAGCTTTCTGTCTTAGATATATTCACCCTTTAAATCATTCTCAAGTACCTTATACGGTGTGTTTACTACTATCATATTACTGTTGTAGGATGTAGACACAAGGCACAGAATGTTTAAGTAACTTGCCTTAGGTTGTGTAGCTAGTAACCTAGTAAACCTAATAACCGACAGTGTAAGCATTTGAACAGTGGTAGTGTCGTTCCAGCATACATATGCTTTTAACTTGCGTTTACTACCATGCCTGTGTTATAATGTCTTGCAAAGCATTACTCCTTACATGTATATAATAAAAGAAGGAACTAACAGTGCTGCATGCCAGGTATGTTACTAACAACTTCTTTGCTTATCATTCCTTTTAGTATACCCTAAACTGATACATTTTATTTGAGATAAATTAAACTCCATAAATTTTACAGATAAGCAATTCAAGGAGCATAGTGTTCAAGTGATTTTCCAAGGACAGTTATGTACTAAACCTTTGAGTCAAATATTGACTCTGAGACCCATGCTACTCATAAAATGTTATATGCACAAGTGTCAAGCACTGTTGAAGGCTGTAACTGACATTGATAATTTCATGTTGTTATCACTCAACAAATTATCTTGTAATTTTTAGTAGACTTTATATCTTAGAATGGTTTTAGATTTACAAAAAAATTGAGAAAATAGTATATAGAATTCTCATATGTCCCATATCCATTATCCCCTACCATAAACATCTTATATCACTATGGTGTACTTGTTATAATTAATGAATCGACATTAATGCATTATTATTAATTCAAGTCCATAACTTATTCATATTTCCTTATTTTCACCTAATGCTATTTTTTTTTTTTTTTTTTTTATCTCAGAATCCCATCCAGGATACCACATGACATTTTAGTTGTCAGGTCTCTTTTTGGCTCTGACAGCTTCTTAGACTTTCTTGCTTTTGATGATCTTGACAGGGTTAAGGAATTAACACTGGAAAAGTCAGTTATTTTATAGGATGCTCCTCCCTTAGAATTTGACTAATGGTTTTGCCATGGTGAGCCAGGGGTTATGAGTTATTAGAGGAAGACCACAGTGATAAGGTGTCATTTAATTACATTATATTGTGGGTCTATACTATCAACATGACTTATTGCTGTGGATGTTGACCTTGATCACCTGTCTGGGATAGTGTTTTTCATATTGATGCACTATAAAGGCAACACTTTCTATATCGAACTCTTGGAAGTAAGTCACTATGCACAGCCCCCAGTTACGCAGTGGGGATTTATGATGCCCTTTCTAGAGGGTGGAGGAACTACAAAAATTGTTTGGAATTCTTCACAACATATCCATTTCTCCTCCCTATGAATTAGCGTATTCAATAATTTATTTATATCTGTTTGGACTCATGGATATTCATTTTATACTTGGGTTATAATCCCATGCTATTTTACATTGATATTCAAATTTTTCCAGCTGTGGACAACATAGGACCCTTACAGCTGTCTCCTTTGTCTCTTTGGCACTCCACATTGGATACAAGACTATTTTTAAAAAAAAATTTTTGTCATACTTCTGGCACACCAAGATGTTTCATACTCATCTTGTATATTTTCCTCTCCAGACTTAGAATCAACAGAATGTAGCCTTTTCAGTCTGGCTATTTTCACATAGCAACATGCATTTTTGGTTCAGATTAAGATTTTGGGGTGTATTTATTATGTGCATCAGTCATGGTTCTAAAGAGAAAGAGAAATAATAATATACTTATTATAAGGAACTGACTCACATAATTATGGGGGTTGAAAAGTCCCAAGATCTGCCATTGGTAAGATGGAGATCCAGGAGAACCAATGGTATAAATTCTAGTCCAAACCTAAGTATGAAGGCAGGAGAAGACTAAAGTCCAGCTCAGTCAGGCAGAGAGAGCAAGTTCTCCCTTACTCAGTCTTTTTTGTTTTGTTCAGGACTTCAGTGAATCAGATGAGGCCCACCAGCACTGGAAAGCGGAAACTGCTTTACTCAGTATACCAATGCAAATGTTAATCTCATTCAGAAACATCCTCATGAATATAATCAGAATAATGTGAAAACAAATATCTATGCACCCGATGACCCAATCAAGCTGACATAAAATTAAGCTTCCTGGACCTTTGATTTGGTGTTTGTCATTATTTTTGAAAGGTTCCCAACTATTTCAAATATATTTTCTGATCCATTCCCTCTTACTTCTTCTGCTATTCCAATTACACGTATGCTACATATTGGAAATTGTTACACAAATCTTGGATGTCCTGTTCTGTTTTTTCATACTTTTTTTTTTGTTGTTTACATTTAATTTTGGGAAGTTTCTGTTGACATATTCAAGCTTGCTGATATTTTCCCTGCTCAGTCTACTAAGAAGGCCATTAAAAGCATTCTTTATTTCTATTACAATATTTATGACTTCTGTTATTTCCTTTTGATTTTAAAGTTTCCATCTCACTACTTACATTATCCACATGTATTTCTCCATTAAAGTCCTTAATGTATTAATAGCATTTATTTTAAATTTCCTGTCTGATAATTGTATCTAAGTGTCCCTACCATTTTATTTCTCCAGCAGTTTCTGCTCCATTTAAGCAGATCTCCACTGTGATTCTCTGTATTCATCTGTCCCCTCTGATTTGGATTTGGTGGTTCTCTGAAGGGTTCAAGAAAAGTCATTAGTTTTCCATTTCTTCTGTGTTTTTGTTGTTGTAAAGATGAGATTATCAACTTCTGAGCCCTCATCAAAGCTAAAACCAGAGTCTACACAAATGTCTGTGGTTGTTGTTGTTTGTCCCTCTATTAAAGTAACTAATATAGGTTGTTTCAAATATGCTCAAAAACTAACATAGGTAAATAATTTTTTTTTAAGAATGTGCATGCCTTTAATAATAAAAGTAAACCAAATGAATGATTTCTTCAAGAAGCTGTTTCTACATTAAAAACAAATATATAAATGCCTGCATTAAAAAGACACAACACCTGGCCCTCAAATGGAATTCTGTCAGTTCTTTTTAATAGCAGATAAATGCCAACAATGGCAGGTTTTTATTTTGCAAACCAAATGGTTCTTTGGAAAATTACATTCAAATTATATAAATGATAGTTTCTGATAAAGAGCTCCTGATTGTTATTAGGATAGGGAATGAAATATAGAAAAATAAAGTTTTACAATGTTTCCTGGTTTACTCTGTGTGGTGCTAAATCAATATAGAGAGTGACATTTTACTTGTTTCTGCATCTGATTGGTCATAACAGTAAACCTGACTTAAAATACAGAACTGTTTATATTTGCCTATAAAATGGCAAAACAAACACACTGTAACCAATGGAAATCTTAATTTTTAGACTTCAGGGATTTTATGTTGTTGATTAAAGAGCTTCTTAAATTGGTTGCACAAGAAAAATATCTACTGAAGAAAGGGACAACATATTTGAAGACCTGAATGTTAGAAACTATTCTGCTTATCAAGACAATCTGAATTGCTACATTATTGCTTTATCTCCAGTATTTTCTTGTCTTTATTTCCTTCTCATTTACTCTTACATGGTACACAGGAAAAGCTACTATATACCATACTTATTTTACACATGTACAATCTGCCCAATCATAGAATTTCAGTCCTGACTTGACTGTTTCCTGTCAATCACATGTTCTCTCCTACTTATTCACAACCTTCCAATTCAGCTCTCATTAGGTCTCAGCACAATTCCCTCTAAGCCAAACAAAATAGATAGTGACCACTGCAAAACATGATTAGATTATTTTTTTTTTTTTTTGCCCATGTTACTAAAGCTATGTCCCCTGTAAGCCCATCAAGCATCTTGGAATTTCTATCACCAGTCTTTTTTAGATCAAGAAAAGTAGGCATTCCTTAAGTCTTTTTACAGTTTTCAAAATGCAAAGATATTATGGGCTAATGTGTGCATCTCTCAAGATCCACTATCTCCTTATCATAAAAGGGGGTTTAAATTTATTTTATTTTTTTTGATTAATCTCTGAAAGCAAGCCCTTAGAAAAAGGAGCCAGGATCCATTCCTGCCAATAAGACAAGTGATACTAAATGTCTAGAACATAGTATGCTGTCACAAAGCCTTGACTGGGTGGTACCTAAAGTTCCTGGGGATGAAGCATAAATGTTGGGATTATGTGTGTCCTCACACTGCTTGAGTGTAAAAACTCTGCTTTGATTATCTTTATACTCTCAATGCTTGTCACAAAATAAGCATTCAATAAATGTTTCTAAGTTAACTATTTTATCTTTAGAAACTCAACTTTTTCATGTGTGAGCATACTCTGTTCTTATGGGCCAAATATTAATACTCTTTTCGTGTTATTGTTATAAGAGGGAATGGAAAAACCAATGGAGCGATAATGGAATAAATAGGTAATGCAATGAAATGAATCAACTCTAACTGGACAAAAAGCATTTGGAAAATGTATCTCCAAAGTTGTGTTAAATAGATGCACAGACTATATAATTAGAGTAATCTCAAAATCTTGTTTTATAGTAGAAAAATATCAAATCAAAACAATATTCCAGACAAATGGTGAAGGCTTTATATAAATATTTCTGTTAATGGAAACTTACAAGTGCATAAGACTAGTGGACTAAGTATGAGTTCATTGGAAACAAATGCCTTTTTCTCCAAATAATTCATACTTTTAAATGATCATTTTTCAAGTGTAAAAATAGAACACTCTTTATTTTAAAATGTAGATTTTATTTTTGCTTAGGCATGATGAGGTCAACAGATAAAGATAGGATTGCTAAAAAAAAAGATAGCTTATTACTCACAGTTCCCAAGAAGAGAGGGATAGAGTTGGAAAGGCAGGGTCACGCAAGAGAACACTTTGACAGATAGAAAGCGCAAGGCAAAGGGAGCTGTAGGAACTTAGAGAGAGCCATTATTGTGGTGTTCATAGGCAGGCTAAGCAGGTTTAGGGCTGGTTAGTTTGAACAATTTCAGTGACCTTCAAGGTATAGGGTGGGCCCTAGTTGTCTGATGTCTGGCCCAAGGTGGTTTGGGCATGGTAATACTGTTCTGGAATGGAAGAATCCAATAAAACAAGCAGGCAGGTGTGGGTAATGGGCTCTTGTATAGGTTAGCTTCCCTGTGAAAATCTCATTCTCATGATCCCTGGAGAGGCTGTCCCTCCCTGGTCAGCAGGACCCTGTATTTCAAAAAATCAGATACAGAAACTAGAAAATGTGGTTAATATACTTTTACAAACATGAATTGAACACATATCAAAAATTTTACTTAATGTAGTATTAAAAGAGGGAACCAGTAAGATGGTAAAGTTGATTCCAAGAACATTTATGTAACACTTCAAAGAAGGCATAAAAATAAGACTATGAGAATGAGAGTGCTAAGTAAGATATAAAATTGGCCAATGTTCTAAAAGCAATAAAACAAAATTTTTAGGATTATTTATTCTAGAAGGATGAAATCTACAAGTTTTACACACACACATATGTAAATATAAAACTTTATATTGATATATCAAAGACTAATAGTAAAGCCAAACTTATTTATTTCCTTTTAGATAATTAATATATTCTTGGATGATTCTTAAAAAAAACATCAAAGCTTGACTTTGGAAGGACACAAAATTTTTGCATTTTTCCAATTTTGAATAAATATTCTTAACACTCCATTTCTTTTATTAGCATGCTTAAGTAATTTTTAGTGTACAAGGATAGAAAGTTTAAAGTCTTTATTGATTCATTTGCTTTCCTTCAAGCTTTAAATCTACCACTAAATTCTCTTTCTCTTGTTCATTATTTTAAACATGGCTCTCATCCTTTTTCTCTGCCATCAGTGCCGTTATTTCAGATCAGGCTGTTTCCATTTCAGGGTTTTATATTCAGTAGAAAGCTACTTTGCTTTTCTCTCATTTTTTCTCTCATTTCTAAGCTATCATGTGCATTATTTTCTCTCATTTCTAAGCTATCATGTGCATTATTTCCTCTCATTTCTAAGCTATCATGTGCATTATTTTCAAACCAAGCTTTTTCCTTGAGATGGAGCATTGATGGAGTATCATCTAGAAAAAAAATAATTTAAGATAGCATTTTATTGTCGACCACTTCAAATTCCACATTTTCTCCTACATCTTTAAATTCCCTGTCACTTAACCATCCTTACTTAACACAACCATTTTTTTTTTCCTTATGATTCTCCTTTGCTTTTAATAATGGTGCTTCTTGGTAACTAGAAAGTTGTAATATGTGGAATAAAACAAAAGAAATAAACAAAAATACAAAACCTTCCTTCTCAGTGTAACAATTTGCATAGTTAGAAGCATTTTTAGGGTCATGTTGAAACCGTGCAACTCAGATTGGGACTTGAACCCACAGTCTTTTAATTCAGATCCCACACCTGGTCTCAGGACTTAATGAAGTTCAGGTTCTTGATGTCTCATTACAGAAAGAGTGAGAGACAAAGTGATAGGTAAGAAGTGGATTTATTTAGAGAGAAACACACTCCACAGACAGAGTATGGGCCATCTCAGAAGGTGAGAGACCCTGAAATATGGGGTGGTTAGTTTTTATGGACTGGTTAATTTCATAGGCTAATGAGTGGGAGGATTATTCCAACTATTTTGGGGAAGAGGCAGGGATTTCCAGGAATTGGACCACCACCCACTTTTTGACCTTTTGTGGTTGATCTCAGAACTGTCATGGCACTAGTGGGTGTGTCATTTAGATGCTAGTGTATTACAATGAGTGTATAATGAGGCTCAAGTTCAACTGGAAGTCGAATCTTCCACCATCTTGGACCTAGTTGGTTCTAACCAGCTTTTGTCATGTCCTATGACTATGTCATTCTTTTAGAGGTTGTAACCTGCCCCCTTTCCTCCTGTTTCAATGTGATGTAGATTTACTACACTTTTTGACATTCCTTCCATTGAGAGTTGGAGTTTAGGTCCCTTCCTCCTTGAGACGGGGAGAGTTTGTAACTGCCTCAACAAATAGAATGTGTCAGAGGAGAGACTATACAACTTCTGAGACTGAATCAGAAGTCTTTTCTGCTTTATCTTCTCTGGAATGCTCACTTCCTGGATGGTCTGTCTTGAGACATTCTCTCTTGAAACTCAGCCTCATGCTGATAAGCACAAGCTATGTAGAGAATCCATGTGCATTTGCTCAAATGGAGAACGTCATGAGTCCAAACTATGTGTCATCCTAACTCAGGTACCATGCATAATGAGTGGAGAAACCTCTAACTGATTCAAACCATTAGCCATTTTAGTGACATTTTAGCCAGCTGAGGCCTCAAACATTGTGGTGCCTAGTCCTTTCTGAAATTCATGAATATAAAAAATGGTATTGTTTTTCACCACAAATTTTGGGGTCATTTGTTTTGTCACAATAGATCAATAGAGGTAGGTCATACTTATTGTGTGGCTGAGTCAGAACTACATACTCTCAAAAAAAAAAGGAGAAAAAGAAAAATTGGGATTTTGAAGGCACTAGAAAGCTAGAAAGAATAAAGAGCCAATGATACAGGTTAATGAAGAAAAAAAGAGCAAAGTAAATGGATCCTCCACTGGTGAAGGGCACAGCTAGAGAATTTTGGAAGAGAAGACATATTGAGGATGGTTTATGTAGCTTTGTGCTTTAAATCAAACAATGTAAAACCAACTTTTACATTCCTTGCAAAATATCCCGATACTTTTTCATTATTATTTTGGCAGGATGGGTTTTGTGAGTAGGAGAGTGTTATCTGATTTAAGATAAATAGTCTTAAAAGTTGACTTGGAATACTGGTATTTCCTACTTCCTATAAAGAGTTAAGTCTCTTAAGTAACCTTTACATAACAAAAGAGTTGCAATCTTTGTTAGTGTCTGATAAACTTGTGATAGAACTGAAATATTAAGCCATCTTTTTCTGAGAACTGGGAACAACTAACTCATCTTTGACTTGTCTCGCACTTCCTATTTCTGTTTTTCTTCCTCTGTCTCATGGACACCTTAAGTACCTGTAACATATAAAGCCTCTGCTAACTACCAAAAAGCAGGGCCAGTCTCATTTTCAGACTGCACTTTCTGCCAGCAGTAAATAAAGTTGTTTTTCCTCCCCTCAGGATTCTCTTGAGGTCCTACTCTAGAATTCTGTCAATCATGATACCCATATATTTCAAATGCTACAAAATTCTAAATTCCCTGAAAGTCATTTAGTTAATATGAAAAATATGGGAATACTTTTGCCTGAATTTGTTACCTACCATCACAGTGGATAGAGCAATATATAATTCATGTTATCAAGGTACCTAACTGGCCAGAAGTTGATAATCATGTTGGTCACAAATAAAACCCTCAGAAATCTATGAAAGAAGTGGTACATCAGTCTTGGTGTTTGTTATCTCTTGTTCTTATGGATGTTACGTCCTCTGTCTCATTCCCACTTTAGTCTACTTTTGTGGGCTTTGTTATTTTAAGAAAACAGATTCCCCTTCCTATGACTTGCTGAATTGCATTTGTTCACAGTCATCTCATGTTCATTTGCCACTCTGGCAACTGCCTGCATGAAAAATACTTTAAATTTAGATGGGGAGGGGTGGATTTGGTAATTGTTATATCTTTCATTAAAGTCTTAGGAATTCCTGTTGGATAACTTACCAAGGAAATAAATAGAGAAAAAACAAAAGGCAAAATAGATACTTAACAAGCCCATTTGAGCTTTATTTCCCAAGTAATGATATTGTTGCTAAAGACAGACAAGAAACCCTGTAAAGAAGTTTAGTAAATACATGTGAGAAAACTTCTATTTCCCTATAAGGAAATGAGACATTTTGCTGTAAAATCAAAATTATAATACTTTGTAATGAACTATTCCAGGTGTAATTCCTCATGACAACAAAATTATAATTATAGACAAACAGCTGCGTGCATTCTGACTTGGTTAATTGTTTTCATTTAAGAAAAGTTTTAAGGAATAAAAGGGAAAACAACACTGATTTATTTTTCCTTTAGCATCTTGCTGTGGCTTTTTTTTTTTTTTTAAACTTTTTGGTAGTATTTTATTTGTTTTCATGATCTACTTCTACCTATATTCTTTCAATTCTAAAATACTCAAAATATATATTCCAAAGAATATTTTTGCTAAAAAAATTAACTGAGCTAGAAAAATTAATTGAGCTACAAGCTGGAGTATATAAATTAGTAAGGGAAAAAAACCACGACTCATCCATCACCTTGTTTAAAGCCCAAATTGTTATACTTGTCAAATTCAGGAGGAAATAGGAGGTTTTATTATGTCAAATTATTTTTGAGGCAAAATAAACGATTTAATTTGATTCTCCAACATGGTTTTATGATTAAATGAAAATTCTGGTTTTTACAAATGACTTTGTTGGTGTCATTGATGGAATTTTGCCCCCCTCTCCACCTAAAAAATAAATTCCCATGTGAATTTGAGGCCCTTATCCTCTATGTGACTATATTCAAGATAGAAACTTTTAGGAAGTAATTACGGTTAAATGAGGTCATTTAGACTGGGGTCCTGATGCTAGAGGATTGGCAGCCTTATAAGAAAAGGAAAAGAAAGAGATCTCTTTTTTTCTCCCCCATGTGCATGCGACTAGGGAAAGACCATATGAGGATGCAAGGAGAAGGCAGCTGTCTGCAAGCCAGGAAACAAGCTCTCACCGGAACCCAATCATTCTGGCACCCTGATTGTGGACTTCTAGCCTCTAGGACTGTTAGAAAATTAATTTACATTTTTTAAACCATCCAGTCTCTGGTATTTTGGTATGACACCTCGAGCTGACTAATACAGTCAGATTAATCAAAGTTTATGGGATTGTTGGAATACTTGACTTATTTAAATTTCCTGTATAGCTTGATGGATGGACGGATACTGCCTCATTTCTTACCATCTCGGGTAAGAGTATGTCTCAGGACATACTCTTTTTCCAAGACAAAGCTGCATAAAAAATTTTTTTCACAATAGCCCTTTCCCTGCATTACAAAAAGATGTCAGACCATTCTTCCCTGAAAAATTTCACCATGGTGCTTTGCCCCAGGATATAAAAACACACAGGACTACCAAAAAAAAGGGGAGCCTTTTAACGTTTAATAAGTTTACGACAATCGGGGATTATATCCTGGGTTTCCCTACCTTATACATACTCTGTTGGGGGTAAAGAAATTTGTGGATTTTTCAATCTAATCAATTGTAGAATGGGGCGTCCAGCTAAGGATGCCCTTTTCATAGGTTGGCTTCTTGATTTAGAGCATTTTCTCAAATTTGAATGTGAATACAAACCACCTAGGGATCTTGTTAAAATTGAATTTCTGATTTATTAGATCTCACCTGAAATTCCATATTTTTTATCAAGCTCCCAGAGGCAGCATATATAGCTAGTCTATGGAGCACACTTTGAACAGAAAGGAACTAGGGTGCTTTGTTTATCACAAGTAGCTAAACAAA
This sequence comes from Balaenoptera acutorostrata, assembly GCF_949987535.1. Taxonomy (NCBI): domain Eukaryota; kingdom Metazoa; phylum Chordata; class Mammalia; order Artiodactyla; family Balaenopteridae; genus Balaenoptera; species Balaenoptera acutorostrata. The sequence goes on along the minus strand of NC_080075.1, from coordinate 17,339,412 downwards.
GGGCATATTTCCCACTGGGAAACCAGAGAAAGAGCTGTTTTTGTTAAAAGTTATGTGCTCCAAATCACCCAAAGTGGAGGTGTAGACCAACCAGCTTCTTCAGATAATTGTACACTTTTGTTCTGTGATTTGAGTAATATAGATTTGTGAAGTGCTTAAAACTGCTTAGAAATCCTGAGTCATAAAGGTAAAACCTGGAGAAGGGAGTTGGTTTCTCTGGATCCCTGCGTAGCTAGATAGATTAATCCCCATCCTTGTTTTAGAAAGTCATGGAAACAAGCCCAGTTTCAACCCTCCCCTAGAAGGTCTCTGCTACCAACCAGGTAGACTGGCTGTCTGCTATTCTAAGGTAGAGCCAGAATGTTTAAGGCTCTAGGTCAGGTCAGCAATCCCAGGGAGCAGCTTGGGCAATGTTCCATGGGAAAGTGGGTGGGCAATGAATGTGACTCCTTTTATAACATTTAACTTTTGGGACAAATGATATATGAGCCACCATTTGAATTTTGTTCTAGCCCTCTCAGATTTTAGCAACAGGCTTGTTGAGAGTTTTCAGCTACATACTTCCTAAAAATACCAGAAAATCAAATCTAAGTTTATTTGACTTACAGCAGTATGTGAGAGCAAAATTCAGGAGACGGCGTTTATAGGAAATTAGGAGGTGGTTGTGATGATTTTAAGGTAGATCCTGAGAGCTAGGAAACTGGTTGGATTTGGTAGAGTTTATGATAGTATACTAATAGCTTTGGATGGATAGGCATAGCAAGGTGAGAGTTTAAGAAAAGTCTTGAAAAGAAAGCTGTTTTAAAAAGTAAGTTATGTTAGGTGGCCTATATGAGTGGTTCTCAACCAGGGAGTATTTGGTCATTTGGTCATTGGCACCAACTTCAGAAAGCCCACTGACTTCCCTGGCTATAAGGCCCCCAAGGCACCTCTGCTTAGGGGCTTCTTTAGGCTATGTGCACACCCAGAAAGCCTGGCAAATGACTTTGACTCTGAGTTCCAGAGGAGAAGTGATGGGGTCATGACAGGGTACAGCCATGGGATGCAATTACCAAATGATTTCAGCAATAAGGATGTAGGTTTGGGAAGGGTTTCTAAGCAACCTAGCTGAGGGCACAGTGGCTCTCTGTCTGATGGTGGTTACTATGGACATCTAGCCTGTATCTTGCTAGAGTCATGACAAGGTCCTGCAACTTGAGGCTGCAGATGGTGGGGATGCTCAGAAAACAAAAGTAACCTGTCTTCTTAGAAGAGTGGCCACATACACTGATCAACTACTGTGTAGGAAGCTACAGTCTACTAAGTCCCCACATTTACATTATCTAATTCAATCTTATTAACTAACATTGTCACACTTTTGTTTTACCATATGAGCAAAAACTGAGGCCTTGGGGGCAGTGGGGGTAAAGTTGTCCCAGGTTGCACAGAGAGAGAGAGAGAGAGAGAGAGAGAGAGAGAAGAGTGACTCAAGAAAGGCCTGTGCTAATATAGAGCTAATTTACATTTCCACCAACAGTGCACCAGTGTTCCGTTTGCTCTTCTTGCCAGCATTTGTCTTGTCTTTTCGTTGCCATCACAGTTTTGTGTTTTTGATAATAACAGTTCTAACAGGTGTGAGATTATATTGTGGTTTGATTTGTATTTCCCTGATTAGTTATGTTGAGCATCTTTGCATGTACTTGTTGGTCATTTGTATGTCTTCTTTAGAAAAATATCTATTCAAACCCTTTCCTCATTTTCAAATCAGATTCTTTGCTTGTTTTTCTGCTGTTGAGTTGTTTGAATTCCTTATGCATTTTTGATATTAGCTAAATATATTCAGAGTAGATATCAATTATCATATATATGGTTTGCAAATATTTTCTCCTGTTCCATAGGTTGCCCTTTCATTTGTTGATGGTTTCCTTTGCTGGTAGAATCCACCAGTGAAGCCATCATGTCCAGGGTTTTTCTTTGTTGGGAGGGTTTTCATTACTGATTTAATCTTACTTGTTATCTGTCTGCTCAGATTTTCTATTTCTTTATGACTCAGACTTGCCAGGTTGTATGTTGCTAAGAATTTATCCATTTCTTCTAGGTTGTACAAATTTTTCTGTATAATTACTTACAGCAGTGTGTTATGATCCTTTGTATTTCTGTGGTATCAGTTCTAATGTTTCCTACTTCATTTGTAATTTTATTTATTCAAATCATTTATCTTTTTTTTTTCTTGGTAATTCTAGCTAAAGGTTTGTCAATTTTGTTTCTTCTACCATTATACATTTATATGTATTCTTGACATAATTTCACAGGTATCTGAGCCTCTGTTCATTTTTCTTCCTTTTTTTTTTTCTCTCAATTCTTTCAATTAATTAATTTCTATTGATCTCTCTTGAGTCACTGATTCTTCTTCAGGTATGCTATGTAACCCGCTTAGTGAATATTAGATTCAGTTATAGTATCTGCTAACTCAAAAATCTCCATTTCTATAGTTTCTATTTATCTAACAGAGTCCCTTATCTGTGAAGTCATTGTTATTATATATTTGGCACGTCAAACTCGTGAAGCTTCTACCCTGTGTTAAAAGATCTGTGTGTTTGGTCTTGGGAGCACTTTAAAATCTTAGTCAGTCTCCAAGTCTTCCTTGGATTTCATTTCCTATGGGAATGCCTTGTCTCCCCACTTGGCTAAGCATACATTTCTCTTTTTTTTTGTCCCCACAGACTTTCCTCTTCACAGTATTCATGGTATCTTTATCAAGAGATTCTTTCTCTGGTCTTTTAATGAATTGAAGTATCTAATTGTTTTATATTACTGTAAATTCACTAGTTTGGAAGATCTTATTCTGATTTGTTCTAAGTCTCATTTAAAATGCTCAGCAAGGAGTTGAGTGTCTGTTGCAATGGACTGAATTGTGCTCTGATTCAATATCCAACAAGATATATTCAATTCCTAAATTTATGTACCTGTGAGTGGAGTTGTATTTGGAAATAGCATCTTTACAGATATAATTAAGTTAAGATGAAGTCATACTGTATAAAGATAAGAAAAAGAAAGAACATAGAAAGCCATGCACTCCAAGGGAAGAAGGACACTTAAAGTTGGGGAAGATATTGGAGTGAAGCATCTATAAGCTAAGGAATGCCAAGGATTGATGGGAGCCACCAAAATCTAGGAAGAAGCAAAAAACAATCCTCCCCCAGAACCTTCAGAGAGAACACAGCTGTGCCAACACCTTGATTTAGGACTTCTTGATTCCAGAACTGTGAGAGAATAAATTTCCATTTTAAGTCAACCAGTTTGTTGTACTTTATTTTGACAGTCATAGGAAACTAATGCCATCTGTCAAGCAGTTTATTTTCCATTCCAATTTTTGTTTGTGCATTAAGCCAAGCTTTTGGTTCAAGACTAACCACCCCCCGCCAAAAAAGAAGAAAGAAAAAAAAGGTGAGAACTATGATCAGATCAGATTTGCAATCTCCTTTAGAATATTGTCTAAAGGTTTTAACTGGACTATCTCTTAAGTTTCAAATGGACTTAGATTTTATTTGATGTAAAACTGAATTAAAATGTTCACCATTTTCACCGAAAGCACTTTGAAAATAGCAAGTCTTCAAAATATCTTGTGCAATATTTAGAGTGTTGCTAGTCTCTAAACATGATTTTTTAGGGACCAACTTAGGGTCTCTTAGGGTGTCTTCAGATTCTTGATATGATGTCAAAAAAAAGCATATGAGTTAGACCATAGTGATAACATGTAAGAAGCTACAGTCTAGCTTGAAAGGTCATGGACATACACTGAGAAGAAAACATGAATATCTAGCAGTAGTCAGTCACATGTGACCCTGAGCACCTCATGTTTCAGATCAATAACCTAATAATTAGCCATCTCCTATTAAAATCCAACAAATTGAAATTCACAGAGACAGAAGATTTGAGAAGATCTCTCCCTGGATTACATTCTCATGGACAAAATGAAGATTACCTATGAAAATTATCTTAATGTTTTAATAAGTGACCCTAATAAAAATATGTTGTTCTGAGGAGACCTTTGAACTCATCAGCCCACAAAGCCATCTTGAGAGCTGGACATTCTGAAGCTATTACAGCCCTTTTCCCTAAGATTTTCTTCATTTGAAATTGCAACAAACAATGAGGAGAATTGATGTAGAAAGATGAATAGAGCTGTTGTTAGTAACAGGCAGGTTTCTATTTAATCAGATAATCAGACATGATCCACAAAGCATTCCTTATCCTTAAAAACCAAACCAATTGCAACAGAGATCAATGAGAAGTATTTGGAGCACAGAGGCGACACAAACCAAGAGAGAGCTCCAAAGGCCTCAAGGAGCACACAATTGCAATTTGGGAATCTCTAGCTATGGCAAAGAGGGATCTTGACAGAATCTTAAGATTACCAGTCACCTTCTAGTCAAAAAGTCAACCAAAAAATCTGTTAATCTAACAAAGTAAGTTTATTGGATTTAATGCAGTTTGAGAGAATACCATTTTTGCAGATAATTAATAGTGTGTTAAAAAGAGAAAATACATTGAAGATATTTATAGGATTTTAGGGTCTGGGTAGGAATTTTAAAACATGCTATACCTGTTGGACATTTGTATGTCTTTTTTGCAAAAATATTTATTGTAGTCTTCTGACCAATTTTTAATAAAAGTATCTTTTTCTTTGCTATTGATATGTATGAGTTTCTTATATATTTTGGATATTAATTCCTTATCAGACATATGGTTTGCAAATATTTTCTCCCAATCCATAGGTTAGCTTTTCATTGTATTGATTGTTTCTTTTTCTGTGCAGATGCTTGTTCATTTGATGTGGTCCCACTTGTTTGTTTTTGCTTTTGTTGATTGTGCTTTTGATGTCAAAGGAAAGAAAAAAAATTGTCAATGTGTGATCTCAATGTGCAATCTAAAAAAGGTGACTATATAGAAGCAGAGAGTAGAACAGTGGTTACCAGAAGTGGGGACATGGGGGAAATAGAGAGTTGTTGGTCAAAGGGTACAAAGTTGCAGTTATGTAGGCTGAAGAAGTTTAGAGGTCTAATGTACACCATGGTGGCTATAGTTAATAATGTAGTATTGAATAATGGAGATTTTCTAAGAGAGTGGCTTTCACAAGGCTTTATCATAAGAAATGTAACTCTTGAGGAGATGATGTATTAATTAGTTTGACAGTAATTAGTTCACTATGTATATATATATATCAAGTCATCATGGTGCACCTTAAATGTATACACATTTTATTTATAAAAATAAAATAAAATAAAACATATTCTCTCTAGGTAGAGAACTGACTGCGAATAGGCAGATTTTATGAAATGATAGCTTGGGATAGATGGGCACAACAAGGTGAGGGTATTGAAGCAGTGATCTAAGACCAGAGTCTCAATCTTGATATGTAAGGCATTTTAGTTGGTCCATGGTCTTATATTCCAAGAGCAAATATTCTTGCACAAATTAGCTAATTCATTTTCACCTGGTTATAATAGTGTTTAGCACCAAAACAGAAAAGTATGTCTGACTCAGAATGATTTAGTAAAGGGTCAGAGAGGTGTGCCTGTTTCAGTTCTCAGAATAAAAAAAAATTTGCATTTAATGATTTCTCATCTTTCCAGAAATACATCACTGTTGAAGGACAGCTCCATGAATATAAACAACAGTAATAAAATACTGAATTCTAAAACTCAGCTTTCCCCCCCATTTATTAAGATGTATGAATATCTTTTCAGCTATTCTCAACAGAACATGACATTAGCTACAAATAAAAGGGTCTTTGAAAATCGCTGCTTATATCAATCTGGCTACCTACTTGTCTATCTATCTACCTACCTTTAAGAATGAAGTGATGCTGAGCTCTTTAAAACTATAAATAAATATTCTAAGACTACTACATTTTTTCAAATACATTCTACAGACAAAACCTTATGTGATTCTCTTGGGAATTCCCTGGTGGTCCAGTGGTTAGGACTTGGTGCTCTCACTGCTGGAGCCCCATGGAATGGCCAAAAAAAAAAAAAAAAGCCTTTATGTGATTTTCTTATATTCAATTTGCATATTCAAAAGGATATTCAATAAGCTATTTTAACAAGTTAAATTATAAAATATTTTAAATTATAATCTCATTTTCTTATTAAATTATAATCTCATTTCCCTATTAAATTATAATTTCATTTCCCTATTAAGTGTTTAATAGTTGCTAGCTTATTTTTATGTAGACATAGCTATACATTAACTGCAGATCAGTTATTTAATAGCATTATATAACTTTCAATTTAGTAAATCCATAGGAAAACATTGAACATAATGTATAAAGAAATTGATGAAGTTATATCTGATTTATAGTGGATTCATAATTATTTTTCACCAAATTCAAATGACAGAGTTCTCTACTTTCTCAAACACATATTTACCAAAGGAATGCAACAATATTTATCCTATCCTTAGCTTTATAAATAACATATGCCAGTAGCCAGAACTTATTTAAAATTATTCAAGATAAATAATAAGAAACATTTTGAATATAATTACTTTAAATGTAAGTGGATTAAACTCTCCAACCAAAAGGTAGAGATTGGCAGAATCAATAAAGAAACATGGTCCTCTCTTTAGAAACAAAGAAAAAAAAAATAGATTGAAAGCAAAAATGGAAAAAGACACTCCAAGCAGATAGTTACCAAAAGATAGCAGGAGTAGCTAAGGTAATATCAGATGAAATAGACTTTAAATAAAAAAAAATTACCAGAGACAAAAAGGACATTATATATTAATAAAAGTTTCAATATCACAAGATGATATAAAAATTATAAACATTTACACATCTAATAACAGAAAATCAAAATTGAAAAATTGAAGGAAGAAATAATACTACAATAATAGTCAGAGACCTAAATATTTCACCCTTAATAATGGATGGGACAAACAAACAGAGGTAAATAAGACAATAGAGGACTTAAGTGACACAATAAACCAAATAAATCTAACAGACTTATGCAGAACACTGTACCCAACAACAGCACCATACACATTTTTCTCAAGTGCACATGGGGCATTTCCCAGGACATATCATGTTAGGCCACAAATTAAAAATCTTAGAAGAAAATACAGGCCAAAATTTTCACAACATCTAATTTGATAATGATATTTTTGCCCGTCTGTTTTCCTGTTCAAACTGAGATACGATCCTGACCAACTGCTCAGAACTCATCTCCCCTCGGTTCACAGATGCCACTGGCAGAGCATTAAAAAAACAAAAAAACAAAAAAAAAAGCAATCAATGGAGTAAAAAGACAACCCATATTGTGGAAGAAAAATACTTGTAAATCATATATCTGATGAGAGATTAACATTGAGAATATAGGAAGTTCCTAAAACTCAACAACAAGCATCAAACAACTTGAATCCAAATAGGCCAATGGTTTGAAGGGACATTTCTCCAAAAAAGATATACAGTAAGCAATAAGCACACAAAAAGATGCTCAACATCACTAATCAATAAGGAAATTCAAATCAAAACTACAATGAGGTACCACCTCATACCCATTAGCATGGCTACTATCAAAAAAAGAATAAAGAAAATAACAAGTGTTGGACAGGATGTATAGAAATTGGAACTCTTGTGTACTACTGGGAATGTAAAATGGTACAGCTGCTATGGAAAACAGTATGATTGTTCCTCAAAAAATTAAAAAGTAGTTACCATATGATCCAGCAATTTTACTTCTTGGTATATACCCCCCCAAAATGAAAGCTGAGTCTTGAAGAAATATTTGTACAACCATGTTCTTAGCAGCATTATTGCCAACAGCCTCTTCTTCTAGAAGAAGCTCCAACAGTATCAGTGAGAACACAAAGGATCACCACACAATCTAAGGAAAGCTGGAGTGTGTGTAAAATAAATAAAATCAATTGGGTTATTGCCTCTTTAATCGGTACTTGGTAACTGCCTTGAAAACTTTTGATTTGAAGGTAAGTATAAATTGTTTTTAGATAACAGCTCTTTATGTATTTATTAAAAGTGCTACAGTGAGAAAGAGATTTTCCAAAAGGAAAAGTAGGAAGTTCAGAGGTTGGCAAACTGGTTTAGGAAGAGAAATCCCTCCAATGTCTGAGTTTCCATCCATGTTTTTCAAGCCAACCACCACCACCCCCATAACACATTCTGCTATTCTAGCCCAGGAATTTCTAGCTCACTGATTTCAAAGATATTTACCTAATTCAAACATTTACTCTTTATCATTAAAAACACAATAAACATGTTTCAAAGCCAAGAAAAGTATCAGCTTGTGATATTCAACAAAATGGTATTTTGCCTAAATTTTAACAGGTTACAAATTGACAGTGAAATAGGAAGAAAAAAAAAAAAAAATAGGGAAAGAATTCCAGTCTCCAGAAGGCAACATTTCATGTAAAAGTTCTTTCTGTTGCCCTGTCCTTAGAGAGTCATTCTCTCCTTGGCTTAACGACCAGGATCAGACGACCTGCAGGATCAATGTGTCAGTGGCAGTGCCATGCTCAAAGTAGGAATTCAATAAAACTTATTTGTTAAATCAAACTTTTCAGCTTCATTTATACCATAGACTGTTTTGTTAGAAGGATACTCTGCAATCATCCACTTTGACCAGCTATCCCTTCTTCCATCAAGAAGTTTGCAAATAAAGAAACTAAGATTCATAGAAATGAATGATTATTTCAAACTTATTTATCCTCTATGTCCATTGCTCTTTTTCTTTACAACCCAAATATATTATCTATATTAACAAGTAGAATTTATGGTAGTCTTCTGCATGACTACCACTCTGCGAGGCTTTGTGTGCAGAAGACACTCCCCCCCAAAAAACCATGTTACGTTCTCTCAAATAATTTTAAACAAAATAAAGGAGAACAACCATTATTAGAGTGTCACTGAAGTTTATTGTCCATGATGATAGACTTTAAGAATGAGAATGTGCACTATTAATTACTTAAAGGGAGATGATAGTCAAAAACAGGACAGTGAGTAAGTCAGCAGATATGTTCGTGTAGAATAAAGGCTCATGCATGGCAGCCTTGTAAACCTGCATGCCTTCAAGTAAGCCATTAAGCAAGGCTCAACCACAGTCTGAAATATTGGTGAACCACTCTGTAAACCTCCATAGAATATGGCAAGGTAAGCAATTTTGTGAGGAGGTGTCTCAAGGACTTTTTTCATTTGCCTCCATATCTAATGGGAGGCTGACATGAAGAAGTTTCTCATCCATCTCCCAGGATCTGTTAAGGCATGGATCTGTCCATCTCTCCCCATATAGCTACAGCTGTAGACTGTCAAGCCGTTTGTCCATAGTTTAGAGTTGGCTCCTCCATGACAGAGCAATTCTGTCTCCACCCCCCACCATATAGCTTGTAGTCTGCCATCTGGTCTCCTTGGTTCAGTGTCATCCTATAAGACTAGTGGCACAAAGTGGTAACACCACACTGAGTTTTTCTTGTCTCTGTGTGTGTAAGTAATAAACTATCTGCATCCATTTGGGGTCGTTGTCTCCTTACTGCTTGAGTCTATGGGAGTGTGGCAAGCCAAATTAAGAGCTGCCAGCAGTCTTCTGCTTAGGAATTGTTTGACCACTTGACAGTGTGTATACCCTAACCATTAACCACTTGGGAAAAAAATGAAAGAATAGTACAAGAAAATGATAAACCAGATACAAACTAAATGACAAAACTATGGATACTCTTTTGAGCTAGAAGAACAAAACAAAAGAAAAAAAAGACTTACCCAGAAACAAACAAACAAACAAAAGAAGTGGCTAGCGAAAGCTGAAAATTGAACAGGAGTGGGAACAGAAACGGTTTTAATACTGTATAGATTTTGGAGGGTAGAGATTCTCTGGTATTATCTAGATTACATAGATACAAAGCATGTCTTTCATTGGAGGGAATGAACAATGAACGGGAGCGTGGGAAGTACAGGGAGGGTGGTTGAAGAGTCAGGCTTGGATTGAATGTAAGGAGAGCTGACAAACATATTGTGGAAAATATGTCAGGGCCAGAGTGTCAACACAAGAAGTTTAGGTAAACTGCCTAATCTTCAAATACAAATATAGCTCCTAGTGGTATACATCTCCCTGGAGTTCTATTCAAATATATTGGGAAAGAAGTATTGAAGAAATTGATATTGCCACAAATAATACAAGTATCAAGGCAGGAAATAAACCTGTCATTCTTTCCCCTGATTGGTGTATGCATTTTTTTTTTTTTCTGATTCTAGTTTAAAAGTGTTTAATATGAATATTTGTATGCAAGTTTTTTATTGTTTTACATTGAATTACATTGAAATATTTTACTAAAATCACTTTATGTTAAATTAAATATAGTCATTATATGTGTCAATTAATGTAATTGTATAGATCTCTTGGGTACAAAATTTGACTTTGATAAGAGCAGATTGTTAATTAAAAATTTATAAAGTTTATTTCTCTTAATGCTGGTGACAATTTTCTTTGATTTTTCATAATTTCACAGACAAAACAAAATTGACTTCATCACCTTCAGGCTGCTTTATTTTAGTGCTGGAAATACAGGAAGGAAAAATTTGTGACAAAAGGCACAATGTATGTAGCCTCATGACAGGAACAAATAGAGATTGCAAGTAATTAGGAAAATTTGAAAGCAACATACAAATATAAAGGATCATTTTATAGGACTATTTTTTGCTTTTATTTAATTAAAGTTATTTAAACCAGTAATATATAATCACTGTAAGAGAAAAAATACAGTAATAGCAAATTTAAAAAATTAAACCATCCCAAATCACAATGGTAAGTTTATATAGAGGTCAATATTCATGTAACTCTAACATCATTCCTTGATTGTTTATTAGTTTAAATTATATGAAACTACCATATTTTATTAAGACACATTTCTAGTTTTGGCTATTTAAATAATGTCAAAATTACTATTATAAATTGTTGCATAAATAAAGTTATACCTAACCAAATTTTACATAATTTCAAATTCTTCAAACATTTGCTCCCTCTATTTGGCAAACTTGTTCCTTGACTAAGCGCCCACCTGCATTAGTCAGAGTTCTCCAGAGAAACAGAACTAATAGGAGGTATAAGTGTGAGTGTGTGTGTGTGTGTATACATTCATAGACTCATGTGATTACAGAAATTGGCAAATCCAAAATCTACAGGGTGGTCAGCAGTCTGGAAACCAAGGAAGGGACAGTGATCCAGCACAAGTCCAAGCGATGTCTGCTGGTAGAATCCCCTCTTGCTTCGGGGAGATCAGTCTTTTGTTTTATTCAGAACTTCATTTGATTGGATGAAGCTCTCTCACATTATGGAGGGCAATCTACTTAAAGTCTACCAATTCAAAAGTCAATCTCATCCAAAAACACTCACAGAGAAACATTCAGAATGTTCGACCACGTATCTGGGCAGTGTGGCCCAGCCAAGCTGACACATAAAATTAACCTTGACAAGTCCGTCCCTTGTCAACTCGGCACCCATACATATCTCTTAAACCATACAAGGCAAAATCACATAATTTGCACCCATTACTACCAAAGAAATTATAATCGTTGGGTAGCAATTTAACTAAAAATACCACTTTAAATCTAGATATTCTGCCCACATGGATTCAACACCTTTGTGCTTCTTGTGCTTCTTGTATTTAAGCCCACATTTTCTAAAATCACTTTATTGATGACACTGGTTCCTTTCAGAAAGTCTGCCTCTGTGTCTTTTGAAAATTGATTATGCTTACAGCTAAGGTAATCATAATCTTTATTTTATAATCAGTCTCAAATAGAAAAAATGTGAAATCAAACTTCAGGGTATGATATGCTTTTCATAAGTTAAGATTGGGACATGTAATATTGCCAGTGCCAACCTAGACGTCCTGTAGGGTATAAGCTACTTAAGCTCTTTGAAGGATGTTGGCTTTGGTTGTCTTCATCGTCAATAATAGTACATTTGCAGGAAGTCACTGAAGAACTTGTCAGTTTTATTGACAGGGTCAACTCCATCCATTAAAGAGTTACAAACATTTTAATCACACCATAGAAACCTGCAACTGATCTACCCAGCTTGTTAAAAATTAATTTTAGTCTTGCTAAACTGTTAAAGATGCATGTAAAACATAACTCTTATTTTCTTTAGATTGATTAAAAGCAAATGTAACATCCACTAGTAATTCTCTTTTAAAATTTGTAATTTAATTATGGTTTAGATCGAGTATATTGTTCTCATTTCTTCCATCCTTAGGAGTCACCACATGTTTCATAGTCTGGATAACATACTACATGATGATGCTTAAGACGTAACATCACAAAGGTCAGATCTGCTGATGGAGTACCAACTAGTTTTGTTTTAAGACTCCTAGGGGCTTCCCTGGTGGTGCAGTGGTTAGGAGCCTGCCTGTCAATGCAGGGGACACAGGTTCGAGACCTGGTCCGGGAAGATCCCACATGCGCGGAGCAGCTAAGCCCGTGCACCGCAGCTGCTGAGCCTGAGCTCTGGAGCCCATGAGCCACAACTACTGAGCCCGCATGCCGCAACTACTGAAGCCTGCATGCCTAGAGCCCGTGCTCTGCAACAGGAGAGGCCACCGCAATGGGAGGCCCGCGCACCACAACGAAGAGTAGCTCCCGCTCGCGGCAACTAGAGAGAGCCCGTGCGCAGCAAGGAAGACCAAACACAGCCAATAAATAAATGAATAAATTAAAAAAAAAAAAAAAAGACTCCTAGACGAGAGTTGGTCCTAAGATTACATGTAAATTCTTCACCTGATTGCAGAATATCTGGAACCTTTCTAACCAGTTCAGTCTCTAGTTTGTCAGTCAAGGATAAGTAATACTTTGGTGTGACATATGAAGACAGAATGGCCATCAAAATTTAATCTTTATGTTGTCTGTCCTTTTCACTGAATGTCTGAATTATTTTATAATCTAACTGGAATCAATATTTTGGTAATGGATGACATCACACTTCACTTTTTATAAGCCTTCACTTGTCATTCAAGAAGATCCTATAATGTGGATAGATGCCTTGCCCAACCCACAGGCATTCTTAGAAATGGCTAGAGATAGAAAAGTTTAAAGGCAGATAAAATTTGACAAATCTTATTCATACAGATAGTTAAGTAAATTTCTTAAAATCTGTAAAATGTCAATATTTCCTATCTACCCCAATCTCATGTCCATCCCCTTCTGAACATCCTGATTTGTTCCACTGGATTACTGTAGCAGTAGACAAATTTTATGTTCATGACCCATCTCTAAGAGTGCTCCAATGCATTATGTATTCTGCATATTAGACATCACATTCTTGACTTGCACAGTCTGCCAAACATCCAAACCTCTCTTATGGTTCATAATGAAGGTTTTCGTAATTAATCTCCAAGGATTTCAGCAAATCAACCTCACAACTCCTTGGATAGTTGTCATCTAAAGGCCTCTTAGTTTCTTCCCAATGCCAATTAAGTTTTAGTCTCTTGTCTCATACCATTCAATTGCAAAATTGAGCTAGTTACAACTCTGGCTCTTGATCCTGCTTTGCAACCTAGACTCAGGCACATGGAGATAATAAGTACTCCAAATTTATTATGAGTTATCCAAATTGTCAATTTCACTGCCTTCTAATGCAGATCCTGCTTATCTTTCCTAACCTGGTAATTGAGGGACTCTCTGCTCTAGTTTCAGTCCTGTCTCTTCCCCTCAGTTACCTCCCTTTCTTTAACTACATTTTGGCACTAATTACTAATGTAGTGTGACTAAGCTATTGTAGATCCACTCATTGGTTTCCCGTCTCTGTTTTATAAGAATCCTTGAACCTCTAACATGGCTAAAATCTTTTGTTAATGTTCTTCACATGTCCTCTTGTCTTATAAACTGACTGAAAGTTAATTTCACACTCATGTTCCCATGCCTGGGCTAGAGTTTTCAACTCCTAAAATAGATTCTATGTCCTAATTCGCAAACTTAACTTGAAACTTTACAACACCTAGATTTTTAGTCCTGCCATCTTTGGACTGATCCAACCCTCATTGTTTGCCCAAACCCGCTTCACATAAATGCATGTTTTTTATACAGTCTTAATAAATCTCTCTAAGTTGTTTTCAAGGAGCTCAGTCAGTATATTTAGAACAATTAGCAAAGTTGCAATCATAAAAGTAATCTCAGTGTCCCACTATTAGAAAATTGTCAGCGTGCAACTTCATTAAATCAGAAAACTCCAGATGTATTATAAATTCAAATCACTGGATTTAATGTCCTTAATTACTCACATCTTTTTCAAACCTCTTTGAATTCTCATATCACTTAATAATTCTACCGCTCTTTTGTAAGTAGTATATACAATTTTGTACGGTTACTCAATGTTACATATGTCATGTTAGAAGTTGCCAACTAGTTTCATACTTATGACTCCCATAACTTATTTATGACCCCATGCATATTGTTAGATTCATAGAATATATTCAGTAGATATGTATTTAATGCACATCTGTTCTTTTACCTACCAAATAGTGTAAATAAACTGTAAATAATCAGATAGCTTCTTATTTATATCAGATTGAGTTTCAAGAGGTATTTTAAATTATGAAAAATGGCCTTAAAATATTTAAATTATTTCAATCTATGAGGAAAGCAATTCAAACATTAAGGCTAATCCTCCAAATGAACTCAATCACTAACAATAACTCTATAACTTCATAAAGGTTTTAAATAACAATATGCAGAGCATATGACATTTAATTATAGTCCAAACTTTACCCAAATGGTAACACTTAAGGTCTAGTATTTGCTATGTAAGTTCCTCTCTTGGGTTTCTGTATAATCATTTCACACTTTGGGGGACTATGCATGTTATTAAAATATTAAAGAGATAAAATCATTCTTTTGAAGTATGGTATATTTGTTTATTGAGGCTACAAATATGTTTTTACAGTCATTTATTTAATGTCATTCCAAGAAAAGTCAAAATAAAACATTTTAATTTTTAGTGAAACTTCTGTTCATCTTTATAGTGTGCAATGTCAGATTTAAATGCAAATATAAGAGCATTTAATTCACATGAGAATTCACCAAAATGATACAATTTATATTTCATAGCTTACACTTGCATATGGATTTCATTCTTTCTGGAACACTGAAAACTCTGAACAAAACGACCTCAGTTGTTTTTATTCAACAACTGATGCGCACACTTTCTACCAACTCTCTGAAACTTTCAGCTTGTTGATAAGTAAGGAGGAACTGAATGGAAAAGGAAATATGGGTTGCCCTAATTTTCCGTTTTCTTTTGTCATCATTTCTGTAAATGTTTGGCTAATACAGGAAAGTAACACAAATTCAAGAGAATATATGATAGATTTCTTGATAATTTATGTATCTTAGAATGTCTTCTTTTCATGTTAGAATACAGTTTAGATTTGAATGGAAAGCATGGACCTTGGGGCTGTCAGCACCCCTGGTTACTAAGTGGTAGACGTAACATGTTTATCTTGTGTTTGCTCTGAGTCTCACGGATATTCCATGCGCCCTGGGTTCAACAGAATTCTGTGTTCATGGAGCATCACAAATGCCATTGTACCTTGCTTTTTTTCCTCAATATTTTGCTTTTGAGATTTATGCTTGTAGATATGTATGAGATTAGATTATTAATTTTGAGCGCTATAGTTATGAAATTCTATTATATTCACATACTACATATACATTATTATATTGATATTAAATTGGTTCCATTTCTTTACTTTGCTACTACTATTAGTGCTTCAATAAATGGCTTTGAGCATGTTTCCCTTTAGACCTTTGTCATAGTTTTTCTAGGTTAAGTACCTCTAGAAATGGAATTGCAGGATCAGAGTGCAAATATTCATTCAATCGAACGTACATTGACAAATTGCTCTTCAAATTTTAGCACTTTATACTTGTGTTAGTAGGGCATGAGAGTTTCCTTTTCCACATTCTTACTAGAATGTCTATTTATCAAATTTTTTATTTTTTGGCCAGTCTAATGGTGATCAATAGTAACATAGTTTAATATTCACTTCTCTACTTATTAGCGAGGATGGACATTTCTTCATATATTTATTGGCCATCTATTTCTTTGAAAGCCTTTCATGTCAGTTATCCAGTGTCTTTTTCAGTTCTTTGTTTTTTATTGATGGCATAGAAACTCTATGTATGTTCTGGCTACTAATCCTTTGTCAGTCATGTGTATTGCACATATCTCATTTAAGCATTTGACTTATCTTTTATCTTTGTTTACACCATTGTCCTACAAAGATTTTGACTGTTGTTAATGTAGTCACATTTTCACTCTTTTAAAAAATGTTTTATAAAATTGAGGCTTTTAAGATAAATCCATCTCTACTCTGATATCATCGTGATATTCTTCTAGATTTTCTCCTAAAGATCAAAACTCAGGATAGCTAAACTTTCTATAAAGGGCCAGAGAGTTAATATTTTTAGCATTGTTTATTGTTTTAGATATGTCTATTAATAGTTGTTATATTTAATGTGTTTTAGTTATGTATATTACATAGTTGCATTTATTTTTCTTATCCAATGTAAAAAGCATTAGCTTTTATCAGGTAAATATAGTCAACTTATTTTTGATTCCTGATAAATTTGAACATATTTCTACAGTTTTTGTGTGCTCTATTTAAAATACTGTTATTTGTGTCTTTATTTCACCTTTCCTGACATTTCCTACTTTTATCTAAATTTGTTAATTCATTTTTCTATTCTTCTTCCTTCCTCATTTATATTTGTACAGAGATCCCTCATATTTTAACAGGCATATCTTACTAAAGATCTGAATCTATCAGGAACTTTATCCTGCTAAGGAAGAATACATGGGACTTAGAATTTGTTTTAACATCAACTCCATTAATATCTTCCACATTGCTGTTCTCTAGTTATTTTATTTTATGATATTTGTATCATCCCCCAGTTAGTCATTAACTTTTTTACAGTTAAGCCATTCTGAGAGTTACTGAAATGTTAACTAACTTCTTATTTCAGAATTGCTTCCTAGATCACAATTTTTATATTCAATAAACTCCCTGCTGAGTTCCAGACACTAATAATTTTTTTTTCAACTTGAAACTCGATACTAGAATTCTTAATATTTATTTCTAACTAAAATTTCTCTAATTAATTCTCAAGTTGAAGATATTCTTTATTGGCATCTATTTTGTTGATAATACAACCTGTCATCCACGTAATTTTAAGCATATCTAGGTAATCTTCTTTCTCTTTCTTGATAATTAGATTTCCCTTTGTCTCTGATGCAACATCATTTTTCTATGATCTCCCTGAACATGGTTTTTTTATCTTGCAGTGGAATCTTGTGGTTCTCCAACACAAAGACACATTTTCTTTTACTATTGCTGGTAATAGCAATTTAACCTTTGAACGTTAACTCTTTCTCCTTCTCCCTTGTATTTATTTTCTTCTTTTCTAGAACTCCAATTATATATGTTATATGTCTACTCAATCTAAACTCCATGTATTTTAACTTCTCTTTCACATTTTATGTATTTATACAAGTCTGAGTAGAATTCTGTATAATTGCTTAAAATCCATAATCTCTCTTCAGCTATATTTATTCTACTCTTCCCTCTTATGCTCAACTATTAAGGTTAATGACTGTTTTCTTCATCATACAAATTCAATTTAGCTCTTTGGGTAATCTGCTAGTTATTTTTTTTTTGCATGATAATTTATAGTTAAAGTCTTGCCGGGGGCGGGTTGGGGGGGGGACCCTACAATAGTGACAAGTTTGAAGTCAATTAAATGTATTTGATGTCCCTGCCCTACCCTAAATGCAACACTTCAAATAACTCTCCTTAAGCTCTGTGATCTCTTTTCACTTGTGGAGCTACCATGGACAATGATATGGGACTCCACCCAGACCCATCCTTTATGAGAAGTACCCCAGGATTCTGAGAGAGGCGAAGAGAGATGCGGAGCTGGTGATTCATAAGAATCACTGTAGTAATAAGGATCTCTGGAATTTAGTGCTGTTTTTCTACTATGTTGATACCTACTTTGGATTTGGTGATTTGGTAGACCTTTTCTATCTTCATAAATCTGTTACTGAAAAGTATTATTCAATAGCTCCAGTTCTGTCAAAATTTACCTTTCCCATGCTCTCATTCTTTCAAGGTGATTAGCTGGTCCAGCTTCATGGGTGTGCACAAATACAGTTGCACAAAGCCCTCTGATCAGAAGAGCCCCACACTAGGTTTAATGTTATGCTGTCACTGTCTCGAAATTGTCAATAATCTTATTCTAGAACTTGTGTTTTCTGAGTAAAGTCCAACGGCACAATGGAGCACATGCATAAAGCAAAGACATGTGCAAGTTACATGCCTATCATTTTTGGTCATGCAATCACATTGAAGGACAGTTTTATTTGTTTAAAATACATTTTTAAAGATGGCTGAACAAAATAGTTTTAAAATTATAGTAATTAAATTAATTAGTATACAAAACAGTAATTAAACTAATTCAAACATTAACTGGCAACAGAGAACCTGGAAATGGGAGAGGTCTTATGCACTTTGAAAAGTGATAGCCAAAGAAAGAAAAAGATTCCGATGTGGTAAAGGATTGTCTGCTCATAGAGAACAAACGTGTAGATATCAAGGGGAAAAAGGGCGGGTGGGATGAATTGGGAGATTGGGATTGACATATATACACTACTATGTATAAAATAGATAACTAATGAGAACCTGCTGTATAGCACAGAGAACTCTACTAAATGCTCTATGTTGACCTAAATGGGAAGGAAATCCAAAAAAGAGGGGATATATGTATACGTATAGCTGATTCACTTTGCTGTACAGCAGAAACTAACACAACATTGTAAAGCAACTCTACTCTGATAAAAATTAATTTAAAAAAAAAAGAAAAGGATTGTCTGCTTTTATTCTCATGTTCCGTGAGCAACACTCCCACACTAGTATGACCAGGTGCACTAAGGAAAGATGTTGACTGACAAATATGCTGAAAATTTTCACTTTTAAAAAAATGTTTATATACTGAAGTAGAACTTTCCAATACCATGGGATACCTTATGAAATGAAACCTCTCCATGCTATATAATGATTAAGACCCTCCGGACTTGTTATCTGCTCAGGCATATTGATGAGTGGGGATATAAGCCAAACTTCATGGGATGGAGACATGCTCTGTTTTTGTGGAATGCTTTTAGTGATAGAAACTTGAGTATCAGAAAAAAGAGAACTGAAAATTTTCCTTTTAAATATTCATATCAATATATCATAGGGATTTTCAGTATTAGAAGATCACATATATGTTGTCTACAAAATTCTGGGGAAATGAAAATATGAAGAAAACATATTAATTCTCCTTAAGTATCATTCAAGTTTAAAAGCAACAATTATACTTCATCCTTTTTTGAATAAAAATAAAGTAAAATAAAACTCAGGAAAAATAGACCTCAGTGATAAAATCCAGGAAACGAATAGATTAATTAAAATAATTTTTTAAAAAATCCAGGAATGGAGAAATTATTATAAAATCATTGTTAATGAGCATAGATGTCACATAATTATAGCAACAATATTCAATAATTTAAAGAATTATCATTGGAGAAGAAAATATAAAAATTGGGGAAGGACTATAAAAATTCTAAAAACTTTGCTCATTTAAGAAAAGCAGTCCATTTTGTTTAATAATTTGGACATTTAAAAAATGATGACTTCAAAAGGTTAATCATTTTCAGAATGTCTTTTCCTAATTTTACGTATTAATTTTAGGCAGCATTCCTCTCATGGTTAACAAATAGTAATCTGAATTTTACTAATTCCTCCATGTTTGTCTTTTTCAAAAATTAAGCAATAAAAAATTTGGTGCCCTTTCTTACAAAATTATTTTCTAATTCTATTTATTTACCAACATAGCTATCTACTCATTCTTTTCATTTTCATGAAAGCATTGTGTGATTTCTGAAAGGGTGTTCAACAAAGTGCTCATATACACAGTGGTGAGCTGGAGTTGGATTATATCAGCTCAGATGAACTAATTGCTAAACTTTCAGAAAGTTTGTGAGCTGGTTGTTAAACTATTGTGAACTAGAAATTGGTCACACTGAGAGTATTTCCATCACAGAAATTGAAAAATAATACAAAATATTATTATTTTTTCTCCAGACAACCAGTTTGCTGAGACACCGTTGAACAGGATGCTAGGAAATAAAGTTATTCATTTATTTCTTTGAATTGTTTCTTCTGTTACCTATTTAGTCAATGAACATATATGATGATGATAAAAACAGGAAAGGTGGAGGAGGGGGGCAAGATGGCGGAAGAGTAAGACACGGAGATCACCTTCCTTCCCACAGATACATTAGAAATGCATCTACACGTGGAACTGCTCCTACAGAAAACCCACTGAACGCTGGCAGAAGACGTCAGACCTCCCAAAAGGCAAGAAACTCCCCACGTACCTGGGTAGGGCAAAAGAAAAAAGAAATAACAGAGACAAAAGAATAGGGATGGGACCTGCACCAGTGGGAGGGAGCTGTAAAGGAGGAAAGGTTTCCACACACTAGGAGCCCCTTCGCAGGTGGAGACAGCGGGTGGCAGAGGGGGGAAGCTTCTGAGCCACGGAGGAGAGCGCAGCCACAGGGGTGCGGAGGGCAAAGCGGAGAGATTCCCGCACGGAGGAGCGGCGCCGAGCAGCACTCACCAGCCCGAGAGGCTTGTCTGCTCAGCCGCCGGGGCGGGCGGGGCCTGGGAGCTGAGGCTCGGGCTTCGGTCGGATCCCGAAGAGAGGACTGGGGTTGGCGGCGTGAACACAGCCTGAAGGGGTTAGCGCACCACGGCTAGCCGGGAGGGAGTCCGGGAAAAAGTCTGCAGCTGCCGAAGAGGCAAGAGACTTTTTCTTCCCTCTTTGTTTCGCAGTGCGCGAGGAGAGGGGATTAAGAGCGCTGCTTAAAGGAGCTCCAGAGACGGGCGCGAGCCGCGGCGATCAGCGCGGACCCCAGAGATGGGCATGAGATGCTAAGGCTGCGGCTGCCACCACCAAGAAGCCTGTGTGCGAGCACAGGTCACTACCCACACCGCCCCTCCCGGGAGCCTGTGCAGCCCGTCACTACCAGGCTCCCATGATCTGGGGACAACTTCCCTGGGAGAACACACGGCGCGCCTCAGGCTGCTGCAACGTCACGCCGGCCTCTGCCACTGCAGGCTCGCCCCACATCCGTACGCCTCCCTCCCCGCGGCCTGAGTGACCCAGAGCCCCCGAAGCAGCTGCCCCTTTAACCCCGTCCTGTGTGAGCGAAGAACAGAAGCCCTCAGGTGACCTACATGCAGAGGCGGGTCCAGATCCAAAACTGAACCCCGGGAGCTGTAGGAACAAAGAAGAGAAAGGGAAATTTCTCCCAGCAGCCTCAGAAGCAGCGGATTAAAGCTCCACAATCAAACTGATATACCTGCATCTGTGGAATACCTGAATAGACAACGAATCAGCCCAAATTCAGGAGGTGGACTTGGGGAGCAGGATATATTAATTTTTCCCTTTTTCCTTTTTTTTGTGAGTGTATATGTGTATGCTTCTGGGTGAGATTTTGTCTGTATAGCTTTGCTTTCACCATTTGTCCTAGGGTTCGGGCGGTCCTTTTTTTTTTTTACATATAAAAATTTTTTTCTTAATAAATTTTTTCTTAATAATTTTTTCCTTATTTTTTACTTTAAAAAATTAAAAAAATTTTTTTCTTAATGATTTTTCTTATTTTTTATTTTAAAAATTAAAAATTTTTTCCTTAATAATTATTTTCTTATTTTTATTATAAAAAAATAATAAATTTATTTTTAAAAATTAAAAAAACTTTCTTAATAAATTTTTTTAATAATTTTTTTTCTTATTTTGTATTATAATAGCTTTATTTTATTTTATTTTATTTTATTTTATTTTATTTTATTATATCCTCTTTCTTTCTTTCTTTCTATTTTTTCTCCCTTTTATTCTGAGCCGTGTGGATGAAAGGCTCTTGGTGCTCCAGCCAGGCATCAGGGCTGTGCCTCTGAGGTGGGAGAGCCAACTTCGGGACACTGGTCCACAAGAGACCTCCCAGCTCCACGTAATATCAAATGGTGAAAATCTCTCAGAGATCTCCATCTCAACATCAAGACCCAGCTTCACTCAATGACCAGCAAGCTACAGTGCTGGACACCCTATGCCAAACAACTAGCAAGACAGGAACACAGCCCCATCCATTAGCAGACAGGCTGCCTAAAATCATAATAAGACCACAGACACCCCAAATCACACCAGCGGACGTGGACGTGCCCACCAGAAAGACAAGATCCAGCCTCATCCACCAGAACACAGGCACTAGTCCCCTCCACCAGGAAGCCTACAGAACCCACTGAACCAACCTTAGCCACTGGGGACAGATACCAAAAAACAACGGGAACTATGAACCTGCAGCCTGTGAAAAGGAGACCCCAAACACAGTAAGATAAGCAAAATAAGAAGATAGAAAACACACAGCAGATGAAGGAGCAGGGTCAAAACACAGCAGACCTAACAAATGAAGAGGAAATAGGCAGTCTACCTGAAAAAGAATTCAGAATAATGATAGTAAAGATGATCCAAAATCTTGGAAATAGAATAGACAAAATGCAAGAAACATTTAACAAGGACGTAGAAGGACTAAAGAGGAACCAAGCAATGATGAAAAACACAATAAATGAAATTAAAAATACTCTAGAAGGGATCAATAGCAGAATAACTGAGGCAGAAGAACGGGTAAGTGACCTGGAGATAAAATAGTGGAAATAACTACTGCAGAGCAGAATAAAGAAAAAAGAATGAAAAGAACTGAGGACAGTCTCAGAAACCTCTGGGACAACATTAAATGCACCAACATTCGAATTATAGGGGTCCCAGAAGAAGAAGAGAAAACGAAAGGGACTGAGAAAATATTTGGAGAGATTATAGTTGAAAACTTCCTTAATATGGGAAAGGAAATAGTTAATCCAGTCCTGGAAGCACAGAGAGTCCCATACAGGATAAATCCAAGGAGAAACATGCCAAGACACATATTAATCAAACTATCAAAAATTAAATATAAAGAAAACATATTAAAAGCAGCAAGGGAAAAACAACAAATAACACACAAGGGAATCCTCATAAGGTTAACAGCTGAACTTTCAGCAGAAACTCTGCAAGCCAGAAGGGAGTGGCAGGATATACTTAAAGTAATGAAGGAGAAAAATCTACAACCAAGATTACTCTACCCAGCAAGGATCTCATTCAGATTTGATGGAGGAATTAAAACCTTTACAGACAAGCAAAAGCTGAGAGAGTTCAGCACCACAAAACAAGCTTTACAACAAATGCTAAAGGAACTTCTCTAGGCAAGAAACACAAGAGAAGGAAAACACCTACAATAACAAACCCAAAACATTTACGAAAATGGGAATAGGAACATAGATATTGATAATTACCTTAAATGTAAATGGATTAAATGCTCCCACCACAAGACACAGACTGGCTGAATGGATACAAAACAAGACCCATATATATGCTGTCTACAAGAGACCTACTTCAGACCTAGGGACACATACAGACTGAAAGTGAGGGGATGGAAAAAGATATTCCATGCAAATGGAAATCAAAAGAAAGCTGGAGTAGAAATCCTCATATCAGACAAAATAGACTTTAAAATAAGACTATTACAAGAGACAAAGAAGGACACTATATAATGAACAAGGGATCGATCCAAGAAGAAGGTATAACAATTGTAAATATTTATGCACCCAACATAGGAGCACCTCAATACATAAGACAAATACTAACAGCCATAAAAGGGGAAATTGACAGTAACACAATCATAGTAGGGGACTTTAACACCCCACTTTCACCAATGGACAGATCATCCAAAATGAAAATAAATAAGGAAACACAAGCTTTAAATGATACATTAAACTAAGATGGACTTAATTGTTATTTATAGGACATTTCACCCAAAAACAACAGAATACACATTTTTCTCAAGTGCTCATGGAACATTCTCCAGGATAGATCATATATTGGTTCACAAATCAAGCCTTGGTAAATTTAAGAAAATTGAAATTGTATCAAGTATCTTTTCCGACCACAATGCTATGAGGCTAGATATCAATTACAGGAAAAGATCTGTAAAAAATACAAACACATGGAGGCTACACAATACACTACTTAATAACGAAGTGATCACTGAAGAAATCAAAGGGGAAATCAAAAAATACCTAGAAACAAATGACAATGGAGACACGACGAGCCAAAACCTATGGGAGGCAGCAAAAGCAGTTCTAAGAGGGAAGTTTATAGCAATACAAGCCTACCTCAAGAAACAGGAAACATCTCGAATAAACAACCTAACCTTGCACCTAAAGCAATTAGAGAAAGAAGAACAAAAAATCCCCAAAGCTAGCAGAAGGAAAGAAATCATAAAGATCAGATCGGAAATAAATGAAAAAGAAATGAAGGAGACAATAGCAAAGATCAATAAAACTAAAAGCTGGTTCTCTGAGAAGATAAACAAAATTGATAAACCGTTAGCCAGACTCATCAAGAGAATAAGGGAGAAGACTCAAATCAATAAAATTAGAAATGAGAAAGGAGAAGTAATCACTGACACTGCAGAAATACAAACGATCATGAGAGATTACTACAAGCAACTCTATGCCAATAAAATGGACAACCTGGAAGAAATGGACAAATTCTTAGAAATGCACAACCTGCTGAGACTGAACCAGGAAGAAATAGAAAATATGAACAGAACAATCAAAAGCACTGAAAGTGAAACTGTGATTAAAAATCTTCCAACAAACAAAAGCCCAGGACCAGACGGCTTCACAGGCGAATTGTATCAAACATTTAGAGAACAGCTAACACCTATCCTTCTCAAACTCTTCCAAAATATTGCAGAGGGAGGAACACTCCCAAACTCATTCTACGAGGCCACCATCACCCTGATACCAAAACCAGACAAAGATGTCACAAAGAAAGAAAACTACAGGCCAATATCACTGATGAACATAGATGCAAAAATCCTCAACAAAATACTAGCAAACAGAATCCAACAGCACATTAAAAGGATCATGCACCATGATCAAGTGGGGTTTATTCCAGGAAGGCAAGGATTCTTCAATATACACAAATCAATCTATGTGATACATCATATTAATAAATTGAAGGAGAAAAACCATATGATCATCTCCATAGATGCAGAGAAAGCTTTTGACAAAATTCAACACCCATTTATAATAAAAGCCCTGCAGAAAGTAGGCATAGAGAGAACTTTCCTCAACATAATAAAGTCCATATATGACAAACCCACAGCCAACATTGTCCTCAATGGTGAAATCTAAAATCATTTCCACTAAGAAAAGGAACAAGACAAGGTTGTCCACTCTCACCACTATTATTCAACATAGTTTTGGAAGTGTTAGCCACAGCAATCAGAGAAGAAAAACAAATAAAAGGAATCCAAATCAGAAAAAAACGAAGTAAAGCTGGCACTGTTTGCGGATGATGTGATACTATACATAGAGAATCCTAAAGATGCTACCAGAAAACTACTAGAGCTAATCAATGAATTTGGTAAAGTAGCAGGATACAAAATTAATGCACAGAAATCTCTTTCATTCCTATATACTAATGATGAAAATTCTGAAAGCGAAATTTAGAAAACACTGCTGTTTACCATTGTAACAAAAAGAATAAAATATCTAGGAATAACCCTACCTAAGGAGACAAAAGACCTGTATGCAGAAAATTATAAGACACTGATGAAAGAAATTAAAGATGATACAAATAGATGGAGAGATATACCATGTTCTTGGATTGGAAGAATCAACATTGTGGAAATGACTCTGCCACCCAAAGCAATCTGCAGATTCAATGCAATCCCTATCAAACTACCAATGGCTTTTTTCACAGAACTAGAACAAAAAATTTCACAATTTGTATGGAAACACAAAAGACCCCGAATAGCCAAAGCAATCTTGAGAACAATAAATGGAGCTGGAGGAATCAGGCTCCCTGACTTCAGACTATACTACAAAGCTACAGTACTCAAGACATTTTGGTACTGGCACAAAAACAGAAACATAGATCAATGGAACAGGATAGAAAGCCCAGAGATAAACCCACACACATATGGTCACCTTATCTTTGATAAAGGGGGCAAGCATATACAGTGGAGAAAAGACAGCCTCTTCAATAAGTGGTGCTGGGAAAACTGGACAGGTACATGTAAAAGTATGAAATTAGAACACTCCCTAATACCATACACAAAAATAAACTCAAAATGGATTAAAGACCTAAATGTAAGGCCAGACACTATCAAACTCTTAGAGGAAAACATAGGCAGAACACTCTATGACATAAATCACAGCAAGATCCTTTTTGACCCAACTCCTAGAGAAATGGAAATAAACACACAAATAAACAAATGGGACCTAATGAAACTTAAAAGCTTTTGCACAGCAAAGGAAACCATAAACAAGACCAAAAGACAACCCTCAGAATGGGAGAAAATATTTACAAATGAAGCAACTGACAAAGGATTAATCTCCAAGATTTACAAGCAGCTCATGCAGCTCAATAACAAAAAAACAAACAACCCAATCTAAAAATGGGCAGAAGACCTAAACTGACATTTCTCCAAAGAAGATATGCAGATTGCCAACAGATATATGAAAGAATGCTCAACATCATTAATCATTAGAGAAATGCAAATCAAAACTACAATGAGATATCATCTCACGCCAGTCAGAATGGCCATCATCAAAAAATCTAGAAACAATAAATGCTGGAGAGGGTGTGGAGAAAAGGGAACACTCTTGCCCTGTTGGTGGGAATGTAAATTGATACAGCCACTATGGAGAACAGTATGGAGGTTCCTTAAAAATCTAAAAATAGAACTACCATATGACTCAGCAATCCCACTACTGGGCATATACCCTGAGAAAACCATAATTCAAAAAGAGTCATGTACCAAAATGTTCATTGCAGCTCTATTTACAATAGCCAGGACATGGAAGCAACCTAAGTGTCCATCATTGGATGAATGGATAAAGAAGATGTGGCACATATATACAATGGAATATTACTCAGCCATAAAAAGAAACGAAATGGAGTTATTTCTTGTGAGGTGGATGGAGTTAGTCTGTCATACAGAGTGAAGTAAGTCAGAAAGAGAAAAACAAATACAGTATGCTAACACAGATATATGGAATCTAAGGGAAAAAAAAAAGGTCATGAAAAACCTAGTGGCAAGACGGGAATAAAGACACAGACATACTAGATAATGGACTTGAGGATATGGGGAGGGGGAAGGGTAAGATGTGACAGTGTAAGAGAGTGGCATGGACATATATACACTACCAAATATAAAATAGATAGCTAGTGGGAAGCAGCTGCATAGCACAGGGAGATCAGCTCGGTGCTTTGTGACCACCTAGAGGGGTGGGATAGTGAGGGTGGGACGGAGGGAGATTCAAGAGGGAAGAGATATGGGAACATATGTATGTGTATAACTGATTCACTTTGTTACAAAGCAGAAACTAACACACCATTGTAAAGCAATTATACTCCAATAAATATGTTAAAAAAATAAAATAAAAACAGGAACGGTATATTTTAGAAGAGCAAACAAAAACTACATCTCTAATATTTGTGAAATCCTTTTCCTCATAGGCCCTAGCCATTGCAATTGATTATCTTTAGGATTACACAAAACAAGATTCTTCCCTCACATATATGATAGCATTTTCATCGTCTGGAAGAAGAATTTCATCTACTTACTTAAACAATTTTATGTACTATGATTCCCAGACTTTACAGAAAAAAAGAGCAATTTCAAAAGTTCAGAAAATGCAAGTAAAATAAGATTTTCAATAAACTCATTTCTAGGCTACATTTGAAAAAAAAAGAAAAAGAAAAAGACCTTTAAAATACTAGAGGAAATGTGTGTGTTGTTGTGGGGAGGAGTTTACTTTAACTCTTGGGATGCCTGATTTTATTTTAACAAGTAGTAACACTAATGCTTGTGTTATACGTTCTTCTGCTTTGTCTAAACCAGTTTTCCATGTTTTAACTTGTCTTCATTAACCACAGCAAAATTCTCTAGCATTGTTGCTCTTTATCTGTTTCTGTATTTTTCAATTCTAATTCCTCCTTGACATTCTTAAATAAATCTATTGGTTCTAATATTCATGAAGTGTGAACTTATAAGTTTTGTGCATCGAGCTGTCTAAAGCCATTTGTTCTTCTTTTGTTATCAGTCTTTATAAATTGTTTTATTCACCAAGTAGAACTAGTTGTTTTGTTCTAATCAATACACATTTTCTCTGAATGCCTTTCAAGTTAAATTTAATACCACATTAATTTAATAATGTATGCAATATTTGTGGCAAAAGAAACAAAATTTAGGATTGATTGACTGATTGGTTTATACGCTGACTAAACTCACAAAGTATCTTGGATGGCTTACAAGAAGAACTTCACTAGTTACTACCTTCTGGATTTTATCTGAAGAACTTAAACTTGCAAGTAACATTGATAAGAATTTTCAGGGAAAATATTAAGAAGATATCACACTAGTCCTGCACAAAGAACATGTCAAAGCATCAAACCAAATTCATTTTGTGATCACAGTCTGTGCCCTAGCCTCTTCCATAACACCCAATCTCTCTCCCGAAGAAAATGCCACACACATAAGATTGAGCTCCTCTCTCTAGTTAATAGGAAGACATTCTGGGAAGAATAGAGTCTCTTCTCAGGATGACTTGTTACACCTCTAGGTATTGCTAACTTTGAAAAATATACTTAGGTTAGTAGATTTCACCTTCCAGATTTGTTGGTGGCCTATGTGTTCTTCGCTGTGAAGGTATTCTCTTTATTTAAGTCTACCTTCTTTAATACTTGTCTTAAGTGTAGCTTTCTGAATTGATGGAATTGAAGCACCGGGCTTCACTCTACAGTGTCCCACCTTCATGTGTTTTATCATCTGCCCTGACATCCTAACCCTCCACCACCCCAGGTGAGAATATTTGAAATCCTGTTTTTCCTTTTCCCCCTTTTTAGGCAGTTTTTAATATAGGATTGATTTAATTTATTCTGAAAGCCTGGAGATCTTTTACACATTTAGCATAATAAAGACTTACAAAATGAGAACAAAAAGTGAAAACTGGAGATCAATCTTATTAATGAAAGTTGTACAATTTCTGTATTTTCATGCAAAATATGTAATTCCAGGTCCTCATCAGATCTGTCAGATCTGTTAATGCTACCATGTTATGAAAACACAAGTGTTGAGGTTCAAACCAGTTGTTGTTAAGATATGGAAAATCTTTAAGATGAAATGGTGGGCACCTATCAATATATAACAAATACCTCATGATCAAGGACACTTTATTTTATATTATTCTAATAGTGACTTCTATAGACTTGCCATTTGTCTTAGATTGCTAGAAATGGTCTAAAGTTGGAAGGAGATTTTAGTAGTTTAATTTCACAAGCTCTTTCCTATCACAACATGATAACAGAATCTCCACCCTGATTGCAAAGTATTTTCAGGAATCTACAGAGGGTATCTCATAAGTACCCTTGAATTGGTCCACCAGAAATAGCCATCATGGATAAATACTTTGTCCACCCTTAATCTTCTGGCTTCCTTCCTTCTTGGCCTTTGGAATTTCTTCGATGTACTTCATTATTACCATTACTGTGAAGACCCATTTAAAATGATAGGGCTGCCATCTGGGCACAAGTGTTCAGAGACAGCCTTGAAAACATGTACAGATGCGTGTCTATATCCCAGCGCGTCAGACTTTCTTACTTGGGAAGCTAAGCAGTGCCACTTGTACTTGGTTCTAGCAGGGTAATTCACAAATAGAGACCCTTCAGGTTCTGCCTGCTGTTCTTCTCACTGTGTAACTCAAATACCACCCATAATAACAGACAGGTTAGGCAGATACTATTCTCCACATCCTCTTTCCCATCCCTGCATATTCTTCTCTCTCTTCAATAATTGTCTCAAATCACCTGTTCCTCATGCAAACAAAACTACAGGATATGGATGCCTGATGCTGCCTGCATAGCCACTCAGTAGAAACATCCCAGCAAACATGTACCAACTATAGTCTTAATTAAGACCACTTCCTACATCTATAGGGCACTTCAGTAGGTCAGAATGACTAAGGTATTTATTCATCATCCTATTGCAATCTTTTCTTTTTCTGCTCTGGATTAGCTCAAACTTGCCACCTCTCTTCTTATCAGATTCTTTTTTTTTTGGGTGGGGGAGTGTCAACTGGATATTCTCCTAACCATCAGTTTGTCTTAGGATTCACTAGTAGCCCACATTTTCCTACCCAAGCCTATAGCTCCACTTACCACCCACCCACCTACCCCACTTACCCTTAACTGGCATCAAGCCAATTGCATTGCTGGACAGTTCCAATGACTTTCTTTTATACCTATCTGTAAGCATTTAGAGCTATAACATTCTTAGAGTGGGGTGTAAGATCACAGGCAAAACTGCCTAGAAAACAGGAGACAAATCTTAAAAAGAAATAAGGCCACAGTATTTGGAATTGAAACTCTCAAGGGGATTTTTCAAGTGCTTGGAGGCTGGTCTTAGAAGAAAAACAGCTTGAGATTGTGTTCCAGGCCCACAGATTTCTCTCTCGGCCTCAGCAGGAACCAGTTGTAGTATATTCTGCAGCTTTTAGAGAATAAACATTTTAACAACTTGGAAACACCAAATCCAGTTCTATTATTGACAGAAAGCAAGAATGCAAATCAAAGCTATGGTGAGGACTATTTTTCTGCACTCACAGGAAAAACAACTCTGAATAGGAAATAGCTTCTGAATCTGATTCACTGTTTACTTGGAAAGTAAAATACTAATCTCTGGCAAAGAATATTCCACATTTGGATTCAAAAAGTTTATAAATGGGAATCAACCATACACGAGAAAGTGATTTTTTTCATGCAGTTGCTGGGTGAGAGGCATTTATGAAAGTAAATGAAGTTCTGTCTTGAGATAATGAGACTACAGTTGCCAAGAGAAGCTGTGAAATATTCGCTATAGATCTTTTTTTTCCGCTTGATACTATATTATGTAATTATTTTTGGAAAACTTTCAAAGTGGTGGTGATTTCAATGTCATAAAATGAATAAAGGGAAGGGCAACAGTTCCCAATTAAGATTGGAAAAGTAATAAGAGTGCAAAGAATATGAAGACCCTTGCCAGCTCCGTATTATATTTTGAGAAGCAAATACTGAAACTTTTTTCTTTCAAATGCCAGCAATTATCTACAGCTCCCATATGTAGTTGCTTTTTTAAAATCTTAAATTAGAAATTAATTTAATACATGTGCAATGGACAAAGATAAAATAGCCTACACTTCACATGGCTGCCCACATCCCTTTTCCCAAAAGTATCTCCCAAGATATTCTCATGGTCTGAGTGTCTTCCCTCTGAACAGATATGTCCAATAATAGAGCTTATGAGAGTGACTTGCTTTTGAAGACTGAAGCATGGATGCTTGTGGTCTCACTGCCATTGACTCTGGATTTTTTGTTTTTTGTTGTGTGTGTGTGTGTGTGTGTGTGTTTAGACTTAATTTTTTTAGAGCAATTTTAGGTTCATAGCAAAACTGAGGGGAAGGTACAGAGATTTGCCTTATACTCCCCTTTAGTTGCTTTTCAGTTTTTAAGAATTGTTTTTCCTTTTCATTTTTGATCTGCTTGGTCTAGAACTTTCTATAGTCAATATAAAGTACTCCTTTTTTGTACTTCTTTATCCTTCTATCTTCCTTATTACTATAGTGTGCGTTTTCACATTTACCTTTCTGACCACATCTGTGTGTTTTTTACTAACTCCTATTCTTTCTCTCCTTTCTTAGATATGGCATATTCAAAGGTTTAGTCCTTGATTGTCTGCTATCTTTTATTCATGGTCATTATCTTCTCTCAATACATCATAAATTCTCTGTGTGTTTGGGTCCTGAAACTCCTTCAATAACTTAATTTCTCTTGAATTTCATTACTTCTTTAGGGTTTATTGTTGGTTGAAATGTTTCTTTCTAAAAGAGCTTTCCTGACTCCTCCTGTTTCAAAAGAATAATTTTTAAGCAGCATTTTCTAGCATATTCACAGTATATTACAACAGTTTGTTTGCAAGAACTTGAATGTGAAGAAGGTGCATAAGTGGGCAGTGGTGTGTCATCTCAGATCTGCGAACTGACCACTCACATGTGTACACAAAGGGGAAAACTCACCTTTAGGTGCTCATCAAATTCCAAGTTCAAACACCTAGTATATGTTTACATAATCTAATTTGGGTACAATGTGAGTTGGTTGCTCTCTGTAATGTGATTCAGGCTTACAAAATTGATAAAAGATAGAAATGCAAAAACCCCAAAATTTATTTACAATAGCTAAATATAACTTCAAGAAATGAAATATTTATCCTCACTGACTGATCAGGGCATTCTTTTCGATGCAGATAAATGCAATTGGGAGGTCAAATTATAATCAGAATTCTTATTGATTAGTATAGAATTTCTACATTAAAACACATATGAATGCCCCTGTGCGTTAAGATCTCCACCAGTGTTTGGGTCTCTGATTTAACCTGTTTTTATGTTCCCACCTGAATAGCATATTTTTGCCTTATTTATTGATGCCTTAAATAAGATTAATACCAAATATTATCCTGGGAAGTATCCTGCATTTTAAAGAGCTATGAATATAGATGATGTGCTCTTTCTAATGGCTATTTTATAGATTAAAACTTGGAGGAACATCTTATTGTCTTATTTTGAAATGCACCTGGAAGAGGTAGCAGGAAGGGAGGGAATGGATTCCATGTACCCTCCCAATGGCTATTTTGTCTTATACACCAAGTGTTCTTGATCGTTTGGTATAATACCTCAGGAAGAAAATAAAAGTAGAAAATCAACAAATAATATTGGAAAAAATAATAAATAAAATGAAGAATTGAATGAATTCTTTTTTTTTTCTCTTAAACATGAAACCTTGGGGAATTGCAGTTATGAAAATTACTAGAAAATTCTCTAAAGACCTAGATTATGGTTCCATTTCTGCCACTTTATAGATATAATCATGTTCATGTTATGTATTTGAAAATTGGGAATTGTTTTCTTATTATCTTTTATGCTCACATGAGAAGAAGTGAAACAGAAGAACTGTAACCTAGAGATAAGTTTTCTGGAAAAGATGTTTTTTGTAGGGGCAGGGCCAGAGGGAGTGAGCAATAAAGTATAGAGCGAAATATTTCAAATGTTTTATTTTCAATCCAGAATTTAAATAAATAGAACTCACTCCATCAGGGGGAAAGTCCTATAACTTTATCTACTTTGTGTATTGTGTTCTTAAGCTTAATTTAAGGGGGAACAATAAGGAAAGTGTGGAGTAGGAGACTTGATTTTATATTGTTCTGTCCTGAGCCCATTAGTGCTGACAGGATTTCAGAGCATGAAAGAATCCTAGCAGAGCTCTGAAACCATGCCAAGATCTTCTTAACGTGTTACCTGTGAGACCAGTTTGCTTAGTTCTTGTTTCAACAGCACAGGTCATTCAGGCATTGCACAATTGAATGTCCTATTCTGAGCATCTCTTTGGCCCAGTAACTATTTAGCACTAGTTTCTAAATTTAAGGATCTCTGAGATATAATTAAACCTATGTTCAAGCCACCAGACGCATATATTGTCATAACTGGCATTCATTCAGAGGTCAGGCATAGAAGGCACTTACACGTCATCTTAGTTGGTCATGTTCTAACTTCTTCCCATTGGCCTTAACAAAGTCCCAGCACACAGTCTAACTTCTACATGTCCACAAGAGATTTAGCATTTTGATTATTTTGTGCAATTCATTCTTGAATCCCCCTGACCTCCCACCCTAGTTAAAAACAAAAACAAAAACAGTTCTCTTGAAACCAATCCTTTAATGTTCTATATCAGTTGTTATTGACACCTGGTCCTTGGATCAGCAACATCAATATTACCTCCTAATTTATTAAAAGGCAAATTCTCAGTTCCCATTCCAGATCTATTGAGTAGAAACAGCTGGGTAGAGCCCGGCTATGTATGTTTAAGCCAGAGTTTCAAGTGATTATAATGCATGCAAAATTTTGATAACTGCTGCTCTGATACATGACTGCTGCTTCTGTTACATGAGTTTGGACAACCCATTAGCAATTCCT
Source organism: Balaenoptera acutorostrata (assembly GCF_949987535.1). Classification (NCBI taxonomy): domain Eukaryota; kingdom Metazoa; phylum Chordata; class Mammalia; order Artiodactyla; family Balaenopteridae; genus Balaenoptera; species Balaenoptera acutorostrata. Next base: position 17,305,164 of record NC_080075.1, on the reverse strand, counting down.
AAATAGCAGTAGATGATATACTACCATTATACATATGTTATCACATACTGGTCATTTCCAAATGTTAGTAAATCCACAGACATAGATCTGTAGAGTTGAGAAAGCCCAGCATTTGAGTAAATTCAAGTATCTGCTGACAAAAACTAAAAAGCTGAAATAAATTCATACTTCACATTTCATATTCCAGCCAGGATGACATTTGATACTAGGAAAAACATCTAATAGAAATTGGACCTATTTTTTTAATGTTGGGAATCTATCTAACATAAGCTTCAAAAACAAAATAAAATCAGACACAGCATGCATTTAAAAGGCAGTGGTGTGGGATTTGAAGTTAAGAGTTCCTACATTCAAAACCTGCTTCAGCTACTTAAGACTTGTGACAAGCTAAGGGATTTACAAGATTGTGTAGAAGTGGCATGTGGTAACCTCTGAAAGTTTCTGTAACAGAGATCCTGGAATGGAATAAGTATTCATCATGTACTTCCAAAACCTATGTACTCCAAATTAGTACCCAGTATATACTCTGAAACCTAGATTTTTAGTGTTTTCTTTCCTTTGCTTGCATGAAACTGTATTAATTTTTGAGACCTCATTGCCCCAACTCTCTAACTCAATCTGTATGAAATCCACAGCCATTTTATCAAAAAAGCAAAGCAACCCTCTCTTGAATATTTACACTTATATTTTAAGAGATATATGCAAATGCACAGGATGCCCTTGAGGATTTTGCATTTGGATCTATGATTGAGGTAAAATAAACCAAGCACATTTTGTTTGGCAGTACCCTTGTGGCAAAACATCCGAAGAAACTCAAGAATTGTCATTGCTGTTATTTTCCCGGACACTGGCACTGCATTTCTTTTCCTAAAGAGCCTTAAAAATTGTCTGCTGCAGATAAAAGTATGTAAATAAATTCTTATTTACTTGTACAACCATATTATTGAGCTTTCTAGAAGAAGGAGGTGATGGAAGTTCTGAAGCTCTGAAAGGATGTGGTCTTAGCTTTCCACTATCTATGTATAAAATACACTCAATTATTTTGAGATTGACTGGGTAAATGGACATTGTTATCTCTTCATAAAGATCAACATGATTTTAAGCAATTATTTTTCTGCTTATTTTACAAGTAATAGTCTGAATGATATCTTTTCTTAGCTCTGTGTGTGTGTGTGAAGTGACATTGAGACCTTGTCATGGGAAATCTATCTAGCTAAGATAAAGAGACAGAGGGATTCTCACAGAGACATGAAACACCATCTGGCACAGCAGTGATATACGCCAGAGAAGATGAACCTCTGGAATGTTTTGTCCAGTAAGAGTTTTAAAGAACACCAATAAAATGCTAATGAAAAGCCATCAGTAACACTGTATTTCATGCAAAAGGTTTGGCACACGTAGCATGCTTTTTATGAGACTCCTCCTTAAAAACTAATCAAAGGTAGTATATTTCCTTTCAGGTTCAAAGTGTGGGGAGAAGGAGATCATCAGAACTGAAGGTCAGTTTGCAGCCAGACTGCGTGTCTCCTTAGGAAACAGCCTTGTTCTGGTGCATTTCTAATCATGCATTGTGTGAGAGCTCTCCACCTCATTCCTCCTCAGGGCTGTAGCCATTCTACTCAATCAGAACTGACTGTGCTCATATTACTGGACAGGCACTGAACCATTCATTGCAGAGAAAAGGAAGAGGCAAAAAGCAAAGATCAATCAGCCATGAAGCTTGCCTTCAAAGATCTTATAGTTTGCGAGGCAAGAGAAGACAAGTAAGTCAATCTTTGGGGTAGAAAAATTAAAGGAAGAAGAGATGACATCTATGTGAGAGGAGAGTGGAAAAATCCACAGTTTTATCTGAGCAGCATTTAAAACAAAATAAATATAATTTGGATTTCAAGATAGTGTCCTTGGTAAGCCAGCAGGTTTAATAAATCCCTCCCCACATTTAACCTTATGGAAAGCCTAAAAATAACAGCTTTAGCTGAGCTCTGAAGGATTTGTCCAGGCATTTCTTCCTATATAGTTCTTTAGCATTGCTTACTTTCTTGTCATTTTCGTTTTCTAAAAAAAAAAAACAAAACCAAAAAAAACTGCCTGTTAATTGGGCTTCCAGTCTATACTGAGCTCATTTGTATATATAATTAGTTGAATGGTCTGCTTTGTCTTAATTTATTCTTTAATTCAATTAATATTAATGAATGATAGGAATGGGAATGGGAGTATATGTAATGGAAATGATCACTGTAATAGGGACTAAGACAAGAGACAAAAGAGACATAGTGCCTTTTCTCATGGAGTTTGTATCCTCTGACATCCAGTGGTGTTGAAGAATGTCTTTCATTTTCATGTCTACTCATATTACTATCTCTAAAATTTTTAACTTATCTCCATACTCAACAATCTACGTGAACTTTTGTCAGTTTCCAAATGCAGCCCAGATAGGTAATGTGTTGAACTACAGCTTGTGTGGGAAAAGGATTTATAAATACTAAAATGCAGCCATGATAGAACAGAGCACTCAGCAGGCAGGAAAGCACAGAGTGGATGTGGCACACACAGAGGTGAAGGAACATGTTATGTGGAGTACGTGAACTTGTGTAGTGAAAAGAAATTCAGGACACAGATCATTGATTACTGCAATACAATGCCAGGTCAAGTGGTTAAGGAAAAGCCTTAAATTCTCCAGGCTATTAGAGAAGAATGAACCAGAGAGATTTCAAGTAAAATAGGAAATATTTCAGTGGAGTATTTGCAAGAATATTTGGACCGTCAAGGGCAAAGGATACATTTTTTTCAAGCAAATCATGCTAAGGGGACTTTATAAAATGAATGGATTCTCAGCTTTAGTGATGATTTTAGGCCAAGATGCTCTTGAAAGCCAAGTTACACTGCAGTCAAACCCTCTAACAGTCCTGGAATAATAAGCCATTGATCTTTATATCCTATCAAATTAGCTGAAATCTCATCAAACGACTGAGCTGTGGAGTCACCTTTGTATGTGAAGGCAGATGTCATGTGTGACAGTTTGAAGAGAGAGATTTGTTAAAGAGGATAAGGGAGTAGAGGTCTGCAGGTGTTGGGCAACAAACAATGTGTTCTTATAAAATGACTTGAATTTGGAGAGATAGGTCTTCAGTGGCATGGAAGTTTCAGAACTTATTCTTTCTTCGTACTTGTCTAAATTCCTAAATTTCCAGCTAAAATATTGCTTTTATCCACTAACATTTTAATCCAGCTTAAACCAGATTAAACTGAAGTCTTTTGTTTATATTGCAACATTATGCACTTTATTTTTCTACATAAATGTCTACATCTTTCTCCTGAATATGCCATTGAGTATATACGTGGGGACAACTTATTCCATAATCTGTTCAGCATTTAGAACAGAGCAAAGCTCCAAATAGAAAATAGCTTGAGATTTAATGATTTGTAAGTTTATGACCAGCTACATAGCTAACTCTTAGGAATTCTTTTTTGTGCCAGGACCCTCAAAGGAGTGGAACCCATAGCAAGAGCAGAATTGGAGCCAGTAGCCCACAGAGCTTAGAGCCCAGCAATAGAGGGTTATGACAGCTGCCACTGGACTGACAAACTGTGATGCTGGCCTGGAGTCAATTAGAAAAAGATGTTAGTCAAGGAGAAATGTGTTCTCTCTGTCCCTTCCTGAACACCTGCATGCACCTAATTTAATATGATTTATTCAACAGAGTGGGCCACTTAACAGGTCACAGCTATGGCCAGTATCCAATATCCATGACCCCATTAAACCCTAATCAAGTAGGAGGAAATGGGAAGAAAGGGGAATGGTGTCATCTTTTTTTTCTCTCTAGGCTCCTAGGGTCCAGAGAAAGTACGTATTCAGAAACAACACAAATAGAGGTCAAATTATGTGTACAAATTAAATACATAGCCCTGTGATAACCTATCAAATTCTATGTTAAATTTCTGGCAACCTCAAAGCTCCGGAAGAGGGCCAAGTACATGAAAGGGTAAGAGAGACAAACCTGACACTTGTATGGTTTATTGTAGCTGGTGGAAAACTGTCATATACATTGTCTTCCTTGAGAGTCACAACAGTGATATGAAACTTTTAGATTGTCAGTGCATGCTTTTTCCTCAAAAGAAAGCTAAGGCAAATATAATCATAAGAATAATAATAACAGCTACCGTTTAACAAATTCTACAGCTACTCTATCAAACCTCATAAATGATGAGGCTGTAATTCAAACCAGCATCTTTCACTCTGGGCTTAAGTTATCTTCCAAGAATTTAATCTCTTATAATGCCCAAGATTCTAAACTATATTCCAAATGTATGCTTCTGAGAAAACTAATTCCATGTTCATGTAAGATAGAAGATGATAATTCGGAAATCGTTTAGTGGTTTATTTACTATAGGGTTTATAAACATTTTATATCTTCTGCTCAAACCTTAAAATATTAAAATAATTAAAAAACAAGATAAAGGGGTTAGTACAAGCAAGACACTAGTAGCAATAAAAAGCCATAGTTAAGAATGAGGAAGGTGAAATTAAGAAATCACACACTTTTGTACACATACACACATAAACGTAAATACTACAAAGAAGAAATCCTGTGTCTTTTTAGGTTTAAACAAGCTATTTCACATAGTGTAATAATATATACCCATTGTCTTACCTCACACTGAAATAACTTGTTCAAATGATGACCCCAAGGCACTGATAAAAATTGAAGTTGAGTTTGGAGTATTCCAGCAAAATAATCATGTAAGTGCATTACATAGTTGAGATTTTCATTTAAAAGAGTTAGAACAGCAATAGCAGCAACAACAAAATAATTATACTTTTGATGGGCTGAGCTCTAGTTCTTTGGTAAAAGCACTAACATGATAGGTAAATGACATCCAATTCATTTCAAACTAATATTTTAAGAGCTGGTAAAATGAATTACAAAAAAGTATATTGAAACAATAGCTTATTAATTTTTTATAAAACTAATGAATATTAAGAACATAACAAAGATGACAACATTGATGATGGAGTAGAATGAGCAATTTATGAAGTTTCCATTGAAAACTATACAGTTTAACAGCTCCTTAGGCTGTCCAACTGGAAGAGGAAACCACTCCCATGCCTGGTTGTAGCCATCCAATGACCCTCTCTGTTATGTTCTCTTTCAAGAGTAAAGGCACCCACTTCATTTGTGCGTAATTGATTTTGCATATCCCTCCTGAGTTGGTGGGCCCAAATTATGTGTCATTCATTTATTCAAATACACATTTCATGTGACAAATGAATGCTGGGGGATGTGACAGGTGCAATGGGATAAAAAGATAGAGAAGATTTGAACCCAGCTTTCTAAGTATGTCTTCTGCCTACAATGCAAATGTATTATTTTAAACCTACTGAAATCACCCCTATTATTAACTATTGTTATTATCATTATTAACTATTAACCTACTATTATTGAAATAGTTCCAAAGGGGTGGCATTATTTTCTGTTATGAACCTTCTTAAATAAAATCAAAATAATAATTACAATAAAAGTAAAACATCTGTATATAAAAGTGTCAGTGATTTGTTTAATAGTTATAATATATAACATTGGATGAAAGGGCAGGAGCAACAGGGCTTTCTGGGTAGCCAAAAGGGGAAGGATGAGAACAGCAAGAAATGGAACTTGCTGGCTTACAAGGGATACTGTTAGCAAGAAAAGAGGAGCAGAGGGCCCCAAAGATGCACTCTATTGGCTTCATTTATTTAGGCAACTTTTGCTCTGGAATAATGTACAGCTGGGAGTTAATTGCTTCACACTTGAAAAGCCAAGAAATTTTGAAAATGGGGGCACTGCCTTTCCATGCACATATCAACTTTAAAATCTTCATAGGATATTGGAAAGAACATAAGCTCAAGAGACAACCTGAAATTCAGCCATAGTTGCTCTACTTTCTAAACTGGTAAATTTGGGCAAGATACATAACATTTTTTCTAATTTCAAAAATTATCTACAGCATGCTAATAACATGCTACCATTCATGGAGACTTATGACACGCCAGGCACTATTCTAGCATTTTAACTGTATCAGTTCATTCTTTCTTTCAGTAACCCTATAAAGTAGTTACTATTATTAACCCTATTTTACAGAAAAGGAAACTGAGTCAATGTTTTTAAGGAACTCACCTAAGATCACACAACTAGGAAGTATCAGAGACAAAATGAAATATCAGGACCTCTGGCTCCTTGTTTTGTTTTTTTTCTTCTAGAAAATAAAAAAGATAATTTTACAATTCATTTAATGGCAACTGGTAATCATCAAATTAGCAGTGGTTATATACAAAAGTTATTACACTAGCTGTGCTGTTATTTCTTAAGGCTGATCAGACACCTAGAATCACAGACATTTCCTACATAAGATGCATCATATATGTCAAACTTGGTTATCATCAGCATTTATAAAACTAGACCTAGGGAAAGAACTAGGTCTGGGAACATATACATGGTCTTCATATAGCAAATGTTTAGCCTGCCCTGATTATTACAAAATCAGAATAGCGAGAATACTCACAGGCTGGCTACTTTAAAACCCTTATTTTAACCACTTCAATAGTTAAAAAAGCTGCACCAACAATCATGTGATACCACTGCACACATATTGGAATGACTAAAATCCAAAACATTAACAAAACCAAATGCTGACTAAGATGTGGAGCAACAGGAAGTCTCATTCATTACTAGGTCAAATGCAAAATTACACTCTAAATGAATTAAAAACTTATGTTCCCATAGATATCTACAAATGAATGTTTAGATTAACTTTAATCATAATTGCCAAAGATTGGAAGCAATTAAAATGCCCTTCAGTAAGTGGATGGAGAAACAAATTTTGGTACATTCTTTTAATGAAATATTATTCTGTGGTAAAAAGAAATGAGCTATCAAGCCATAAATTAAAAAAAGGAAGTTAAACTGCTTACTGTTAAGTAGAAGAAGCCAATCTGAAAATGCTACATACTGTATGATTCCCATAATGTGATATATTGAAAAAAGCAAAACTACAGAGAAAATAGAAAGATCAGAGGTTGCCTGGGGCTTGAGGGGATGGGTAGAAAGATGAACTGGCAGAACATAGAACATTTTTAGAGTGGGAAAATTATTTTGTATCATACTATAATGGTGGATAAATGGCATTATGCATGTGTCAAAACCCATAGAATGTACAACACAAAATGTTAACCTTGATGTAAACTATGGACTTGAGTTGATAGAAGTGTCATTGCCAAGATGTGACAAATGTACCACACTCATACAAGTTGTTAATAATAGGAAGAACTTTGGGGATAGTGTAGAGAGGAGATCTATGGGAACTCTCTGCACTTGCAGTGAAAATTTCCTATTAATCTAAAACTGCTGAAAAATAAAATTAATTTTGTCTTTAATTTACTTATTTTTTTTTAATTATAAAAAAGGCTACATTGTAGTGTTTTGAGGAGTAAGTGAAATAAAGTTGTGTAAAATACCCAACCCGATTCCCTGTAACAACTTCAGGGAAGGAAGTCTACAGAGATTACTGTAAATTTTTATAATGACCATAAAAGATAATCTCAGACTTTGAAAATCTTTCCAAAATGCACAGATTTCCCATACCTATGACTCACTGAAGATGTGTTTCTTCTACCCCTGAAAGAAAATTAAAGGCAATCCCTGAAGGCATTTTGATCATTAGAGATAAAGCACACTTCAAATATTGAAAGCTGAAAGCTGAGAATTTTTCTCTTCCGGTCAAATTTATCTTCAGGATGCACTCTCACTAATTGTTTCCTCAACAGCCCAGCTGTGTTTAATCAGGATTTCTGGATAGTGATCTTTTCTAGAGCTAACAGTACCTTATGCAAAAAAAAAAAAGAGAGTTTATTTTTCATTTAACAAGATCTTATTCCCAACAATAGCGTAATCCTTGAGAGGAAAACATTCAAGAGAGTCATCAAATAAATTCCCCTCTTTTTTCTCTTTTTAAATATGACTGTACATAAATTGAATACATTGCATCAATCAGATCTTTACAGTGTTAAAATGGTCACTGAAATTATCTGTGTTGAAAAGATGATGAAATTAGACTCTTTAGTAAACAAACATGTAACTCAATATTGCATATAGTATATATATATGCTCAACAAAACCATCTACAAATATAAGACTATAATAATTTCTCACTGACATTTTAAACTAATTATTATTATTTCATGTTTAGATACGATTAGGATTTTTTTTTAAAGTAAGGATAAGAAAGACAGGCTGTTCTCCAAATACTGAAGTCTAAAGAGATTAGTGAGGAAAACAATTGGAAGCTTTAAAATTGTGTTTTATTTTTTGTCTCATCTATGAACAGCTTGCTATTTAATGAATTTCTTTTTTTCATTACAAGATTTGAGATGTTAAGAAAATAATAATAATAATAATTAGAATAATCTAATGTTATAGGTAAAATTAGCTAATCTAGGAGGCCTAGAACCAATTCTATCGTTCAGCAGGGATTTCCAGCTCACATAGTCATGAGCAAAAAGAACTTCAGACATGATTACTGAATACTAAAATGATTCACCATCATCAGTCTTTCTCATGTGTCAACTCTGATCTTATTCTCCAGTTTTATATTTAGAGATGAGCTCTGTTCTTTGCAGGGAGTCCTCTCTGGATATTGAAACTAAAGCAAAAATGATCACTTGTGAACTTTACAATATCCTAAAAGACTAAACAAGTCACATCCTCAGGAGGAATAAGACATAGCAAAATTCCTAGCACTCAGAACAAGGAGAAAATTTCCACAAGGATTCCAATAAGAATATAGATGACTTAATTGAGTGAAAGTCATCATCAGTAAACAAGGCAAAAAAAAAAAAAAAAATCATAGAGCTGCTTCTCTATGACATCAGGCCAAAGAAACATTCAGTTTAAGCAATTATACATGGAACCAGAATTATGTGGTCCTGGTGCAATTTTCTCATGGTTTAACTCAATCCATACTTTAGAATTGAGTATCTCAAATAGCAGTCCCCCTTCTTTTTTCATACTTTATTGTTTTTTTGGTGGGGGGATATGTGGTTGGGGTATAGATAGGAGACATGGGTAGTAGGGGATTTAGGACATTTTAGAATTTAACAAAAACTTTAGACCCTCTCTCTCTCTCTCTCTCTCTCTACATATATAGATAGATAGATACATAAATACATGGATACATAGAAATAAAGATGGATATATATATGACATATATCATCACACACACACATATATATGTGCAATATATATATGCTATTGGGCTGCACCCCACAGGCCTATAAGGACTGTGCTTGCCCAACTTCAAGACCAGTGAAAGAGCCCAGAGTCAGCAACAGTGAAAATGGTTTAATGGATGGGGGAGCTTACACATCTGAAACAAGGTCCTGGAGCGACACCCCTCTGTGTACAGTGGATGGCAGGTGGCAGTCTTTGCTGGTGTGGTGGAGGGAGGGGAGATTCCAGTTACAGGGAAATTGACATTAGGTGGGCTCATTAGTTACCAGGGAAACCAGTAGAGGGCACGCCCCTCACAGCCCCTTTGATAAGAACTGTCAGTAGTTGATGCCTGGGGCAAGTTCACAGGAAGGTCAGGCATGTGAGTAGGGTGTAGGTGAAGCAGGCACTGGTCAGGCAGGGGATGTACAGAGAGCAAGAAAACAGCCATCTTGACTGGCCTGACCATACATATATATATATATATATATATATATATATATATATATATATATGTATATATATATGTATATGTATATGTATATGTATATGTATATGTATATAAAATCAGGTGGTTTTAAGTACGATTTCCATGAGTTCAGGAAGTTCTGAAATTTGTCTATGGAGCCTCAAGGAGGTCACAAACCCAATGGATGAATGTATAGTATATTCTTCAAGTATTTGTATATGCAAACCATTGTCTTTTAGTTGGAATTGTGGAATTAATGGTTTTCAGTGAGTTTTAGACTACTGTCTATCACAAAAATGGAGTCTGTCATGAATGCTTAATGTGGTCTATTTCAGCCCAGGGCCCAAATGTGACAGTGAGTGCACAGCCTCATGCATCAGCAGCTAGTTAAGGCTGTGAGAAGCTCTAATTTAAAAAAGCAGGACCTGGAAAGAAGCAGAAGGTACACTGACATATCACAGATATGAAATGTATAAGGACTTACTTCTCTTCAATTTAAAAGAGAAATTCCTCCATAGGCTTAATGGTAGCATTTCCATCCCTTACACTGTTGCTGGAATGTCAGAATTGTCAGTCTGTGCACATGCTAGGATGTGTCCATTATTTCTCTTCAGTCTCCTTAGGCTGTGATCTATGTATACATTTTTCTACTTGGTAGTTTGGAAACTAGCCAAGGACGTACTAAAAAAGCCTGTAGATTAGACTTATCTGAAAAGCTTCTAAAAATGGGTCCTGCTCCTAGATGATCTAATATGATTAGTCTGGATGGGGGTGTAGGCATAGGGATTAGTAGAATTTCTGAGGGACTTTAATGTCTAACCATTATGAGCAACCATCACTGTTGTCTCAAATACATGTTTATCCAAGGGGACATGGAAAATCCCAAGGCCCATCCCATCAACGTTAACAGTCTCTTTCAACTTTGTTAAACAATTAAAGCATATTTTTAGTCTAAAATGTGTTTTTGTTGTTTTGTTGTTATTGGCACATGATTTATAATATATCTCCAAGACAAGTTCCTAAAGGTAAAGAAAACATTTGTGGTATGAAAACACATTTGAGAGAACAAAAGATATCTATACTCTGAGGTTTATTATCAAAACAATAGTCTTGCTTAATTTTTAGAACCAACATAGGAAAGAGTACTAGAAATTTGCAATTTACTAATTTGCATATATTAGCAGATATTTTTGGTTGTAATGAGCATAATGATCCAAAGTTATCCACAAGAATTATTTTCATTTAAAATCCTCAGGATAATTTAAATGACCGTATTGACAATTAGTGAGTGAACACTTTTACTCAACATGTAGTTGATGTTCAGCATCTGAGGCACCTAGTACTTTTTTGCTTCTACACCAGGGGTCAGCAAGCTGCAACGGCTGGGGCACATCAGGCCCAACTTCTGTTTTGGTAAGGTCCACATGCTATGATGTTTACATTTTTCAAATAGTTGAAAACAAATCAAAGGAAGAATAATATTTCATGACATATGAAAATTATGTAAAATTGAAATCCCAGTTCTCATAAATAAAGTTTTATCAGGACTCAGTCATGCTCATATAATATTTATGCTACTTTCACACTACATGATACTTATTATGAAGAACATATAGCCCACAAAGCCTTAAATATTTGTTATCTAGGCTTGTACAGAAAATGTTTGCAGACCCTTATTCTAAATCCATCTTTGGTAATCCATTTACCTTTGCCTGGAATTGTTTTCATTTGCCACTATCCTCAAATCTATTCTATTCAAGAATTCTTTCTATATTTCCCCTTATCTCTTTCCTTTTTTCTCATTCCTTTTTTTTTTTTCTTCACTCTTCTGATTTGTTTTTGTTTTTGTTTTTCTTGCAGGGGGTAGGTGGGTACCTCAGATGCTGAAGGATATGATGATCATGCAAATTATTCAATAGATAATCATGCTACAAGTGTTTGGTGTGTATCCTTTGTATGTGTTCTTGCAAAATCTATATTGTTTTGATTGTATTTTTATATTTATGTAAGTGATAATTTATGATAATAAGTTTTCACATGTTAGTTTGTTTCTACTGTTTACATCTAGAAGACCATTGTTCTTAATTTCATCACATTTTTCCCATATTAGGCTTTTGTATATATTTCATTTTTTTCTGTGCACTCTCACACTGATGAGCACTAACCTGGACTGCTTCCAGCTCCCAGACTCAAATAGCACTGTGAAAACATCCTTGTATGTGTTCTTATGGATTAAAGTAAAAATTTATTTGGCTTGTGTCCTCAAAACAGAAATTCTATTATCATAGAACATACTGATACTACATTTGTTCAGGTACCACCAAATTAGTTTCAGCAATAACTACACTGGTGTGCACTCCCATCATCAGAGTATGAAGATCTCAAGAACCCAAGGATTTACTTTCTAGAGTAAACATGAAGCACCAGTTAAATGGTTTTGTGCTGAGGTACAGCCATAATGCATTACTAATATCTCAATTTCTAGTTTTCCCAAATTGCAGCTTGTATTTTAGTTCTACATCACTAGCGTGTGGTACATAATGTATATATTATGTGAATAAATGATCAAAATCTGACCTTCCTAATATGTAAAATGAAATTGTATTTCATTACCTACCTAAGAGTTTAAAGTTTAATAAACAATGTGGTGGGCAGAATAATGCCCCAAAGATGTCTGCATACTAATCCTAGGAACCTATAAATATGTTATGTTATGTAACAAAGCAGAATTAAGGTTGCTGATGGAATTAAGGTTGTTTGTTATCTGATCTTAAATTATGGATAGTATCGTAGTTTATCTGGGTGGGTCCAATGTAATCACGATGGTCTTTAAATGTGGAAGATGAAGATACAAAAGTCAGTTAGACTCAAAGAAGGAACTGTAATGATGGGGTTAGTATCAGATTGATGCAAAGTAGGAACGATTTAACTGGCCATTGCTGGCTTTGAAAATTAAGAAAGAGAGCTATGAAACAAATGGGACCTAATGAAACTTAAAAGCTTTTGCACAGCAAAGGAAACCATAAACAAGACCAAAAGACAACCCTCAGAATGGGAGAAAATATTTGCAAATGAAGCAACTGACAAAGGATTAATCTCCAAGATTTACAAGCAGCTCATGCAGCTCAATAACAAAAAAACGAACAACCCAATCCAAAAATGGGCAGAAGATCTAAATAGACATTTCTCCAAAGAAGATATACAGATGGCCTACAGACACATGAAAGAATGCTCAACATCATTAATCATTAGAGAAATGCAAATCAAAACTACAATGAGATATCATCTCACACCGGTCAGAATGGCCATCATCAAAAAATCTAGAAACAATAAATGCTGGAGAGGGTGTGGAGGAAAGGGAACACTCTTGCACTGTTGGTGGGAATGTAAATTGATACAGCCACTATGGAGAACAGTATGGAGGTTCCTTAAAAAACTACAAATAGAACTACCATATGACCCAGCAATCCCACTACTGGGCATATACCCTGAGAAAACCATAGGTCAAAAAGAGTCATGTACCAAAATGTTCATTGCAGCTCTATTTACAATAGCCAGGACATGGAAGCAACCTAAATGTCCATCGACAGATGAATGGATGAAGAAGATGTGGCACATATATACAATGGAATATTACTCAGCCATAAAAAGAAATGAAATGGAGGTATTTGTAATGAGGTGGATGGAGTTAGAGTCTGTCATACAGAGTGAAGTAAGTCAGAAAGAGAAAAACAAATACAGTATGCTAACACATATATACGGAATCTAAGGGAAAAAAAAAAAAAAGGCCATGAAGAACCTAGTGGCAAGACAGGAATAAAGACACAGACCTACTAGAGAATGGACTTGAGGATATGGGGAGGGGGTGGGGTGAGATGTGACAGGGTAAGAGAGTGTCATGGACATATATACACTACCAAATGTAAAATAGATAACTAGTGGGAAGCAGCCGCACAGCACAGGGAGATCAGCTCGGTGCTTTGTGACCACCTAGAGGGGTGGGATGGGGAGGGTGGGAGGGAGGGAGATGCAAGAGGGGAGAGAAATGGGAACATATTGTATATGTATAACTGATTCACTTTGTTATAAAGCAGAAGCTAACACACTATTGTAAGGCAATTAAACTTCAATAAAGATGTTAAAAAAAAAGAAAGAGAGCTATGAGCCAAGCAATAAAATAAACCTCTAGAGGCCCGAAAGGGCAAGAAAACTATATTCCCTGTTGCAGGATGAATACTGGTTTCCTCAAATATTCATGTCTTAATCTATGAAACCTGTGAATATGTTACCTCCATGATAAAAGGGACTTTGAGATGCGATTATAGTAAGGATTTTGAAATGAGCTAATCCTGGATTATCTGGATGAGCCCAATGTAATTATAAGAGTCCCTATAAGAGAGGCAGAAGGATCAGGGCAGACTAGGAGATGTGATGATGAAAGCAAGCTATTGGAGTAATATGATGAAGGAGATGAACTAAAGAATATAAGTAGACTCTAGAAGGTAAAAAAGACAAGGAAATAGTTCTCCCTCAGTCTCCCATCCAATCAGCCCTGCCGACACTTTGACCTTAGTCAAGCATCTAATTTTGGACTTCTGACCCCCACACGTGTAAGGTATTAAATTTGTGTTGTTATAAGTAAATAAGTTTGTGGTTATTTGTTATAGCAGCAACAGGAAACTAATAGAGATTGTGAAACTTGAAAATAGAATGGTGCTGTAACAAATACCTAAAAATGTGGAAGTGGCTTTGGAATCGGGTAATAGGTAGTATCTAGTAGAAAAGTGAGGAGCATAGTGGAGAAAAATTACATTATCTTTGAGAGTATCTACATCATCATAAACAGACTGTGGATGGAATTTAATGTGCTGCTGCTGAGGGCTCAGAGAGAAAGGCATAACATGCTACCAGAGACTTGAGGAAAGGTGATTCCTATGACATAGTGGCAGAATATTTGGCTGAATTGTGTTCTTTCTTACATGGAAAACAAAACTTGTAAGCAATGAAATTGGATATTTAGTTTAGGAAATTTCTATTTAAGTGTTAAAGGTGTGGTCCAATTTTCTTCTTGCGGTTTATAGTAAAATGCAAAGACAAAAAAAAATTGAAGAATAAACTGTTAAGCAACAAAGAACCAGGACTTGATAATTTGTGGAATTCTCAGCCTATCTACATAGCAAAAGACACTGAAATTAGGAGGTTTATCATCTGGAAAGTGGGCTTTGGATAGAAAGCCAAAACTGTAGTCAGATAACCTTTTGCTAATGCCTCAGAAGGAACAAAAATTCTCAGTATTCTGTCATACAGAGGGCTCTTTCAAGAGATTAAGCTCACAACGCATGGGTTCTCTTGACCAATTTAGCATAAGCAAAAAATAGAAATGGAATTGTTTAAGAAAGACCATTGAAGAGACTTTTGACTAATGGAGTCAATCATAACACACACAGAAGACCCACAAAATTCTGATAATGTTATATCAGCAGAAACACTGAAGCTTGGACAGAAAGGGTCAGAGATAGAAGGACATGAGAGAAGACTGTTTACTTCCAAAATTCAACAGGTGGGAAACAGGCTGATAAAACTACTCAACTGAAAACACAACATTCTCTATGTCTTCATAAAAGAGGAAGGATTGCCCAGAGGGCAAAGCCAAAGAGAGCAAAACTTTGGGTCCAGAAAGTGGTGCCTTGAGTCAAAGAGAATTTTTTCCCAAGCCTTGAAACAAAATGGAGTTTTCCCTGTTGAATTTGTTAAATTGCTTAGAACTGATGATTCCCTTTTCCTTCCATTTTCTCCCTTTTGAATAGGAATGTCTAAAACTCATATCCAATGTCAGTTAAAACATTTTAATTTTTAGTATTGATAATTTATTTTCTAGTTTCACAGGTTCAAAGATAGAGAGGAATTTTGC
Source organism: Balaenoptera acutorostrata (assembly GCF_949987535.1). Classification (NCBI taxonomy): domain Eukaryota; kingdom Metazoa; phylum Chordata; class Mammalia; order Artiodactyla; family Balaenopteridae; genus Balaenoptera; species Balaenoptera acutorostrata. Next base: position 17,289,542 of record NC_080075.1, on the reverse strand, counting down.
TACAGGATGAGTCTCCTTTATACCTGATTTAGATTATTTAGATGATGAGATTTGGGTCTTTTGACCTGATGATATTAAAATGGGATTTTTGATTTGGAATTACTGCTACAATGTGATAAGATTTTAGGCATGTGATAGACATGAATCTTTGAGGGACAGATGGATGGCTGCAGTAGGCTGAATAATGGTCACCCAAAATTTCCTTGTCCTCATCCAGAAACTGTGAATGTATTACCTTACATAGTAAAATGGACTTTAAAGATATGATTAAGAATCTCGAGATGGGGAATTATCCTGGATTAACTGGGTGAGCCCAATATAATTAAAAGAGTCTTTATCAGATGAGAATCAGAGTAGTAATAGATGTGATTATGGAAGCAAGAGGATGGAGTAATATGAGGATGGGACGATGATCTATGAAATGCAAGTGACCTTTAGAAACTGAAAAAAAGCAAGTAAATGGATTCTTCCCTAAGGTCCTCCAGAAAGGATTACAACCCTACTGACACATTGATTTAAGTGCAGTGAGACCCATTTTGGACTTATAATTTAAAAAATTATAAGATGATAAATTTGTGTTAATTCACTAAATTGATGGTAATTTGTTACAGCAGCAATAGCAAACTAATATAAATAATGACAGTTTTTGTGGTTGTTGTTTCTTTGGTGTTGGAAAGACTCTTGGATTTCCCAGAATCTTGGAGTGAACAGCTTAAAATGGGTGATTATTTTGAGATATCTTTATTTTTCATTTGAGGTACAGAGCAGGCTCACATCCAAGTTCAGCTATTATGAAGCTTGTCTGAGTTGATATATGTTTCCAACACTGTTCTGTGAAAGTAAGTGAAAGCTGTCAGAGATACCTTAGCATCTGGAAAATGCTATAAATTGTGATAATCTGATAAAAGGGATAGATGGTAAATTTCTGAAGAAATGAAAACATAATTGTGTAATAGTAAGAGTCATGCATCTGAAACAGCTCCAGGCATCTGGTGGTCAAAAAATATTTATCAAATAAATGTTGTAAATCACCTGCTCTTCCCAGAAATATCATATTGCTTCTTATTTTCAGCTGCTTTCTCATGCTGTGTCCTCTCTCAGAGATGGCTTCTATTCTCTACTCAACTCCAGAGTCTCCACCTTTCAAACATCCTTTGTATCATATCAGATATCTCTTCCTTGCAATCTTTTTCTATTGCTCTTTGCATAACCATTATATTTGGTGTGTATTTTTATAATAATATGAACAATAGTTTTTATTAATATTATCCATTCCTATGTTTGTCTCCTACAGCACAAGGTGATTTTCTCTTGGTGAGCAATCTGCCGTATTTATTTCTATATTCCTAGCATCTCATCACAATGGGAAGAACTCAGAACTTATGAATGCATATATGAAATGAACAAATTATTATGTAAATGAAAGTGTGAATGGATAAACATAAATACTTGTATATATGAGGGAAGATAGTTTCTAGGTCCTTCCTCTATTTGTTTCCCATTTACTGTCATAGCTACTTAAATGATTCCAACAACCTATGTCCTTTATTTTTTTAAAATTGAGATATGATTGGCATATAACATTGGGTTAGTTTAAGGTGCACAATGTGTTGATTTGATACATTTGTGTACTGCAGTAGGATTGCCACAGTAGCATTGGCTAATATCTTCATCATGTCACATAATTATCATATAACTATCATTTCTTTTTTGTGGTGAGAATATTTAAGACCTATTTTCTTAGTGACTCGGAGGTTTATAATACAGTTTCTCAGAATTAAATACATTTTTTCCCCTTATAGTTGCTATCATTTTAAAACACTTAGAAAATTTTAAAAATATGTGTGCACTTGTCTAAAAAACATGGGATTCTTTGGGTGAGTAGTTGGTGATGAGTTGCCCCTCGGATTAAAAGGAGTTGACTCCAGAGGCAAATCTTGGACTCAAAAGTCATCTTTGGAAAGTATGCATTGATTAGTGCTTCAAAGGTGATATTCCACAAGCTATCCATAAAATAGCCCTATCTTAGTCTTTTTGGTCTGTTATAACAGAATAGCAAAAACTGGGTGGCTCAAAAACAATAGAAATTTATTTTTAATGTTCTGGAGACCAGGAAGTCCAAGATCAAGTCACCAGCAGATTCAGTGTCTGATGAGGACCCACTTCTTCGTTCATAGTTGTCCATCTTCTCACTGTAAGTTCTCATGTCAGAAGAAGATGGAAGTTTTCTAGGGTTTATTTTATAAGGACACTATTCTCATTCATTTTGACTCCTCCCCCATAACATAATCACCTCCCAAAGGCCTCACCTCCAAATTTCATCACATTAAAGATTAGATTCTAACATAGATATCTGGGGGGAGGATACCAAAAATTCAGTCTATGTCAAGTCCTGTGTTTTACTTTGTTTTGTTTTTGTTCTCTGAACTCTAAAGTTGATAGAATCATATGATTTAGAACTCTAAAGTTGATAGAACTGTATGATAAACTGGGAAAGATAGAATGATCAATGATGGTTGGAGACAAAAGAATTCCTGAAATTAAAAAGGACAATAAAAATCAGAAACATGGATCTTGGAGCCACTAACACAAGCAAATAATCTTATTTCAATAGGTCTCTGAAAATAGTGTAACAATTTAGAAAATTATAATAACTATTATAAATAAGATAACATATGATTAAACAGTATAAAAATTTTAAGGAAATTTTATAAAAATTTTAGGGAAAAATCTTACCAATAAAAGTGAAAAGGTAAGCAAGAGGTCCTTTTAATGTCTATTGCTTAATAGCCCCACTAAAACTATTTCACTAAAACTATTTAACTGAGTAAGTATCAAATAATTAGTATTATATATTACCTTGTAGAGTTTTTTTTTTTTTTTTTTTTGTTAGAGGTGCAAATTATCTCTGCCCTGTAAGAAATAATGACCCTAAATATCATGATTATGTTCCCTGTAAGACACTGACAAGTTTTGAATATACCTTAGCAACCTTTCTAACATTATTTACACAACTGCCAACATTTCAAATGCCCTTTGAACCAGCCTTTCCATGTTATTGGTCCCTTCAAATAATGAGTGTAATAAAATATTTAATATGTATTTATTTTATATATTTGTATGAATGTCAAATTTTAATTTTAAAAAATCATACTTTAGCAAGTTTGGTATAGTGTGTCCTACATTAGGATACATTTTCATCAAAACAATTTAATAGTTAAAGTGAATTTATCATGGCTCCAAAACCTTGAAAAGAAGTTTTACTTCTGTGGTTCTAGTCTTTCCTTTTATAGAAGGAAGAAGCTAGTTTAGATAAGTGGGGGTTATCCTGTGATTTTAGCATGCCATGACTCAGTTTGGCTTTAATCCCGAAAATGTCCCATCTTATGAAAGAAAACCCAAGATAAAGATAAATATCTCAGTTCAGTTCAATGAGGGTCTGAGGAAAGAGCACCCAGTCTCCTGCCTCACCCTTGAACACTCAAGGTGAATTAACTATAGATATAGATGGTCAATCTCATCAATGCTTGCTAATTACAGGTGCTATTCTTCCTATATTAAACCCTGACACTTTCACTTTGCCACCTTTTCTAAACCTCTTCCTCTGACTAAATATACCACAGAGATTTTTCCTCTCTCTTGTCCTTTAAATGTAAACTTTGTGCCCTTACTGGAAAAAATAAAATAACATAATCCTTTCTGCTCTGTGATACCACCTCTGCAAATTTAATAGGGAGAGACTTACTTTGCAAATGGAATGTTAATATTAGATGTCCATTAGATGGACTATTTTCTGTGGTTCCAGAGGATACCTCTATTCCTAATCAAGCTGTATGGTCTCTGGATGTATTTTGCCTTCTCTACTATATTTGATGCATACCCAGATAAAGCTCTTGACAACAGAGCTGATACTTTATAGCCTAGAAATTCTCCTGACATAGGAATAATAGCTGCAGCAGACCAAAGAATGTTAAATATGCTCTCAAAAACCAGTCACATAAAAGGGCAAGAGCCTCCAATCAGCGCATAACTTCTTTTTACTCTAAAGTTTTCCCACTCTCCTGCCCAGCTCTGAGTCTCTGACAAATGCAAGTGATGTTGACTAACTCCTTTGCTACAGCAAACTCTAAATAAATACTTCCTGTGTGTTCTCATTTGCATGGTCTTTATTTATTTCAACATAACCAAAGGTGACATAGGTGGAAAGGCATCTTCAATGAGAAGCTGTAAGTAGGAAATTTAGTTCAAAGCTTTGGAAAGGAGAGCTGGGAGAAAGAGACACTCTATCTGGTGGACTGAATGCTTGGACAGGAGAAATGTTGTGTAAAAATACAATATATCATGGGAATCCCAAGGAATTTCTATGAAAGAACTTGTAGCTGGTGTAAAGAATGTTCAGGAGAAAAGTGAAAGGAAAGCTACTTTCAAATCCATGGCAATCGATTTAATAAACTCATTATCTAAAATGAGGCTGTTACATTTAAATAGCTTATGCAACTTTAAGAATGCCAGAGTTATACAGGGGAAAACTGGGTTGCCCCTTATCCTTACGGTAGATATCAAAACAATAGTGCATACAACACAGGGAATAAGTTCTAGAACTTACAGAATGAGTTTCAGCTCCCTCATAATTTCTATGGCTTTAGACAGCCACATCTCTTCTCTGGATGCAGATTTCTTATCTGTAAAATGAGGAGGTTTAACTCAATTGCTGTGAGTACTTTCTCCGTATGTAAAGCTGCTAGTAAGAGCCTGTAGTGTCTCCACTGCATGGTATGTGATGAGGTATAAGAGTTTCTGTAGATACTGTTCTTTCAAAAATAGGTTTATGACCTTTAGTGAAGTCAGTTTGAGACAACTATATTTTGCTTTAAATGAATGCACATATTAGATAGAAAAAAAAGTGAAATTTTTATATTGTTCCTTTTCTAACTCAGAAAGAAAAGTAATTGGTAGTCCAATTATTTTAATATTGAAAGTTTGAGTTGGCAGAAAAACCCTCACTAGGATTTCTAAATTTGTTGGAGCTCAACTTCATTCTCCAATCCCCCATTCCCTAGCTTAGAGATAGGTTTTCATTTTTTTTCCTCTCTGAATTCTCTATTCAAATGTTAAGTGCAGCAATCAAGTCAGATAAAGCACTGAGAATACCATCTTACAGAATTCAGTATGCCCTAAATATGAAGCTACGTACTGATAATGCTGCCTGAAGTATAATATAGGAAGCATAAATTTTGCTAGATACATTTACCATTTTCAAACATAACTCATATTCAGGGCTCTTTAGTGTAGGAGTTTGTGTATTTGAATCTTTCCTTTACAGGACCATTCTGAATAAAGTGCCAATTTCTTCAGTTCCAAATGGAAATATTACAGAATAGATTTAGAATGGTTTGGTTTGTTTATTTTTTATTAGCAACATATTGCAAACCTGATGATTTTTAATTTGGAATGAAGAATTCCTTTCTATCCAAATTCAGGACAATAGGACAAGAACAGTTTTTCTAACTGCAAAGGAAACATTTAATCTCTGTGAAAGTTAATGTGCAGCCCTGGACTTCCTAATTTGATTTTATTTCTTAGCTCTTCCCTTTTAGTTCCCTCAGGCTCAGTCTTAAAATTGTTTACCAACTGCTGCTTACAATTACAATCACTGTATATTTTAATAACATAATGAAGAAACAAAATAGACATTTCCCAAGGTTTAGATTGATGTCAGAATATGCCAGAAGTGTCACATTTCACTGGGATTCAGTGAAAGAATTCAGTAGAAGGATTCAGTTCCTTGATGGATTCTCTGTTCTCTTTCTTCTCCTCTAAACATGCTCTGAATCAGACTAATGAATGCCAAATTAAAAAATGTGCCTAGACCCTTGGGTGGAGTGTCGGAGCATGAGGAGATTATGCCTTGTTATGCTACAGGAAACCAAAAGAATAAAGTGACTTGGTCAAAATCAAATCCAGCACAATTTTCTTTCATTAAATAAATATTCATTGCCAAGTACACATGTCCAAGTAGTGAGCAATACTAACAAGATCTCTGTCTTTAGGAAGTTTAGAGTCTAGCAGGGGAAACAGACACTATATATATGTCTTCTCTTGATTCTAGTCAATCACCATTCAATGGAATCTGTTCCAGTTTACAGCAAAATTGTGTGGAGTAATTGATACCCTTTATTTTCATTCCCTTTTCTCCCTACTCTAATCACATTCTCATCCTTAACACTGCTAATGTTCTTATCTTTATTTACCAATGACTCCCATATCACCAAATGCAATGCATTTTTTTTCTCATTTTTACCTTACTCAAACTATTAGCACAATTTGACCAACTTATTCATCCTTCTTATTTTAAATATGGTCTTTACTAGAATAGCAGGGTCGATCAATCTCTCTATCTCTCTCTCTATCATCTATTTATATCTGTATCAATCATCTATATATATATATATCATTTGTACCTATCTATCTATCCATCTATCATCTATTGATCTCTTCCTCCCTTTTCTCTCTGCCCACATGCCTCCCTGGATACTCCTTCTCAGTCCCCTTTGCTGCTTTCTTCTCACTTGCCTCATCTCTAAACACCAGAGGGCTCCAGGCATTCAGTCCTTGGGCAACTTTCATTCTATGCTCACTTCTCATGAGATCATATCCAGATCCATATTTAAAATACTGTGTGTGAAAAAAATACAAAATTTTGGATTCATATCTTCCCTCTTCCAAATTAGACCTAAGAAGTACCTCAAACTAAACATACCTACAACCAAAGTTCTGAGTTCCATTTCTCATACACAAAATTTCCGAAAATAATAATAAATGAAAGCTGTTACTTTTTGTCTTCCCCAGCTCAGCAAATGAAACATCACTCAACTAGTCTTTCATGGTCTACATCGAATTCACTAAGAGAAGCCTGTCAGTGCTGCATCAGTATAAATCCAGCACTGACCCCTTCTCTACCATCTTACTAAGTCCACAATTGTCTCCCATCTAGCCTATTACGTTCGCTCTCTTAAGTAGGCTCCCGTCATCTATTTTTTCTATACAGGAACAGGAATAATTTCCTAAATTGTAAATGAAATACTGTCACTCCACTGATCAGAAGCTTCTGATGGCTTCCAAACTCACTTAGAGAAAAAAAACCAAAAAAAAAAAAATACCCCACAAAGCCTTATTAATATGGTCTTTATCATCCCTTGTGTTCTGGCTCCAGGCTAGCTCCCTTAGCTTATTTCTTATCCCTTCCCACCAGGTGCCCTTCTCTCCAGCCAAATTGGCCTCTTTTTAGCTCTTGAAAACACTGAATACACCCTCACATCAGGAAATTTGTATCTGATATATTTCCTGTCTAAAAAAAAAAAGTATCCCTGAATATTCATATGGCCCCTTCCTGATTCCTTTCAGGTCTTGGCTCATAAATGACCTTGTCAGGGAAACTCTTACTCACAACATAAGTGGCATGCTGTGACAAAAGAGTACCATCCCCAACCAATACTCTTTATTCCACCTTTTCTGAGGGAATTTCTAAGTAACACGATGCAGGGTAACTTTACCAGAATACTTATTTATTTTACTTGATTGTCCTCTGTTCTAAAACTCTGTTTAAGGTGCATTCTGCTGATGTGAGCTTGGGAGAAAAGAAATTTCAAGGACCTCCTTTTAGTTCTTTTCTTTGAAGTCTGGAGGCAATACTGTTCAGGATCTCGTTTCTTCTCCCCATCTCACACTTTATCTCTCTAGTACCAAAAAACAAAGCAAAACAAAACCCAAAAAACCTTCACAAATAAAATGTATCTCCAACTTTCTGCCTGCAGACCTCAAAGAGAGAAGATAAGAGAATAAAGAGAGAAAGGAGAATTTTCTAATTTCTTCATTACTCTCAAAATTTGATTCTATGCTGACTCTTATATGTTATTGATGATTAGAAGAATCTACCCCTGAATATGTTGGCATGAGAGACAAAGGGAGTTGCATATGCATCAGAGAAATTGTTTGATTGTCTATCAAGGTTTTGTGATAAAGAGGTAAAAGATGTTGGAAATACAATTGCTCATAGACAGAGGATTTCCTTAGATTCCCTAAACTAAGCCTATACAGCTAGGGGATCTTTTGTGTTGAAAAATAAGTGCACCATATTTGAAAGCAATGTACATCCACTCCCAACACCTTCCGATTTCATAGGATAGCCTTCTGAGCATTTATAACTATTACTATAACTATAAATATAGTTGTAACTACAATGATAACTATAACCCATGAGTGGACAGATTAAATCTATTTTTTTTAAATTGAAAATAACTGTTTAAAAAACAAGTAGATTGTTCATTTGCACTTACTCTTAATAAAATGATTCTGTAGGTGGTTCTGTTCTATGGTTCTCATTCTAGACTATGAGAAGATCCCTCAGAATCTAACAAATCATTAAGCTTTAAAATTGGAAAAACCTTAGTGACCATCCAATCCAACTATTGAAATGTTGCTGTTGAAGATTTTATACTATTTTTCTTAAGTGTATTGTTTTCATAATGTGATTATTCCATGGATTATATGCCTGAACGTAATATTAAGGAAGAAAGACACACACATACATTCACTTGCTGTCTAATGATTACTTTCTAGATTAGTGCTTATATAATTTTTATCTTCTTATTTTGTATCCAAATATTTGAAGACATGGAAAATATTACTTATGCCAAATTTAATTTCAGAGCTTCAAATCTGACAGTTTTTGACAGTTCTCCTTAAATATTTTTAAACAGTTATAGATGAGGATACAAAAGAACTGAAATTAATAGGGCTGATTGAATCTACACTTCACATTAAATTCACATAGAGTCATTGCAAAATACAGGAACTGCCAACCCCAGTAGGAGATTGTTGAATTGTTGATTTGTTGACTTTACTGCAGGAAAGTGTCTTTTTTTTTTTTTTTTTTACTTTAACACAAAGAATGAATTCCCCAATTGTTCATTTGGGCATAGCTATTTTGCTTACTCTTCAAGCTCCTATTTTAAATATTAAAACAATTCTTCTAGTAAGCAGTAGCATCTAATTAAGGCCTCCAAATGTTTTACAGCTTTATGATTCAAGAACTCAACTGGGGTGTGAGTAATAGGTTATAGGCAATCTGGGATTTTAGTCTAATGGAAACATATGTAAGACAGTGACAAGAGAAATGCAGATCACTCAGTTAGACTTGACAGCAGTTAGCATGAACATATGTCTAAAGCTGAGCAGCCTGCTAACTTCATTGTCACTTAAATATTCAAATATTTGAACACTTACTACCTACCAAAAAATTATTTGAGCCAAATTTGGTTTCAGATTTCTAAATATAATAGCTTTTGACAGTTTCCTTAAATGTTTTCAAGCAGTAAAAGATGAGGCTATAGAAGTATTTCAATCAATAGGGCCAATTGAATCTGTTGTTTACAATGAGTTCTCAGAGTTCTTGCCAAGAGTAGAATTGTTTGATTAAGTGTGCACTATTACGGAAGATTCAGGTAAACCTTATTCAAAGGTTGATTGCTAAAGAACTGTAGATCTTTTTTCATTGAAGTATCCTTAAAGAAGAGTATCCTCTTTAATGTTGATATTCTGGATCCACCATTAGTGTATATGCTTATGCATTAGGAATAGTGAACTGGTCAGTTATAACACTAATTCTGGGTAATAATGTAAGAAATAATTTTTCACAAACATCAAATATGTTTTAGAATTCACTGTGCACTCTAGAAAATCTTAGAAGGATGGAAACAAGGTTGAAAAGGCAACGTATTCTATAATGAGGATAGATTTTGGAATCTAACAGCTCTAAATTCATGGGTCTGCTTGAACTCTTTGAGTCTATATGACCATAGAAACATTATTTATATACCATGAGACTTAATTTGTCTCAGATATAAAGCAAAAATTATAATAGCGACTTTAAATATTTATGGTGGGGAATACATATGATCATATGTGTGAAGTTCCTAGCAAGTGTTTTTCACAGAGCAAACACTCTGCATTTGTTTTGTTGTTATTGGTCTTATTATTATTAATGTTCTTTAGTGTTCTTTTCATTCATCCACCCTAGGAAAGGCCTCAATTTTTATGTAGGACAACCTGCAGCTGGTCATCTCTGCAACTTCCCCACCGAGTGGTCTTCAGCATCTTATACAATTTTTCCAGTATGAGAAAATTCATCCAGAGCATGGAAGTTGTATTGAAATAGGATATAGTAAAAATTAATTTCTACATGAGCCAAAATATGTATTATCTAGACCAGAGCATGGAGAATAACCTGATTTATGTCAGCATTTCCTAACTTTTAGTAAATAATCCACTTTACATTTTCAAAATTGAGTAGAAGACAAGTCAGCCTTGGGAAGAAGTCCTCTGAATCTAAATGAATTTATAAAATGCAGAGAATAAGAATATTCTTTTGATAATGGAATTAGTAAAAATGACAAAATGGGCCATATGTAAATATAACAATATACTTTGTTCTACATTATGGTTGACTATTGCCTCCCAAATAGAAAATAAGTGTCCCTTGGGCAAGCTTCAATTTTCTCCCTTTACATTTGGAGTATATAACATTTCTCTTCTTTACTGACAATATCTCAAATGTTCAGGGTAGAGATATTGATTTTCATTGGATAGAGTGCTAATCATTACCCATTTTTGGAGTGAATCCAAGGCTATAAATTAAAGCAGGCTATCGGCTATGGTTGACTTGTAATGCTGAGCTGGGAGATTAAAAACCCACATGCAAAAATAACCCTGAATCTATTAGGTAGGAAATAAACCTGGAAATCAAATGAAGTGGCCTCAAAGAGTAAAGCCTGATTTAAAAAGTGATAAAGAGATGGCTAATGAAAGGAGAGCAAAGAACTTGTTAAAAAAAATTCTGAAAAACAATTGCATTAAATTGTTATTTTTGCATTTATTTCTCAAATATTTATTATATGCCCTGGACAATATATACGTATGCATGTAAACATTAAAATATTGCCTTTTTCTCAAAAAAATGAAACCTGTGAGGGAAAGACATACACAAGCAAAGAGTACAATGAAATACATTAATTGCTATAAATTTGATAAGAGCAAGCAGATACAGAAAGTAACATATGATTAAATCAGCTATGGTTTTACAGAGGATGAGGAATTAGAAATGGATATTAAAAGGGTACATCATATACAGAGCAGAAACGAAATCACTTCAGAGTGATATAAGAACATATGAAAAGGTTTAGAGTATGCTCAGTGAGCCGTTCCCACGACCAGGATACAAGGTGCCTGCAGAACGAGGAAGTCTTGGCAGGTCAAGGGGTTTGGAACATGATTGGGAACAATGTTATGTGTAATGATATGTACATTACAAGTAAAGAAAAGATTAAAGAAAACTGAAATAAATCAGGATATTTTGGGACACTTCTAAAGAGCAGAATAGTAAACTGCCTTGATTTTGGAAGTCCTGCCTAGTCTTTTCAAGATGTAAATATGTTACTTTTAAATAGGTAAATGGACAGATAAATAAATTATAAAGCCCTAGCCAAGAATGAAAACAAGGAATAGATAGCTCCAAGTGTCAAAAATAAAAAAGGAATACCAAACTTAAAAGTGAGTATGTTAATGTCCTCATAAGATGGCAATGAAAGCTACAGATTCTGGCTTGGAATTTGACACCCTGCCTGGAAAGCTGGAACCTGGGAAATAATTGTTGAATCTGAAAAACTTGTACAACATCACATAGGATGCACCTGGGCCAGTGGGGTTTAGGGTGGAGGATAGCAGGAAATCAAGCCAAGAAGTCAGTGTCTTAGTCTACAGTACATAAAATCACATGTCCTGAATTGTTACAGGACTTGAAAAACCAGGAATTCTTAAAGACTGTTATTAAAGTAAAAAGTAAAGTACAAACTGCTACCAGAACAATGAATACCATAGAGACCAGAAAAGTCAGAATCAGAGTACTTACCTTCCCATCGTCCTTTGCATTACCTCTACAACCCAAGGATCCCATGGGACTCCTGAATGAGGCTATTCAGGTAAGTAAATAGATAAACACACAAATACGTGTTAGAGAATAACCACAACAAACTCTGTGTCTAACACAATAAAAATATGTCAGAAACTAACTTTATAAATCATACCCAAGAACTTAAATACTGATAAATTAATATAAAAATTTTGAAAACCTAGATGAACTGGACAATTATGAGTAAAAAAACTTGATTTAAGAAGAAATGGAAAACCTGAATTGACCAAAATGACTAAAGTGTATAAAATTTATAGCCAAAAAAATCTTCCTTCAGAATAGATATCAGGTCCAGAAAGTTTTAGAGGCAAGTTACATAAAACTTAAGGCATGGATAAATGTTAATATATACAATACAGAGAAGTCAAAAGAAATAACACTACCCAAATTATTCTATGAGACTTCTAAAACCATGATAGCAAAACAGAAATAAGATAGTAAAAGAAAAGATAAATGAAGGCTAATCTCGCTAATACAAAGACACACATACACAAATCCTATGAAAATATTATTAATTTTACCTAGAAATACATTACAAACCATGGCAAAGTAGGTTCAACTCAGAAATATAAAGACATTGGGAAATATAAGGAGTTAATAGATATCATAATTACCATATTGTAAAAATATAAAGAAACATAGAATCTTATGGAAAAGACAGTTGGAAAAATGCAACATGACACTGAACCCAGAAACATTCAAATGCATATTTGGCATCTACTATGTAGAGAACTTTTCCAAAATCCATAAAGCTGTGTGTGCATTTACTCCACCGCATTTCAATTATATATCTGGTTAAACATTAATTTGTGTAATCCTTTTTCACATATGCAAGTTTCTTCTTTTCATCATTGCTTATAATAACAATATAGAATAATAGAAAGTTCTGTTCGTATGGGAGAATAAAAGTACATTATGATATTTCACATTGTGGAAGATCTTAGAACAGTTAAAAGCAATGATCTTGAAATAATTTATAAATCTCAAAAATGCATTGACAAGTAAAAAACTAAGTTGTAAAGTCATGCATATAGTATTTTAACTCCTAACACTTTTAAATTCCCAAGACCATAATATTTTTATAGTGGTTTCACATATGTACTAAATATATCAACATACAGATTAGGATGTAATCTAATGCAAAATATTCATACCTGTCCTTTGTGTAAGGCAAATAGAGAAAGCATTGGAGAGGTTTATAAAAAGGAATTCAATATAATCACCATTATTTATTTACAAAAATGCAAATACAATAAAACAATGTAATTCTGGGTGGTGATTGCATAATTTTTCACCATATTTTTTTCTGTATATTTTGCAGCTTAAATTTTTTTTAATTACAAAATAAGAAACAAAAATTTCAATATGAAGTGCAGGTAATAATTGATGGAAGGAACTCTCTTTGTTGGAGATTGTAACAATGGTTTAGGTGAAGACTCAAACTAACCGAGTAGTGTGGGATTTGTAAGTAGGGGGATGATTTGAAAACACTTTGTCAGTACAAATAAAAGAGTGTAGTGATTGATGAAATGTAGAAGTTCGGGGAAGTAAGCCAATTGAATAGATAGATGGTGAGAAGATTGAAGAAGTTTAAGTGCAAGTCCTACTATTAACATGCAGGTCAAATGTTGTCTTTGGACCCAAATTACAATATACCAAAGTCTTAGAGCAGAAAGAAACCTTAGGAAAGAACTACCTCAAGACCTGTGGAATAATAATAGACAAATAAATTAACACAGCGATACAGAAAGAGGAACAGCAGGTGTATGGAGGAAAGCCATGCATCTAATGTATGAAAAATCTAATGTGTGTGCATGTATACAAGTGTATATGTATGTATCTAATATTCTTTTATTCCAGTGAAATTCACATAACATAGAACTAAGCATTTTAAAGTGTAAAATTCAGTACCATTTACTACACTCACAATGTTGTACAGACATCACTGCTATCAAGTTCCAAAAATTATTTTCATTACCCTTAAAGAAACCGGCATGCCCATTACACAGTCACTCTCTATTCTGCATTCTCCATCCCTAGCAATTACCAATCTACTTTCTTTCTCTATGGGTATACCTAATCTAGATATTTCATATAAATGGAATTATATGATATTTGACCTTATATGTCTGGCTTCTTTCACTTAGCATAATGTTTTCAAGTTTCACCAAAGTTGATGCATGCATCAGTACTTCATCTTTTTGTATGGCTGAATAGCATTCTATTGCATGGATATGCTAAATTTTGTTTATCCATTCTTCAGCTGATAGACATTTGGATTGTTTCCACCTTTTGGCTAGCGTAAATAGTGCTGCTACGGAACATTTGTATACAAGGTTTGAACACCTGTCCTTAATTCTTCCAGGTATATATCTAGAAAGGAAGGCAGGTGGCCTGTTCTCCTCTCCTAACTTCCTGGGAAATCAATTAATGATATCTGTTAAGAGAAACACCGTTTATCTATTGGATTTATTTAGCACCATGTCTCTGGCTAAAGTATTACTTATCGTAAATTAACCCAGAATCTATAAATGCTTTTTGAAACAAGAGCTAGAGTCTGAAATTCTTTCTTCACGCGGGCCTTTGAAATACTATATGTAAACTGCAGAGAGATTTTTCAAGACTGCACTTAATAAAATCCAGCCCTTTGTTTAGTTTAGTTTCCCACCATGGTCTCTTTCACACACACGCGTGCGTGCGAACACACACACACACACACACACACACACACACACACACACACACACACACAGCCAATACCTTTTAATCCAAAGTAATAGGGTTTGTTCCTCTTTTAACGTAAATAAGAATCCATTCCCAAGATAAAGATTCTGATTAAACTTGAAACTTTCTCTGCCTTACCTAAAATCATAGGCAAGTTATCTTATTAAAGTGTTTAATTTCTGTCTAGAGGACACTTTATTATATTTTCAAAAACAGTGAATAACCCCTTAGTGTAAATACCTCTGAAGGTAAGGTGAATATTTGTTATTCTTTTATCGTCATAAGTTGCCAAAAATATTATTTGAATATAATAAGTGCTGAGTAATGATTCATTAAGTGAATAATAACTTTCTAAACATTAATACAATGTAATCATCTCCAGGAATTATTTTCAGTATTAAAAAACCTCAGAGTAAAACCCCAACTTTTGCCACCAACTCTTACTTATTGCCAGAATCATATTAAAATAGAAATAGTTAAAAAAAAAAGACAGTCGAAAGTAAGACTTTTTGCAGAAGTCAGGAGGTAACCCATGTTAACGAAGACTATTTAGAATATAATTTTAAGGTTCCTCACTTTTCCTGTCTTAATTGTGTAGCTTTCATTGTGGGCCTAGAACCCTATCCTTTCCCACTCCACAACTGAACTTAAATGATCCTCCACATTTACTGATCAAGTTGTGAAAGACCTCAATTTCCCAATTTTTCAGTCAAGAAGGTTGATACTTTTCAAAATAACTGTTCACACACATAATAAAGGAAGGAAGGAAGGAAGGAAGGAAGGAAGGAAGGAAGGAAGGAAAGAAGGAAGGAAGTTTAGAGAGGGAGGGAGGGAGGAAAATAACTGTCTCAGAAATAGATGCTTTTAAAGACAGTAGGTAATACAGGTTGGGCAGGTTGAAAATTAAGCACACAGTACCAAAGTTGTTTATTTTATCCATGTAACATTCACTGTAGTGGAAATTTTAAACATGTTTTTCTCAGATTTTATAATTGGAAATACCTTGAGATCACTTCTTGACCCAGAGGGATACTCATTTACTCCAATTCTTGCTTTCAGGTTTGATGTATTATTTTCTGTGCTTAGAAATCACTACCTAAAGGGGATTTCTCTCCATTTAGTCCCTTCTGATGGTCTGCTGCAACATTCTCATATGTTGAAAATACATCATCTCTATGGATTCTGCCTTCACTCAGCCTCCTTGGATGAGGTGACCTTCCTCCTTTGGTCAATTCATTCCCGGGGCTTCCATCAGATCTAATTTTTGTTTTCCACATATTTCTTTGGTTTCATCTTTTTGCAGACAGGAACTTTTTCATTTTTATCCTATCCTTATAACCTATAGTATATTTTTTTTGTTTGTTTTGTTTTTCACACACACACAGTGTATTTTATTTTTACAAGAGATAAATAGACTGTCACGAAGCATTGTATATGGATGACCACAACAAAAGCAACAATGATTGCAATTACCAAACCTGAAACACACTCATACTATGTCATAATATTGACATTCAGTCCAGTAATCCTCCACTGTAACAGCTCCTTTACTTTGCAGTGAAAATTGATTTGTATATTCTTTGCCTCTGAGTCCTTGTGGGATTTTTTTTTTTTTAAATTCAGACAGAAAGTCACAAAAATTATACTCATCCTCATCAGTTCACTCAGTCCCATGTAATTAATTTTTTTTTTCATCTTGATCTTTTGTTAGCACTTTTTTGAGTTCATCAGTTTTTCATTAGAGTGCTGAAAATGCTTATTCATTCAGTTCAGCAGTACAGTCAGTTACCAGAAACCTGTACTTGTCAGAGTCTTTTCCATGAATTTCTTGAAGATGAAACCCTTTAATAGGAACATATTTGCAAAAGCATCAGAGTACACCCAGACCTGTCTGTAAATGAGAAAAGACTTAAAAATGACCACAGTTAAAGATTTGATGAAAGTTCATAATAATGCAGTTGACAAGAAAATTAGTTATTTCTGAGATATACATTTTAAAGTAATAACTAGGATTATTACTTATAACATTATACCAGAACATATAAGATTTTTAGAAATTTCATGTAATGTCTGAAACATTTATATTAAGATATTTCCATACATATTTCCATACAAATACAAATATAAGATTTTTAGAAATTTCATGTAATGTGTGAAACATATTTCCTTACAAATAACCCAATGAAAGTTTAGTATTAGTTGTTTTGTTTGTTTGTTTTTTTATACTGCAGGTTCTTATTAGGCATCAATTTTATACACATCAGTGTATACATGTCAATCCCAATCGCCCAATTCAGCACACCACCATCCCCACCCCACCGCAGTTTTCCCCCCTTGGTGTCCATATGTCCATTCTCTACATCTGTGTCTCAACTTCTGCCCTGCAAACCGGCTCATCTGTACCATTTTTCTAGGTTCCACATACATGCATTAATATACGATATTTATTTTTCTCTTTCTGACTTACTTCACTCTGTATGACAGTCTCTAGATCCATCCACTTCTCAACAAATGACTCAATTTCGTTCCTTTTTATGGCTGAGTAATATTCCATTGTATATATGTACCACTTCTCCTTTATCCATTTGTCTGTCGATGGGCATTTAGGTTGCTTCCATGACCTGGCTATTGTAAATAGTGCTGCAATGAACATTCGGGTGCATGTGTCTTTTTGAATTATGGTTTTCTCTGGGTATATGCTCAGTAGTGGGATTGCTGGGTCATATGGTAATTCTATTTTTAGTTTTTTAAGGAACCTCCATATTGTTCTCCATAGTGGCTGTATCAATTTACATTCCCACCAACAGTGCAAGAGGGTTCCCTTTTCTCCACACCCTCTCCAGCATTTGTTGTTTGTAGATTTTCTGATGATGCCCATTCTAACAGGAGTGAGGTGATACCTCATTGTAGTTTTGATTTGCATTTCTCTAATAATTAGCGATGTTGAGCATCTTTTCATGTGCTTCGTGGCCGTCTGTATGTCTTCTTTGGAGAAATGTCTATTTAGGTCTTCTGCCCATTTTTGGATTGGAGTGTTTGTTTCTTTAATATTGAGCTGAATGAGCTGTTTATATATTTGGGAGATTAATCCTTTGTCCGTTGATTCGTTTGCAAATATTTTCTCCCATTCCGAGGGTTGTCTTTTCATCTTGTTTACGGTTTCGTTTGCTGTGCAAAAGCTTTGAAGTTTCATTAGGTCCCATTTGTTTATTTTTGTTTTTATTTCCATTACTCTAGGAGGTGGATCAAAAAAGATCTTGCTGTGATTTATGTCAAAGAGTGTTCTTCTCTAAGAGTTTTATAGTGTCCAGTCTTATACTTAGGTCTCTAATCCATTTTGAGTTTATTTTTGTGTATGGTGTTAGGGAGTATTCTAATTTCATTCTTTTACATGTAGCTGTCCAGTTTTCCCAGCACCACTTATTGAAGAGACTGTCTTTTCTCCATTGTATATCTTTGCCTCCTTTGTCATAGATTAGTTGACCATAGGTGCGTGGGTTAATCTCTGGGCTTTTCTATCTTGTTCCATTGATCTATGTTTCTGTTTTTGTGCCAGTACCATATTGTCTTGATTACTGTAGCTTTGTAGTATAGTCTGAAGTCAGGGAGTCTGATTCCTCCAGCTCCATTTTTTTGCCTCAAGACTGCTTTGGCTATCCGGGGTCTTTTGTGACTCCATACAAAATTTAAGATGATTTGTTCTAGCTCCGTAAAAAATGCCATTGGTAATTTGATAGGGATTGCATTGAATCTGTATATTGCTTTGGGTAGTATACTCATGTTCACAATGTTGATTCTTCCAATCCAAGAACATGGTATATCTCTCCATCTGTTGGTATCATCTTTAATTTCTTTCATCAGTGTCTTATAGTTTTCTGCATACAGGTCTTTTGTCTCCCTAGGTAGGTTTATTCCTAGGTATTTTATTCTTTTTGTTGCAATGGTAAATGGGAGTGTTTCCATAATTTCTCTTTCAGATTTTTCATCATTAGTGTATAGGAATGCAAGAGATTTCTGTGCATTCATTTTGTATCCTGAAACTTTACCATATTCATTCATTAGCTCTAGCAGTTTTCTGGTGGCAGTTTTAGGATTCTCTATGTGTAGTATCATGTCATCTGCAAACAGTGACAGTTTTACTTCTTTTTTCCAATTTGTATTCCTTTTATTTCTTTTTCTTCTCTGATTGCCGTGGCTAGGACTTCCAGAACTATGTTGAATAATAGTGGTGAGAGTGGACATCCTTGTCTCTTTCCTGATCTTAGAGGAAATGCTTTCCGTTTTTCACCATTGAGAATGATGTTTGCTGTGGGTTTGTCATATATGGCCTTTATTATGTTGAGGTAGGTTCCCTCTATGCCCACTTTCTGGAGAGTTTTTATCATAACTGGGTGTTGAATTTTGTCAAAAGCTTTTTCTGCATCTATTGAGATGATCATATGGTTTTTCTTCTTCAATTTGTTAATATGGTGTATCACATTGATTGATTTGCGTATATTGAAGAATCCTTGCATCCCTGGGATAAATGCCACTTGATCGTGGTGAATGCTCCTTTTAATGTGTTGTTGGATTCTGTTTGCTAGTATTTTGTTGAGGATTTTTGCATCTGTATTCATCAGTGATATTGGTCTGTAATTTTCTTTTTTTGTAGTGTCTTTGTCTGGTTTTGGTATCAGGGTGATGGTGGCCTCATAGAATGAGTTTGGGAGTGTTCCTTCCTCTGCAATTTTTTGGAAGAGTTTGAGAAGGATAGGTGTTAGCTCTTCTCTAAATGTTTGATAGAATTCACCTGTGAAGCCATCTGGTCCTGGACTTTTGTTTGTTGGAAGATTTTTAATCACACTTTCAATTTCATTACTTGTGATTGGTCTGTTCATATTTTCTGTTTCTTCCTGGTTCAGTCTTGGAAGGTTATACCTTTCTAAAAATGTGTCCATTTCTTCCAGGTTGTCCATTTTATTGGCATAAAGTTGCTTGTAGTAGTCTCTTAGGATGCTTTGTATTTCTGCGGTGTCTGTTGTAACTTCTCCTTTTTCATTTCTGATTTTATTGATTTGAGTCCTCTCCCTCTTTTTCTTGATGAGTCTGGCTAATGGCTTATCAATTTTGTTTATCTTCTCAAAGAACCAACTTTTAGTTTTATTGATCTTTGCTGTTGTTTTCTTTGTTTCTATTTCATTTATTTCTGCTCTGATCTTTATGATTTCTTTCCTTCTGCTAACTTTGGGTTTTGTTTGTTCTTCTTTCTCTAGTTTCTTTAGGTGTAAGGTTAGATTGTTTACTTGAGATTTTTCTTGTTTCTTGAGATAGGCTTGTATAGCTATAAACTTCCCTCTTAGAACTGCTTTTGCTGCATCCCATAGGTTTTGGGTCGTCGTGTTTTCATTGTCATTTGTCTCTAGGTATTTTTTGATTTCCTCTCTGATTTCTTCAGTGATCTCTTGGTTATTTAGTAACGTATTGTTTAGCCTCCATGTGTTTGTCTGTTTTACGTTTTTTTCCCTGTAATTCATTTCTAATCTCATAGCGTTGTGGTCCGAAAAGATGCTTGATATGATTTCAATTTTCTTAAATTTACTGAGGCTTGATTTGTGACCCAAGATGTGATCTATCCTGGAGAATGTTCCGTGCGCACTTGAGAAGAACGTGTAATCTGCTGTTTTTTGGATGGAATGTCCTATATATATCAATTAAATCTAACTGGTCTATTGTGTCATTTAAAGCTTCTGTTTCCTTATTCATTTTCATTTTGGATGATCTGTCCATTGGTGTAAGTGAGGTGTTAAAGTCCCCCACTATTATTGTGTTACTGTCGATTTCCTCTTTTATAGCTGTTAGCAGTTGCCTTATGTATTGAGGTGCTCCTATGTTGGGTGCATATATATTTATAATCGTTATATCTTCTTCTTGGATTGATCCCTTGATCATTATGTAGTGTCCTTCCTTGTCTCTTGTAACATTCTTTATTTTCAAGTCTATTTTATCTGATATGAGTATAGCTACTCCAGCTTTCTTTTGATTTCCATTTGCATGGAATATCTTTTTCCATCCCCTCACTTTCAGTCTGTATGTGTCCCTGGGTCTAAAGTGGGTCTCTTGTAGACAGCATATATATGGGTCTTGTTTTTGTATCCATTCAGCCAGTCTATGTCTTTTGGTTGGGGCATTTAATCCATTCACGTTTAAGGTAATTATTGATATGTATGTTCCTGTGACCATTTTCTTAATTGTTTTGGGTTTGTTTTTGTAGGTCCTTTTCTTCTCTTGTGTTTCCCACTTAGAGAAGTTCCTTTAGCATTTGTTGTAGAGCTGGTTTGGTGGTGCTGAATTCTCGTAGCTTTTGCTTGTCTGTAAAGCTTTTGATTTCTCCATCAAATCTAAATGAGATCCTTGCCGGGTAGAGTAATCTTGGTTGTAGGTTCTTCCCTTTCATCACTTGAAGTATATCATGCCACTCCCTTCTGGCTTGTAGAGTTTCTGCTGAGAAATCAGCTGTTAACCTTATGGGAGTTCCCTTGTATGTTATTTGTCATTTTTCCCTTGCTGCTTTCAATAATTTTTCTTTGTCTTTAATTTTTGCCACTTTGATTACTATGTGTCTCGGTGTGTTTCTCCTTGGGTTGATCCTGTATGGGACTCTCTGCGCTTCCTGGACTTGGGTGGCTATTTCCTTTCCCATGTTAGGGAAGTTTTCGACTATAATCTCTTCAAATATTTTCTCTGGTCCTTTCTCTCTCTCTTCTCCTTCTGGGACCCCTATAATGCGAATGTTGTTGCGTTTAATATTGTCCCAGAGGTCTCTTAGGCTGTCTTCATTTCTTTTCATTCTTTTTTCTTTAGTCTGTTCCACAGCAGTGAATTCCACCATTCTGTCTTCCAGGTCACTTATCCGTTCTTCTGCCTCAGTTATTCTGCTATTGATTCCTTCTAGTGTAGTTTTCACTTCAGTTATTGTATTGGTCATCTCTGTTTGTTTGTTCTTTAATTCTTCTAGGTCTTTGTTAATCATTTCTTGCATCTTCTCAATCTTTGCCTCCATTCTTATTCCGAGGTCCTGGATCATCTTCGCTATCATTATTCTGAATTCTTTTTCTGGAAGGTTGCCTATCTCCACTTCATTTAGTTGTTTTTCTGGGGTTTTCTCTTGTTCCTTCATCTGGTACATAGCCCTCTGCCTTTTCATCTTGTCTATCTTTCTGTAACTGTGGTTTTTGGTCCACAGGCTGCAGGATTGTAGTTTTTCTTGCTTCTGCTGTCTGCCCTCTGGTGGTTGAGGCTATCTAAGAGGCTTGATGGGAGGCTCTCTATAGTATATTTTTGACCATTACCTTGTTTTTAACCCTCTAAAGAAATGTCAAACTCTACCTTTAGATGCACAAAGAAACTCTCCTTCTGCAGTTCACCTTCTTTCTGTGTAGAGTTAGTGGATCTCTTCCCTATTCCTTTTAAATTGGCTTAGATTCAGCTGTGTTGGCTGCTGTAGAATTTGCCTGTCCTTCCTTCCTACACCTTTTCCTATAATCTTGAAAAATGGTGAAAGTATTTCTGTTTTGTAGGCATGCCAATTGCCAGGAGTCCTTGCTTCTACAGAGTGAGGCTGTAATAGTGCCCATGCAAACTGAAACCATGCCAAGAAATATTAATAATCAATGGGAAAACTTATGATTGTTCCATGACCTTTATATTTGTCAAAATGTTAAGAAACTCTCTTACTGATAATTATAAATATATAGGAGAATAAAAGCAGTAAAACTAATATTTATTTAGTATACCCTAATTTAAAGCATTAGAAACATTGACAATGAAAATGTTTTACAGTCAGCCCTCCATATCCTTGGGTTTCACATCTGCCATTCAACCAACCATGAACTGAAAATATTCAGAAAAAAAATTTAGGAAGCTCTAAAAGCGAAAACTTGAATTTGCTGCACACCAGCAACGATTTACATAGTATGACATTGTATTAGGTATTATAAGTAATCTAGAGATGATTTAAAGTATACAGGAGGATGCGCATAGGTTATATGCAAATACTGTTCCATTTTATATAAAGCACTTGAGCATCTCTAGATTTTGGCATCTACAGTGATGGTGGTGTGGGGGGCTGGCAGGGGGTGGTCCTGGAACCAATCACCTGCAGATACTGAGGGATGACTGTATTTCTTTTTAAAAATTGTGTCAAGAGAAATTTGAACACTCTGTGTTCTCTTCTTCTCATAGTATAACTTAAAAGATGAAGAGAGTACTTTTTTATGTTTTGGTGAATTGTCATATTCCCTTCTGAAATTAGATCAGTTTCCAACATTTTATCCTTTGCACTTTTAATTTTGAGAGTTCCTTTAATGGGAAGATTTATGCTGGTGTCATTTTTTTTCCTGGACATCTTTACCTTTTTCATCACAAACACTCTCTATTTACATTGGTAAGTTCAGCTTCACTGAATTACTTTGCTGCCTAGCTAGAGTCTACTATGGCACTATCATTTTCTTATAACTTCACCTATATTCTATTTAAATTTCACCTCCAGTTACCACTTACTGTTTTTTTGCTGACTTTCAGTTTTGATGGCCAATTCCCTCTTTTAATTATCTAATTTTTGTAAAATGTCATGAGAGTTTGTCACTGAGACGAGGAAATAAAATAAATATAAAATTTACTGCCTGTGCATGAATTAAATAACAGATGTGCAGTGAATAGTCACCAGCAGATTTTGAAAGAAGTGATGTGATTGGTCACTGATCATGATATGCCTCTTTCACTTACATAGAGATTTGTGCACTGAAGAAGAAGCAGCGAAGTTTGTACTTTCTTCAATTATTCATATTTAATATATTATGGAAGCTGGAATTTGAACTATGATGTTGAAGGACTGCTGTTATTTACTAAATCTTGGTAACTGATATTTGTGTATATCTGAACCAAACCCATAAAGAACTGCTTGTATCTATTTCTTTGTTATAGCAACTGATAATGCGGGTGAGAATACAATGGCTGACTTTTAGTCTAATCAGGATGCACCTTCAGAACTAGTTTCCAGGTCCCAAATCACATCACTGCTACACATCTTCAGAAAAGCTGCAGAGGATGACCGTCTCAACTCCCCATCATCCTTTCTTAATTGTGGAGTCCTTGTAAAGCCAAAAAGCTTGGACAATATAGGATGTCAAAAGCCAACAACAACTTAAACTTTAAAAAGACTTGAGGCATGTGATGTATATCGAATACATCACTAATGTATCAGAAACAAAAAAATCAAGTATTATTAAGAATATAAAAATTATCTAAGTCCTTAATCCCATAACACCTCTGCTTTCAATTCTGCTGTGCTTTAGATGACATCTTTGTCCACAGTCTCTAGGATTTCTGTGGTATTGATTACTTGTGGTGGTCTACAGTTTTCTGAAACTCCATATTTTGAAACTGCCCACCATTGTCAATTTACTTTTCCATGTGGAAGGAAACACACACACACACACTTTCCCTTGCAGCTAGGATGCTGATGTGATATGACAGCCATTTGCCTGGTGTAGGTGGAGACAGAGGCAGCATAGTGGTTTGGGGGCTGGTAATGGGTGATCTGAGTTTCACAGCAGCAGTTTTTTGATCATGGTGTATTGGCTATGGTTTGGAGACCAGCAGAAGCTGCAGCTTCCTTATCTGGCTATTTTGTCAGGGTGTTTCTGATAATTGTTCATATAAGCTCAGACATGACTAGGTCCTCCATTACTCCAAATGAATGTTTGGGTGAACTGTTATTCTTTAATAAATTTCTTTTCTACTGAACTAGCTAGTGTCAACTTGATCTTCTGTAATTAAATATCCAAAACATTTTATAGTGCTTTACTCTCCTTGGGTATTCAATCCCTACTCCTTCACTAACTATTCAACCTATATTTAATGTATTATTATTAAGTCATCCTGAAGACTAATATCTCCATTTATAAACTGTCCTCCTCATTAAAATATAGCTGAATTTCACCCTTTACTTCCACTATACAATTTTCCCCTTATTATCTCCACTTCTGAAACCGCTCTGAAAAAAAATACCAATGATACAATAATGATCATCTTAAAGAAACACTTTATAGTTCTTGCTCTAATTGACTTTATCGTAAGAATTATGGACTATCCTTTCCTTCTCCAAAATATCTTAGTTTACCAGTCCAGCTTGGCTTCCCTCCCTCTTCTCTGATTTTTTATGTCTCTCACAGGCTCTATTTTTTTTCTTTCTGCCCATTAAGTGTTCTTTTCAAAACCTCTCTCTGCTCCTAAATCGTTGGTCTTGTGTTAAGTGTTTCCTCATTTTAATACTGTTATATTAATACTGTCATGTAGAAATACTTACATTGAACGACTATGATACAGATTGGGATGTCGATGATCACTCACCAGGCACATCCCTGACACTTGGTCCATGCTCACTAAGTAACAAATCTATCACATTTCAAGTCGTCTTCCTCCCCTCTGCTTCCTTTCTTATTCTCCCTGTTATTCTAATATCAAATAGTATACTTAGCTTTGTTGTTTTATATCAAATAGATTACTACTGATTCAAAGTAACAAAAAGTCAGCTTAAACCTACTTAACACTAAAAAAGCTTTTTTTTTTTTTTAAACCCACATAATTGGAAACACAGTGTTACATTAGGTTTGAAGTCACTGGCTCCTTATCACTGCCTTTCTTTGTGCTTTGGCACTATGCATGGTTTCTCTCATTGTTCTAAGTTGACTGCCGGGAGACATAATGTCAGTGCTTCCTTGGTCGTGTCTAGGATGCATTTCATTTGGGAAGAGAAAAGCAAGTCTCTTCTTTTACCTAAGAACATAACATTTTTATTCCTAGATGCTTCCAGTTAAAGTCTTCTCATGTATCAGTGGCTCAATTTAGTTCTACTGATAATGGAGAAGAGAATACAATGAGTAGCTAAGTCTAATTAGGACTCACCTCTGGAGCTAGTTTCAGATAAGTGGAGTTGCTGATTCCATTAGTCCCCGAAACACAACAAATCTGCCGTCATGTGATGGCTGCTCTTGCAAATGTCAGAATCACCCACAGCCATCCTGGCAGCCCTGCAATCAGATTTTCTCTGCTTCCACCATCCCCTTAACCACATTGCAGCACACATGAGGCAGGGGTGGACTGAATCTTGGAGAGCCATCCATGGTGTCTATTCCATCCTGCTTCTGAAATGTAAATCCATATTCTAATATATTCCAATATATTGCCACAGAGGTGAAAAAGGAAATTGCTCAGAAAGAAGTCCACCCACATACCCACATACCTAGTAATCTCCTTTCTCCTCAGTACAATAACGATAATAATAAAACATTAATGATACTGGAGGAATGAAGTGTTTCACCTTTATCTGTCCCCACATCTTCATCTGACATTCACCCTTCCTAGTATACTCACACACACACACACACACACACACACACTCCTAAGTCTTAAGCTTAGTAGCATAATACAATATCATACTATCATTGACTTAAAGAAATTGTACTTTCTGCACCTTTCAGAGCAGTGAAGTCACTAAAGAATATGAAACAAATACCTTTTCTATTTTGATACGGGTTAAATGTTATAAAATATGATAACCATCCAGTAGGGGAAAGACACAGTTTTAAGACCTTATTGCAACTACCATTCATTTCCTGCTCATCTTTCTTTTGCTTGATCATAAGTTTTGGCCTTTGTTATTTGTGATAATAAAATCAATTTGGTTCAACAATAAGTCAAAGAAACCTTAAATATTTTTAAAATGGTTAGTCTAAAATAACACTGAGAAAACAATTCTTTGCCTACTGTAATTTCCTGCTTGGCTGCACAACAATTTTCTGCCAACAACTGAATGGAAGGGAAGCTAAAATATTTCTGGGGTGGGTCTTATAGCTAAATTCATCTTTTTTTTTAAAGTTACTTTTACATTATCCATAGAATTGTTATTTTATTTTGTTGGTAGATGTTCTTTCCGGACATTTTATTTTCTCTGGGTAGTAAATTAAACACACACCACACACACACACACACACACATACACACACAAAGCAGAAAGAAGCCTACATATTTTTTCCTTTTAAAAATATTTAATCTCCACTGCAGACAATGAAATTAATAATACTCCTCAGTTCATAATATATTATCATAACGTGGAAATGTAAGATTTCTTTTTTGGTCTATTATATGTTATTTTAATTTTCATTCTCCACCTTAGTACGCCTACCTCTCTCTCATAGGCATCCATTCTAATATTTTTGATCATTGCTCCTTTACTTCTTTCACGTTATATTATGTGTTTTATGATCTGAAAGTATGCCTAGTTCCTGGCTTCTATCTGTTGTGGAGTAACCCACTGGACACATATCAGTGTCCCCTTAGAATAGAAGCATAGGCTACCTTCATCTCCCACTTCCACCACCAATGTCACACAGACATCTTAATGATCTATGTGGAAATATATGTGTGGTCACTTTTCATGTGACTTAACATATTTAATTTCACTAAGTATAGGCAACTTGCTTTCTTTCCAGAATTCCTATACCAGTGTGCTCTAACAATGCTAGTCTACTTCATGCCAACATTTGCTGTTATATTCTTCCCTACTTTTGCCTTTTTGGTGAGTGTAAAGTGCAGAAATATGCACTGATTAAGTACTGTGTGAAACATACATAATAACTGCATAATATTATGAATTCCATATTGACTTTTTTTAACTCATTTTGCGTTTTTTGGTTTTTTTAAAATTTATTTATTTATTTATTTATTTTTGGCTGTGTTGGGTCTTCGTTTCTGTGCGAGAGCTTTCTCTAGTTGCAGCAAGCAGGGGCCACTCTTCATCGCGGTGCACGGGCCTCTCACTATCGTGGCCTCTCTTGTTGCGGAGCACAGGCTCCAGATGCGCAGGCTCAGCAGTTGTGGCTCCCGGGCCTAGTTACCCCGCGGCATGTGGGATCTTCCCAGACCAGGGCTCGAACCCATGTACCCTGCATTAGCAGGCAGATTCTCAACCGCTGAGCCACCAGGGAAGCCCTCATATTGACTTTTAATGGCATGTGTCAGTGCTTTCTACCATCTGAAACTGAAGTGATTTCCAAAAGAGAGAGAAAAGCCGAGACTTACACTAAGATTTCAAAATGGCAGGGAAGAAGGGTTCAGTGGAAAGGAAAAATAGGCTGTAGATATAGTTATCCATTCCTTTTGTCTCTCCCAATTACTGTATACTGAAATTGTCATTTTTATGTTATGAATTCAAATGCTTAATGAGGCATCGATATCCACCACCAAGGATACTGAGGAGGCTGGTGGTGGTGCTGTCATCCATATCATCTCTGCCAATGCCCCTGGCAGAAACACGACTTCTGATTTACCAACCAGTGCTGTGACCTGCACAGCCAGCATTAACGTCACATGTGACTGTCACAGCACTCTAACAGGAGTGCTCGCCACCAGTGCTCCTGCTGTCAACAGCGTTGTCACCAACATCAACAGCACTGCCAGTGCCAGTTAGGGCATGAGTCATGCCTGCCTCTACGACTCTGGAAACCAGTGCTCTAGCCAGCCATGACCTAATCACCATACAACCTAATGTTCCCCAAAATCATAGAAAATATTTTAGATTAATTTAAAAAAAATTTTGTTTTATTTCCTAAGCTAAGAGATTGAGTATAGATTTTGTAGTGTATTTAGAATAAATTTGGTCTGGAAATAAACTTACTTTCTAAGTTTCTTGATCCAATAGGATAAGATAACTCCCATCAGGTTCTGTATCTTGTCAAATAATTTTTCTGAAGATGACAAATGCCAAAGTAGGCCTGGTTAACAAAACAAGCAAAACTGTTTATCAGGCTGAGGCCCTTGCTGCAGAAGGTGGTAAGGATTAATAAGTACTATAGGAGAGATACAGATAAAATTATTTTTCATCTGAAGGCAGAGCGCTTTTTTTCTTTTTAACATCTTTATTGGAGTATAATTGCTTTACAATGGTGTGTTAGTTTCTGCTTTGTAACAAAGTGAATGAGCTATACATATACATATATCCACATATCCCCTCCCTCTTGTGTCTCCCTCCCACTCTCCCTATCCCACCCCTCTAGGTGGTTACAAAACACCGAGCTGATCTCCCCGTGCTATGTGGCTGCTTCCCACTAGCTATATATTTTACATTTGGTAGTGTATATATGTCCATGCCACTCTCTCACTTCGTCCCAGCTTACCCTTCCCGCTTCCTGTGTCCTCAAGTCCTTTCCCTATGTCTGCGTCTTTATTCCTGTCCTGCCCCTAGGTTCTTCATAACCATTTTTTTTTTTTTTTAGATTCCATATATATGTGTTAGCATACAGTATTTGTTTTTCTCTCTCTGACTTACTTCACTCTGTATGACAGACTCTTAAGTCCATCCATCTTACTACAAATAACTCAATTTTGCTTCTTTTTATGGCTGAGTAATATTCCACTGTATATATGTGTGAAAGCAGAGTGTTTTTTAGGTATTTTTTTATTTTTAGAAAGCAGCAAACATTTTAATATTTCATAGTTATAGTGAAAAAACAACAGTGAGTTTTATATGAAATATTAATAATAATACACCAAATAGCTCATAAAAATTTAAAGCTATGTGATCAAGTTTACATTTTTATTTGGAATAGTAACTGAGGGATAAAATAGAAATAAAAAAGGTGGCAATTACATAATTAAATAGAGCACACTAGACAGAAACTTCCAGCTACACTTTGCCCAACAGTCTCTGGCAGGAGACACATAAGGTCTTTCAGAGTTTGGACCTTTGATGTTGTTGAAATGTTTGACTTTGGAAAGAAAGATGTTGGTCTAGAATACTGTTTCTCCAATTTTATTTAATATATAAATCCCCGTTAAAAGGGAAATAGTCATAGTCTTCCAATGTTGTGTTAAATTATTTTGATTATAATGTTACTTAAATATGTATAAACATAAAGCAAAGTGTAAACCCCTAATGCTACAGCTTTTATGCAACCACAAAACTAAAACAAATGTATACATTAGATAAAAGAACAAAGCCAATAAAATTCAAATTAACAACATTTATTTAAAATGTCTGTTGAGGGTTTTTCTGAACTAAATAAGCTATATATATATATATATATATATATATATATATATATATATATGAATACGTATATACATATGTATATGAGGGAAGCAGCTGCATAGAACAGGGAGATCAGCTCGGTGCTTTGTGACCACCTAGAGGGGTGGGATAGGGAGGGTGAGAGGGAGACACAAGAGGGAGGGGATATGGGGGTATATGTATATGTATAACTCACTAAAGGAATATGCTATTGACTACCATGGTACAGATTCTTTCCAGTCAGCATCTTTCTACTTCCTGGGCCCTTTGAGGACTCAATTTCCACCACATTTCTCTATTCCAGGGACTGTGGAAAATTTCTTTGTAAAGCATGCTGTGAATCAATTGGCTTTCACTTGGCACAAAATCATCTTTTACTTATTAAGTTTACTTCTTTTCTTTTCTAATTATGCTAAGACAATTAAAGTTATACTTTTGGTGCCAGCATAATTTTAAACACAAACAAAAGTGCTGATTCTGAAAGAGTATGCATTTACTTGGTTATGTTGGCCATCTAAATTATCTGAATATGCTTAGATTTGTTTATATCGTTGAAATAAACAAACTCACATACATGCACACATACTCTTAGTTAAATCTCAGGATTACTTCATTTTGATTTAGATGAAAGGCAGAAGGATATACAAAATTATAATATGCAAAAAAGCTACAGCACTAGAAGCAAATGAAAATGAGGAGAGGAAATATTTTAATATAGGAAGCTGAGAAAGTTTTATTAAAGGTATCCTATTGTTTTCACTACCAAAAAAAATCTTTATTGAGCATTAGGCTTTGAGCTCATATGGTCCTAGAGGAACTGGTACACCAAGATAAATGATTCATTTTGTGTACACTCAAGAAAACTAAACCTAAGTTGCACTAAATACTAAGTATCATATAAGGTGATTATGATTCTAATAGTGGTATGTATAAACTATATTCAGAAATTAGAATGGGGCCTTGGTGAATAATATCAATACCTGATGTGTAGATTGCTGTAACATATCCCTGGCTCACTGAAGTGACTCTTTGGGAAAAGATGTTAAGCTTCATCCTAATTTTACATTTGAAACAGCAAGGCAAAATTTAAAAGCATCTCAGTCTCCAATATTTCATTAGTTTATTGCCCTCAGAAGTATTTTCAACACTGTATTAATTAGAGTACTTTGATTACAAGCAACCGAAACCAACTCTAATTGATGTTAGCAAAAGAAATTGATAGAAAGTGTATTGCATGGGATTATACAGAGTCATGTGTATGAAACTTTTGAAAATTGTAAAACACTATAGAATTTAAAGAATCTTTCATGCAATAAAAAAAGGTGAAAAAAAGAAAGGGTGTTGTGTAGCTTACAAAATCAAAAATACAGGAGAATAGTTCAGTCATCACACAGGACAACAATCAAAGGATCTTTAAGTATACAGAAAGTACTAAAGAGTCCCTAACTCCAGTCAGTTCCAATTATTTTATGTCATTGCCTTGCCTTACTCCATATTCACATTTCTGGGAAAGTTAGTCTAAATTTCCTAACTTGAATCTTAAGTCCTCTTCTCCACCTAGAAGTCTCTTAGGGATTAACTGTTTATTTGTTTTATACCTGAATTCCCAATAAAAATGTAAGTGCAAGCAGGGAGGAATCTTTTCTGTTTGGTTTACTACTAGATCTCCCGTGCATGTATCAGTATCTGCGATATAGTTTCAGCTTAATAAGAATTCATTAAGTAAACTAATGAGCAAATGCTCCATCCTCTCGACCAGGGGAAGAATGCCTTCACTGACAGACTTACAAACACTGAGCACAATAGGGGGATGACTCTCAGTGATAGAAGCTGGGACCTGATACCAGAGATAGGGGAAATTGATGCTGGAAAGTCAATACAAGAGAAGGGTGAGGGGAACAAATGTTTATTAAAAACAACACAGATTGATGTAAGTGTAAAAGATATGTTTGAGAATATTTACTTTTATCTTCTGTGGAGTTATTAAGTGTATTTTTCCTCTTCTTCAGCATTAAATCTAATATTAAAAAAGATGAAAATAAATGGTGTATGATTCAGTCTCAAGCAATTAGGAAAAGAAAAGCATTTTAAAAAATCATGTAAAATAAAGGAAATAATAACAGCACACATAAATAAAAATAAAAATAGAAAAAATATAGAAAATCAATGCAGACAAAATCTGGTTCTTTAAAAAGACCAATGAAATGGATATGTTTCTGTCTGTTGGTTAGATCAATGGAACCAAGTAGAGTGCCCCAAAATAGACCCATGTAAATATAATTAACTGATATTTGACAAAGGAGAAAAGACAATTCAATAAAGAAATTATAATCTTTCAACAAATGGTGCTATAACAATTGGACATATACATGTCAAAAAATAAATTTGGACATAGACATTATACTTTAAAAAATAAGTTAAAATGGACCTAAATGTAAAATGTCAAATTTTAAAACTTCTGGAAGATAGTATAGGAGAAAATGTAGAAGACCGTTGGTTTGGTAATGAGTTTTTCAAATAACACCAAAAGCATAATCCATGAAAGAAAAAAAAAAAAAAAATGATAAGTTGAACTTCAATAAAAATAAAACTTTGCTCTGTGAAAGACACTATTAAGAGAAAGAAGACAAGACCCAGATTGGGAGGAAATATTTGCATAATATATAGAACTCTTAAAACTCAATAAAAAGAAAACAAATAACTCAATTTAAAATGGGCAAAAAGATCTTCATCAAAGAAGATATTCAAATGGCAAATAAATATAAAAAGATGCCAACATTATACAACACCAAAAACTTGCAAATTAAAATAGTGAGATACCACTGCACACCTATTAGAATGGTTAAAATCCGAAACTCTAATAACACCAAGTGCTGGTGAGAATATGGAGCAACTGTTATCCTTATTTATTGCTGGCGGAAATTTTTTAAAAATATACAGCCATTTTGGAAGACAGTTTGACAGTCTACTAGAAAGCTAATCACAGTCTCAGCCTATGGTCCAGCAATTGTGTCCCAGGCATTTAACAAATTAGTTGAAAATTTTGTCCACACAAAAACCTGCACACAGGGCTTCCCTGGTGGTGCAGTGGTTGAGAATCTGCCTGCCAATGCAGGGGACACGGGTTCGAGCCCTGGTCTGGGAAGATCCCACATGCCGCGGAGCAACTAGGCCCGTGAGCCACAACTACTGAGCCTGCGCGTCTGGAGCCTGTGCTCCACAACAAGAGAGGCCACGACAGTGAGAGGTCCGTGCACCGCGATGAAGAGTGGCCCCCGCTCGCCGCAACTAGAGAAAGCCCTCGCACAGAAACGAAGACCCAACACACCCAAAAATAAATCAATCAATAAATAAATTTAAACAAACAAACAAACAAAAAACTCTGCACACAAATGTTTGTATCAGCTTTTTATATTAGTCCCGAAACTTTAAAAAAACCAAGCTGTCCTTCAATGGGTGAATGGAAAAAAACTGTGGAACTGCAGCCCATCTCTACAATGAAATATTCAGCAATAAAAAGAAATGAGTTATCAAGTCACAAAAAGACATGAAGAAACCTTAAAAGCATATTGCTTAAATGCATATGGAAATGCAGTCTGAAAAGGCTACATACTGTATTATTCCAACTATATTACACTTGAAAAGGCAAAATTACAGAGACAGTGAAACGTTTCGTGGTAGCCTAAGGTTTTGGTGGCGGCATGGGGACAAGGAGGTAGAACACAGAGTACTTTTAGAATTGTGAAACTATGCTGCATGATACTGTAATGGTGGATAAATGACATTATGTATTTGTCAAAACCCATGAAACTGTACAGCACAGAGTGAACCCTACTGTAAACTATAGACTCTAGCTAATAATAACATTATCAATACTGGTCCATCAATTGTAGCAAATCTACCACACTAATGCAAGATGTTAATAGCAGAGAGACCTGCTATTAACACAGAAGGAAAGCAGGTATATGGCAACTCTATGCTACCTGATCAATTTTTCTGTAAACCTAAAACTATTTTTAAAAATAAGGTATATTAACTAAAAGATAATATATGATTGGTATTAATCTTCTGATATTAATGTATAATATATATATTCTTCTTCAGATTCTCTTCCCTTATAGGTTATTACAAAATATTGAGTATAGTTCCTTGTGCTATACAGTAGGTCCTTTTTGGTTATCTATTTTATATATAGTAGCATGTATATGTTAATCCCAACCTCTTAATTTATCCCTTCTCCCACCCCCCTTTCCCCTTTGGTAATCACAAGTTTGTTTTCTATGCCTGTGAATCACTTTTTGTTTTGGAAATAAGTTCATTTGTATCCTTTATTTTTTCTTTTTTTTTGGATTCCACATATAAGTGATATTTATCTTTCTCTCTCTGGCTTGATTCATTTAGTATGATAATCTCTAGGCACTTGTTTAGATATATTAACTATAATGCTTCAATATGAATTTAGAATTTAATACATATCATAATGCTAGAGATTTCAGAATTTTGGATGAAAACTCATCCATTGTGCTTATTATAAAATATTTTATGACAATTTTCTTCTCTTTAGTCATTATATTCTACATAAGGAATGCTAGAAGATTTTAGAATATTTGTCTTTTTCCAATTCATTCTTCTGTCATTGCCACCTTCATTTAGTAGATACACTAGACTGCATGCAGTAATCCCCTTCAGCATAATATACATTATCACCTATCTTTAAAAGTTTATTAATATAGTGGAGCTTCTTTTATTGGTAGAATCTTGTTGAGACTTGAAATTTCATGATTAGTTGATTTACGAAAAATATTCTAAGTGAAAACATTATCAAGCTTAATAAGATCAACCCCTGTAATTACAAGGGTTTCCCTTGTGGCTTAACTACATTGGTACTTTAATTACCTCAAGGAAAGACAATCCCATGTTCTATTCCTTACAGTCCCATTAATGATATGCTACAACAGAATCAGGTCTCTATTAAGAGTCCCAGTAGGTAAAGAAGTGATTCCCTGCAATTTTTCAGCAGTGTAAATATGATGCCAAGCACTCCTCTGCCAAAGGTAATTTCTCACCTAAATTTCCTACTTAGCTTCAGTGCACCTATAAAAAAGAAGGCTGGTCATTCTTGAAAAATCATGACCCCTGATTCACTGACCTTTTTCCCAACACTCACTTTAATATGAGCACCTAAATTCTCAGAAGGTTTTAAGTATCACAGGCCATCAGAGCATAGGTGACCGATATCACATCAGGGTTTCCATCCTTTGGTCTCAGATTGAAGATTCTTTAAACTCTGCTGTGAGTCAAAGCGATTTTGAAACTGAGGATAATGTTTCTGTTTCTCTGTTTTCCCTTTGTTCTCTCTCTCTCTCTCTTTTAGAGGCCTGCTTTCACATTTTTTTCAGCCAACTTCTTAACTTTTACCGGCATACTAATTTCCTTAATTTGATTAGCCGTTGAAAGTCTGTCAGGTGATCATATTTCTTGGGTGCCCAAATATGTTTTAGGATGTTTCGTCAAGGAAACAAAATTAAATTTCTCTGCAACCAGCTTGCATTTTACAAAACAAACTGCAGTGCAAAGTTTCACCATAAACTTAATCCAAATGCTAGGCATTGTATCTCTTTCAATCTTTGCATATCTTCATCAATATCATCATCAATAGTAAGAAGCCCAGTTTTATTAAGAAACTGAGATTCAAAAGGCTTAATGAATTTTCTCTGTGTCTTTATTGTTTTGAAAAGAAGAGAGCATGGGTCCAAAGGAAAAAAAAAAGAAGTCATTTCAGGAGTAATATGATAGTGTTTCTACCCTGTAATCATCCTCAGAATATTTTCTTTTCCAATAGTGTCACAAAAATCAATGAAATCTCTCTCAGAGTTTGGAAACTATTAGTTATTGCTATTCTTGTTTGTGGACACTAAGCTTCTAATCAGCAGGCATTGGAAGTGTTCCAAGCCATTTGAACAGAGGAAAATCTTCCTTATGTTCTGTATTTCATGTGATAAATAACAAGAGAAAGAGAAATTAGGAAAATAGCAAACAAGAAAGTAGACACATAGTTGGACTTCACAGTTGATTAGAAAATTCCTCTACTTCAAGACCATATGGATTACACACACACACACACACACACAGGTCCACATACACACATATATTCATATTCACACACATATACCTTCATACATGTGTGTGTCCTGTGTGTGAAAGACACAGTGCTGGTTCCCAGAAGATGCAGAGCAAAAGACAACATAAGCCCTATTTTCAAGGAGGTAAGCATTTATTAAGGAACATACACAAACCAAAATTACAACAAAATGCCTAATAGAAAGCATCACGACTAGTTTTAAAAATAGCACAAAGTGATGAATACTGCCTGAGGTCAATGGAAGGATTCATCACTTTAAAGGAGACATATACATTGGGTTGAATATGAATGAGTTCTTAAATGGGGTATACAGTGGGCCAGGGGTGTTGTAATAAGAGTTTATGAAACCTGAGGAGGGTCATGGAAACCCCAGACTCATGGCCATTTGATCAGAAGTGCAGGTAGCCTAGGGATCCAACATGTAGCTAGCATATAAAATAAGGTGGTTTTGTTGGGGACCATGCCCTTAAACCTGTGGATTCTAACCATAGCTCCAGGTGGTTAGCGTCAGAATTGAATTGCGTTTCTATACAACAGTTGGTGTCAGAATAAAGACTGTCTTTTATTTGTTGTTGTATTGTGAGGATATGAGAATAAATCAGACTGGACTCTAAGATGTAAGGAACACTGCTGCTTACACTTTTTGTTGGAATTAAAATATTTTAATTGGGGACTTCCTTGGTGGCACAGTGGTTAAGAATCCGCCTGCCAATGCAGGGGACATGGGTTCGAGCCCTGGTCTGAGAAGATCCCACATGCTACGGAGCAACTAAGCCTGTGCGCCACAACTACTGAACCTGCACTCTACAGCCTGTGAGCCACAACTACTGAGCCCGTGTGTCACAGCTAGTGAAGCCTGTGTGCCTAGAGCCGGTGCTCCACAACAAGAGAGAACACTGCAATGAGAAGCCCGCACAACGCAACAAAGAGGAAACCCCACTTGCCGCAACTAGAGAAAGCCATGGGCAGCAATGAAGACCCAATGAAGCCAAAAATAAATAAATAAATTTAAAAATAATAATAATAATAAAAAAATATTTTAATTGTCTTTGTATTGGACATTTATTGCCTTTACTTACAATTAGCATTTTCTTTCAAAGAATGGAATTAGTAATTGATATGATCTTGAAATTCAAGAAAAAGTAGAAACATGAAACATAATAAGTAGCTGAATCTAGATTGTAAAGGTAAACTACAGTGAAGTAGGAATATTTGTCAAATAAAGACAATCATTAGAATATAGGCTTAAATAGAGTATAATGCAAATTATTAACAAAAATGCAAAAAGTAAATGCAAATCAAAACCACAATGAAATATCATTTGAAATATGAGATATTTGAAATATTGAAATATCATTGTTAGAATGGCTATTATCAAAAAGGCAAGAAATGACAATTGTTGGAGAAGATGTAGAGAAAAGGAAACCCTAGTGCACTGTTGGTGGGAATGTAAATTGATGCAGCCACTATGGAATACAGTATGGAGGTCCCTCAAAAAGTTAAAAACAGAACTGCTATATGATTCAGCAGTTCTACTTCTGGGTATTTATCTGGAGAAAATGAAAACACTAACTTAAAAAGATATATGCCTCCCTATGTTCATTGTAGCATTATTTACAATAGCCAAGATATGGAAAGAACCCAAGTGTCTATCAATGTTTGAATGGATAAAGAAATCATGGCATTAATATATATATATATCGCTCAGGAATATTACTCAGCCATGGGAAAAATAAAATCTTGCCACTTGCAACAAACCTGGGTAGATTTCAAGGGTGTTATGCTAAGTGTAATAAGTCAGACAAAGAAAGACAAATACTGTATCATTTTCTTTTTTATACATCTTTATTGGAATATAATTGCTTCACAGTTTTGTGTTTGTTTCTGTTGTATAACAAAGTGAATCAGCCATATGGATACATATATCCCCATAACCCCTCCCTCTTGAGCCTCCCTCCCAACCTCCCTATCCCACCCCTCTATGTCATCACAAAGCACTGAGCTGATCACCCTGTGCTATGCTGCTGCTTCCCACTAGCTATCTATTTTACATTTGGTAGTGTGTATATGTCAATGCTACTCTTACTTCACCCCAGCTTCCCCTCCCCCACTCCTGCCATGTCCTCAGTTCATTCTCTATGTCTGCATCTTTATTCCTGCCCTGCCACTAGGTTCATCAGTACCATTTTTTAGATTCCATACATAAGCTTTAGCATACGGTATTTGTTTTTCTCTTTCTGACTTACTTCACTCTATATGACAGACTCTAGGTCCATCCACCTCACTACAAATAACTCAGTTTTGTTTCTTTTTATGGCTGAGTAATACTCCATTGTATATATGTGCCACATCTTCTTTATCCATTCATCTGTCGATGGACACCTAGGTTGCTTCCGTGTCCTGGCTATCGTAAATAGTGCTGCAATGAACATTGTAGTGCATGTCTCTTTTTGAATTATGGTTTTCTCAGGGTATATGCCCAGTAGTGAGATTGCTGGGTCATATGGTAGTTCTATTTTTATTTTTTTAAGGAACCCCCATACTGTTCTCCATAATGGCTGTATCAATTTATATTCCCACCAACAGTGCAGGAGAGTTCCCTTTTCACCACAACCTCTCCAGCATTTACAGTTTATAGATTTTTTGATAATGGCCATTTCCTTATATGTGGAATCTAAACAAACAAACAAACAAACAACCACAAAAGCAAGCTCATAGATACAGAAAACAGATTAGTAGTTGCCAGGGGCGGGGAATGGAGGGGTAAGAGAAATGAATGAACTATTTTTTGTTTGTTTAAATAAATTAAAAAATTTTAAAAATTTAAAGTGTAAACTGAATGAACACTAAAACCCGACACCATTTTCTTCAACACATTTGAAAAACTGTAACTTCCAGCCCTTTTTGGTCTATAAGATTTGCTCACTTTGATCTTATGATGGAGAATTTCATGGCTGCTATTTGAAATGTCATGGCTTTTGAAGTGCAATTTCTAGGGTTTTTAATTTGTTAGTACATTCTGAATTTAAACACATTTCAAAATCAAATATTTAACTTAATTTAGATATTACTTAAAGTTGAAATTAAGAAGCTGACCCAATTAGATAAATTTAACTGAAAACCACCACTATTCATCTCAACTTGATGTTTGCCATTAAGTCCTCTTCAATTTGTTTTTTTCTCATTTCAATTGCTATTTCTTGTCTCTGCTGATCATACCTCTTGTTTTCAGTTGGCTTTGAACTCTTTGAGCCCATCTCTGGGAACTACTTTGTTGGAAGTGGTTATTTTCAGTTTAGCCTATTTCCACACATGGTAACTTAATTCTTTAATCTGGTGCTACCATACTCTATTGACTTATCTCCTGGAGAAAATAAGTTACAACCCTCATATAATCCAACAGGGAGTTCCTGGTTCACACCATCCGCTCCCATACTACAAAAAATATATGTGTATTATAGAGACTGTTTAGCTATTCTTCCCTCCTCTGAACCTCTGGAGAACTCTAGTCTATGCCACATACTTGATGCTTAGCATTGATACTTATTTTGGTATTCTTTTTTTATGTAAATGCACTCTCTCTTTAGTTGACTGAGACCATTAAAAAGTAAACCTTTCTACCATCATTGCCTGGTGGATTTGTGTATAGATTTTATGTTTAAGAAACACCTAGAGGTAATGGCAATTGAAAAACCTCTCTGCCTACTTAGGCCATACAGAAAGCTCAGGAAGTGTACAACAGCAGCTTTGCAACTTCCAAAGTTTCATAAGGGAAGCAAAATTAGAATCACCACTGATAGTCATAAAAGTGTAGTTCAACTACAAAAAATGTGGCTGAATAGATAACACTTAATAGCTATTTTTTCTTAACCCTGTATTTACTTTTCAAAAAATGTGTATTTTAGTGGGATTAAATAGTCACTGTTTTCCAAATGTGGTAAAGAGAATAGTGTTGGGTTTTAGCTTCTATTCAATCTATACTTTTATTTAAACAATATATTCTAATGATTAATTTTTAGCTGGCAAACATCCTTACTTCCCTGTGGCTTATTTCACAATCTAGATTCAGTGACTCATTTTTAGCCTTCTAGGACCAGAGAAATTAGTCACCCTTCTTGAATACCTGATGATTTTTCTATTCATTTTGGAAAATGTATTTTTAGCCCTAGGTGCTTACATTGTTAGGCTTATATGCTGAGGGGAAGGCACCCAGGGGCTCTAATTTGCTCTTCCTGTTGTCTACATTTCCCCCTTACTCTGGAGGAAATAGGAAGGAAAGCATTTTTATTTTCAATGTTTAACATAAACACAAACACTACATTACAAAAAAACACAAATGAGCCTCACAAAAGAAAAATTCCAAAGGCTCAAATGTCTCTTGAAATATTATTTTCCAAAGTGCTCATTTAGAGGCGATGGAAGGAGGTCATTACTCACAAATAATATTTCCAAGGTAATGGAGATTTTTATTTATTGTTTTGAGGAAGGATTTAAGTAATTTCAGAATAATGTTGATCGTGCAAAGTTTATTTTTAAAAAGTTAAAGTATACTTGGCACTGAAAATGAGTTACAGGAATGATCAATTAAAATTAAAAAATAATAATTATTCCACAAAAAACAGTTTGTCCTATACTTCCACTGTGCCCCTACACACACACATGCATGCACACCTTCACACACACAACCTGTCTTCAATCTTTGTTAATAATCATAGAATGGAATGGAATCAAATGTTGCCCAGTCGTTACTATGTGGCTAATTATCATGAATCTTATAGGTTATGAGATGGATCTATTTCCTCAGTAATCAGACACAGAGAAGTCATTTAATAATTAGCCCCATGGTTTCTTCTCTGTAAAATGAGGGATGAGCATAAGGTAATCTGAGCTTTTTTACAATGTTATAGTCAGTAGGGATGATTAAATTGATATAGCAACACGTACATTGACACCTAGCTTCCTGCTGCCCCTAATAGTATGATTTCTTTAGTAGAGTGTGTGAACATACGTTTCTGAAAGGTGCGACACAAGGAAACTTCCAAGAACACTCTTTAATTGAGATAAAATCCCTTCCCCTTGCTCTCTGCTGCGCTGCGTTGGACATGAATAAAACTATAAAGTTCTCCTTTCTTTCATCTTTGTAAGCAGAGCCATTAGTAAAATCCAGCTCCCTGACTCCTCTATTCTGGGACACAATGCATGTTTTTTTCAATCAGCACACTATCGGCACTTTGAATTAGATAAAATTCCTCATTGTGCGGTTCCTTACTTAACTTAGTAGCCTCAGCCAGGAGATGTCAGGATCAGTACCACCAAAAATACCCTCACACTGTTCTAAATGACCCTTGGGAATGAACAACCCCATTCCGATTTTAAAACAATTGTATCCAAAAGTTACAGGAGTACTACAGGCCTGAGATTTACAAGATACCCACGTGCCCCAAATCTTTGGAAGACCAGACCAGGCCCATGTCTTAAGGCACCTTCACCTCATAGTCATCTGAATTTCTTTATTTTTAACTTTGAAATTTTATAACATTTGTGGCCCAGCAGAGAGGCCACGAGGAAAATGACGTTTGCCATCTCTTTCTCTGTGTGTAAGGTTATCCCAGAAATCTCAGCCTTTTCTCATCTGCAATTGATACTGTATAGTATTTCCATTGTGGATGTTTTTTCTTTTAATACTTCCATGGATTATTCTTGGTGCCTAACAGGAATCATTTTTGTGGGCACTGTGGTCAGAAGCTTAATGAGAGAGAGAAGTGGGTATTCATATTTTACTTAAAAAGTGATGATA
This sequence comes from Balaenoptera acutorostrata, assembly GCF_949987535.1. Classification (NCBI taxonomy): domain Eukaryota; kingdom Metazoa; phylum Chordata; class Mammalia; order Artiodactyla; family Balaenopteridae; genus Balaenoptera; species Balaenoptera acutorostrata. The sequence goes on along the minus strand of NC_080075.1, from coordinate 17,247,748 downwards.
AGCATTCCTTGACTTTAATAAAATAAATAAGAAAGAAAAATCAAGAAAGAATAAATTAGAAAATACCTATCTAAAATAAGATTTTTATTGCATTTTTATTAATAAAGTTACTGTTATTATATTATAATAAAATTGGACAATGGAAATTAAAATTCTATGCTATTTCTCTTCTCCTGAAGAACATAAATAAATAAATACATACTTACATACATAAATCTCCTTATTGAAGTCTTACAATAGACCATTTTTCCATTGAAAGTATATATTCGCAAACCTCTGATCAGAAATACATATCACTTCCAGCACTGGATTTTAAGTTAAGCTGTGACGTCATAGGTTACAGAGTCTCCCCTACCTTCTCCAATAGTTGGGCTTATTTCTTATACATGTGTTGGTTTGCACCCTGCAGACCTCTAAGGCCTGTACTTGCCCAGCTTCAAGACCAAAGAAATAGCCCCGAGGCAGGGACAGAGCCATCAGTCAATGGTTTAATGGATAAGTGGAGCTTATATGTCTGAAGTAAGGTCCTGGAGCAGCACCCCACCTTTGTGTGGCAGAAGGAGAACCAGGACATGGCGGCAGTCTTCACTCCCGGGGGAGGGGTAGGTTACCAATTATAGGGAAATTGAGGTCAGATTGGCTCATTGGTTACCAGGAAAACCAGCAGAGAGACATGTCCCTCACTGCCCCTTTGATAAGTCATAATGGAGAGGTTCTGATCCAAAGTTAGAACAATCACTAGCTGGGGCCTGGGGCAAGTATGTAGGAAAGTCAGTCGTGTGGGTAGGGTGTAGGTGAAGCAGGCACTGGTTGAGCAGGGGATGTACAGAGAGCAAGAGAACAGCCATCTTGCATGGCCTGATCATACAGCATGCTTGTCCATGATCACCATTGTCCATGCTGAAAATTAGAGGTTTCTAGAGTAGCTGCCTTTATATACCTAGAGTTTTTATTCCAGCTGCCTTTATGTATTAAGAACTTTTTTTTCATTTAAAATCTAATATATTTACTGAATGTCTAGGGTACTGAGCTATATCCAAGGATGCAAAACTTCAATATTCCTTGTGTTTAAGAATCTTATTTTTTAATACAGATAGAAATAACTCTCATGTTTCTGTTATGAGATGAAATATATATATTAATATATATATTTATTTATATATATATATATATATATATAATAAAATATAAGGAGGATTCAGCTAAGGAGGATTCAGTTAGCAACAGGTGAATCTAGATCAACAAGGTCTGGGAACAAAGACTAGATTCAGAGCATAGTAGGACCAGAAAGTGGGCCATTAAAGAAGTCTTGGCAACAAGTAATGAGCATAGATCTTCCTAAGCAACCAGCAGCCTATCCAGGTAATAACAACGAGCTGAGTATATAGGTGAGAACTCAGAGTCGAGATAGGAACTGTATATTATCTTCTTTTGCTCCTCTTCCTTCCATTTATCTTTGCCTTTGCCCTTTGATTTTAAGTCTATCTATGAGGAAACATTAACCAGATTGGATATCTTAATAAGTTCTTGATAGGGAAGATTTATTAAATAATGGAATATTCATTAAATAATATACAAAAGTTATAGTTGACATAAGAAAAACTTAGTGAATTTAATCACATTAAAATTAAAAGTTAATTTTACCAAAAATATCATGAAGTATTTGTAAGATTTGAGAAAGGAAAGGAGAAAATTTTTTTCACATAGAGATGACAAAGTGTTTGCAGCCAGAATGTATAAGAAATCTTTATGACCTATTAGAAAAGTAGAAACATGGCAAAAAAACATGAGTGATATTTCACACAAAAGAAAAGATGAATAACCAATGAAATATAATAATTAAAAATCTACATCACTTTAGAAAGACCCATCAAACAGCTTTAAAATTTTTTTGCAAACTGTCTCTAAAAGGTCTCTGGAATTTGTTCAATGATACATAGCTCGTAGGAAACCATAGTTCCTTCTGATAAGAGAACAATAAAGTCATCATATCTTTGAAAACTAGAAAAAAAAACGGAAGTTCCAAAAAGAACTTTGTTCTTTTTTAATTAAAAGATTTAAGTTGCCTACAATATTAATTTAAAAAATAGCAATTTAAAAAAGTAAAGAACATTAGTTTTTCACTTTTCATCTTCTGGTAAAGTCTCAGGGGACATCGACTTATTGAAAAATGATTCTATGTAACCTGAAGTTATCCATTCACATTCTATGACAATCTTTGCTCTACACTATTGTTCCTTTAACTCAATTTTTCTAATGTGACTAGCATGAAATGTAATTTTCTCTGTTGGTTTTCTACTTGCCTAAGGATAAAATCCTAGGTTGGAATCAACTCTAAATCTAAAGCTCACAACATTCTGGCAAAACCCGAGCTCTCCAAGCTACTTTCCCATAACGGCCAAGGCTAACTCTCTCGATTCACTCAACTTCACACCATTCCTGAAGCCTGCCAGACTCCCTGACTCCACTTGGCACACCTTTTTCTTTTATCATCTTAAAGATGTGCACATTTTCCTTTGTCTGACAAGTTCTTATTTCATGTACATTTCAGTTTATTCGTCACCTTTTCTATTACAAACACACTGAACCTGCTATCATACAGAGCAAAATTAACTTATTGACAAAATAAATATTCAAATGTTAATACAAATTAAAATATCTGAAATGAGAATACAAAATTCTTGAAGTTCTATACTGCAAGTGCATAGGCACTTTTCGTGATATGCTTTATTTTTCTGGTCACATGATTTTTTCAAAATTTAAAACAGGTTAAATACCCATAGCAAAAGTTCTTAGCAAAATTTATTGCCCCAAATAACCATTGATTACAGTTTTTCCCCCAGTAAGTGTCCTTCAAGTTTTCATTTTACTTGTGAGAAAATTGATCCGGATGGCTTCTAATGTTTTTTTCTAATGCTGCCATTGACCAAAATTAAGGAATAATTTGTACGGAAAAAAGTGTTTGTATATATTTTTGTCATGAAAATCTATGAACTTAAGAGTGTTTAAGATTAAAAAATGATTTAACTCTTATACTACGCTCAACGTAAACAATGCAAGTACCTAAAATCATCTTCTTTTTAGGGATTTTTATTTCTCTGGAATTATAGATCTAAAGCTCCTTAATCACATTTTGATCATTATCCCCTTCTTTTGACTTTCAAACTAATAGGCGCCTGTGTGCTTGTCTCTAAATCTGCTTCCTGATCATATAATTAAAACAATTAAACTAGCTGAGGAGTTAGATGGGATCCTTCAGAATTTCACAGTGATTTTTATAGTACATCTAATTTTGTATCATTAATCTCATTTTCAAATTGAGAATAGAATTATTTAAGGTACATAGTCACCAGAGGTTAATTGTAAAAGTATTTGGAATGAACATATTTTTGTCTCCTCATCAACAGCCATGTTTTTCTCATCAATGAAAGCATCTATATCAGTCAGGGTGTGATCAGAGAAGCAGAACAACTACAAGAGATAAAGATATAAGAAATTCATTAAAGAGATTAGGCCTCATGCAACTAGTAGACCTGGTGGAGAAGACTATGCAAGACTATTGTCTTCTGTCTGATAATCAGACTAGGGTCACTTCAGGTCAGCTAGATGAGCAGTCAGGAAGGAAAGCTTTATGTGGACAAGACCAAGGATAAAGAGAATAAGCAAGGACCAATTGGTTAAACATTTAAAATACAAATTGTATTAAAAATTGAATAAAATTTTTATCTATAATACATTCTATACTTTCAAGTGTATATTATTGAACCATCTGTGATATATTTTGTTTAATATGATATAGGGCCTCTTGCATTTATTTACTTATTTATTTATTTATTTATCTACCTATTTATATATCAATATATTTGTTGTGAGGGACATTGTTAATTTTCTGTTTTACTGATCTTCTGTGAGGACCTTAAGGTTTTAATAAATATATCTTCAAAATAAATTCCCACATGTAACACTTCTTTTTTCAGAACTTTCCAGATTAGTGTCATATATATTCTGCCAGATGAAATTAAAATAATTTGAAATTATTTTATAAAGGTATAATCACGCTTTTAAGTGTTAGTGAACTACTTAGATACTTGATTTTGTCTTCTGTTTGTTTTGCTACAGATTTGGAAAAAATGTACTTTTGTTTGCTTGTGAGGCATTTGAGTTTTATTATCAACCATCTGAAACTGTGTAAATAACTCTTCCTGTATTTTTCTTTGATTGACAATATAGGAAATGTTTGTGAACAAAGATATTTTTTATATGCTTCAAATCAGATTCATATTTTTATTTACTAGATAAGATGCCCATCATAAACTCAGAGCAGAATTGAAATAAATTTAAAATAAAAAACACCATATAGTCTAGCATTAATATTTTTAAATGATTTAAAAATAATGTAGGGTATATACTTTCTAGTCATAAATATCAGGTAAAGTCACCTCTTACATTTTTATTATACCTGTTTTCTCTTTTATAGCATTATTTGACATAAGTCAAATAACTTATTCTATATTTAATGTCTGGATCTTCTACTATACTAATCATTATTGGAGAGTAGGAACCTAGTAGGTCTCCTCTGTATCATTTAGTGCTGCGTCCAAAGTACTGATCCTGACACACAGTAAGTCCTCAATAAATATCTGCTGAACATGTGAATTCACACTTGGGTTAAATTTTTCAGAATGAAAATTAGAAAATTCTTTCATGTGAATATAAAATACAGGAGTCTGAAATTATTTCTGAAATACATTGTTAAGTACAAATTGGTGGGAAAAGGGAAAGCATCAATAATCAGTTATTTTTTTACTTATTTCCTCAGTCACTGACATTTTGGATTTTGAAAGAAACTGCAAACAAACCAATTCAATAAACATTTAAAATATTTTGACTTATCAAATTTGATCTTACAACACTCGCAACTTATAAAACTTTGTGGACATAATTATTATTGAAATGAACTAAGAGGGGAATATATGAAAGCATCAAATAATGAGTTAATTTGATAATTATCCTGGAGACTGTTCAGGTATATAGCTGGATAGTCATTATACAAAATAGCTTAATTCTGTTTCTAAGTTCCTCTTCCTCCTACAAAGACACACTTAATTTTGTGGAAAATTTCAATATTCAATTATCAAACATTATTTTCCAATCACTTATCAACCATTTACATAGAATATTCTGTTAATTTGGTCATTATGATACTTGCACTAACGGGGTGAAATAATAGCCTGTGTCAGATTAGCTCTTGAAATGGTCAAATGAAACAAAATCAATAAATAAGGATTTTTGAGAGCCACTTTGTCTAGTCTTTTCAACAAGAGCATAAACCATTATAATTCAATTTCCTTTAATTATCCTCTTCTATTTAATATATATTCAGCTGAATCATCTTTGTGGCCCCAAATTTATCTTTTGGATATCAATACAAGGTTTAATGAAGGTTAAAATGTAGAAATGTCCTATTTTTAGAGCTTTCATTTTATTCAGAATTATTCTATTTTAATTTCAAATCGTTTTTATTTTAAGTAGTAGACATTTATAAGTTCAGTGGTGGCAGGGCAAGTGGGATTTTTTTCTAAACCTATCTATCTGAAAATAGTGTGTATGAGGCTTAGAAAAAGTAATCTCTGTCCCAGAGTGAATTTGGGCTTCCCATTCCTATTGATTTCTTTCTCCCCTGAGCCAGCTAATCAAATACCTTCATCCTGGCCCTCCAAATCCTCTGGCTGGTGCTCATCATCCTTCATTCTCTCCTACTGCTTTATCTCTTTGAAAGTCTTCTTTCTATTTCTTCCTTTATGTTCCAGTGCCACTTCAAAGTTTTCATCATGCCTCTTTCTACAGGAAAACATCATCCCAGCACAACTATTTGGTAAAAAAGATTAACAGACAAGAAGTCCAAGTACTAGAGATCTAGGGTTGAATATGCCATTTAAACAACCATGTCTCTGTCAAGAAAATATTCTCATACTCTGTTTTCTTTCTGCCTAGAGAGAATACATGTCATTGTTCTCCCAGCTGCTCAGGATTCTTGGTAGGAAAGGTATTGGAAAAACTGTGGACTTTTGAACCAGAAAATCCAAGTTTCAAATCCCTGCTCTGTGGTGAAAAATTCAGATTTGTTTTTAAAAAAAGATAATCTTCTAAAAAGGTAAAATTGTGAATGTCATGCAGATATAAAAATGAACACATTCTGTAGATTTTATTCTTCTCATGAATGAGGAAACTAGGAAGATGTTATATACATGCTGTGTGTATGTGTATCAGTTATGTTGAAATGATTATGTAAATAGAAGCAAAGCTGGTTTTCCACATGGTAGAAAGGAAGGAAAATGCTATTCTATAGGACCAGAAGGTTTTGCACATCTGTCAGTTAACTACAACTTAACAAGATATTGTACAGTAGCTTAAAGACAGTGAAAGGCTAGCATCAGATAACCTGGAAGAATGTCCTCTAGACAATGCATAATTTTCCATTGAAATCCAATTTTTTCTAGAGGTGACTGAAAATGATTACCTATTGGTGCCTCAACTTCCTCATCTGCAAGTTGTGGATTTCTTGTGAGAACTATTTTTGAGGTAATGCTCATTTACCTCAAAATGCTCATTTTGAGGTAATGCTACATAGCTCACTGAACAGGAATTTCCTTCTCTTCCCTAATATGTATGATTACATAATTTAAATTGCATATTATTATTCAAATCAAATATTTTATTATCCCTTAGGCTATTCCTAGGAAACAGTACTACAGAATTATTGCGTGGAGTGCAAAGATAAAGATTATTTAATTTTTCCTTCTCACTTTCAGAAGACATATTTGAGACCTGTGAGAATTAAAGTGATGTGACTAGATCTTTTGTCTACCTGATAGCTGAAGTTCAAACTGCAGTCCACGTAACTGATATGCATTACATTTAGCATGACAAGGCCTTAACCATTATTTATAACCAGGGATCATTTGTATCACTCATTACATTTTATGATTTATTTTGTACTTTAAATTTTTGACAATTATTAAAAATTAATTTTCTTAATGTCATGGATGATGCTAGAAGGTGTGTTTCTGCAGGTCCAATTGTGATTTGCTGTTTTTGAAATTCATTTTGTTATTTTTGAGAATATATTTGGACACTAAAGTAAATGAATTTCATTTTTATAACTGAATTTGAATATAGAAGGTAAACTTTGAAGTAAAATACTACTATACCCACTTTCACTTTTTCTACGCAGTGTTTCATCAATATTATAATGTTGTTTTTGCTGCTCTTACAGCAATTTACCATTTTCTTTGGTCTATATTCTCAGAGGATGCTTTGAAAATTCTCAATTCCACCTACCCACAGCTGTCCTGGAAAATGATGTGCCTATTTGCATATTTTAGCATATATTTTAGAATCTAGGGAATCACCAAGGTGATGTTTAGTAAGACAAATACTTGAACAAATTTAGGTACTCTGGTTAAATAACTCATCACTGGAAGTACTAAATACCATATGTGTTTGTTATACAAGCTCATGGGTCAACAAATTACATGTAGTCAGTATTAACAGCAAATGTTGATCTTATTATACCAATTTGACAGTATTCCCCTGAAGACTACCTTTACTTGTTTCAAAGATACTATTCTGACATGTACATAAAATATTGGATGAATAGAATCCAAAAAGTACAACAAACTAGTGAATTTAACAAAAGAGAAGCAGACTCACAGATATAGAGAACAAACTAGTGGTTACCAGTGGGGAGAGGGAAGGGAGGGAGAGGCAATATAGGGGTAGAAGATTAAGAGGTACCAACCATTATGTATAAAATAAGCTACAAGAATATATCGTACAACACAGGGAATATAGCAAATATTTTATAATAACCATAAATGGAATATAACTTTTAAAATTGTGAATCACTATACTGTACACATATAACATATATATGATATTGTATATCAACTATACTTCAATTAAAATTTTTAAAATAAAATAAAATGCTAGGTTAACATTAAAAAATATATATCTGACAATGTTAAACTTTGCCAGAGCCATGTGGTCATAGAAAAGAGTCAAGATTAAGAAATCTGCCCCCCCTTTCCCAAAAATGGCTTACTTCTAGAAACATCTTTCCCCATAAGACCTGGATAACACTCATGGATGCCACTGTAGTTTATCTTACAATGCTAGAAACAGACCCTTCAAATTCCCACTCTTTGCCTCATACATGATTAGCTGAACTGCTTTTCCCCACTGATCTCAATAGGGACAAAATGCTTGTTACCTAAACTTTGGTTATGATTCCCTCTTTTTCCAGGCCCCCAAATTTGGCCCACCATCAGCCTGAGCCATCACACAGCTCCTCTACAAAACAGGCTGACCTCAGGGTAAGGTTCTCTGATTGTCTGATCATGCTACATTTTCATCCCATTTCCACACACCTGTTTCTTTGTATCCTTGTTTATCCCTCCATATAAGAGAAAATCCCTTTCTGTGTAATGTTTTGAGATGCTTGCAGATAATTTTTTCTATTACAGAGCTTTTTCTCTATTACAATAGTCCCTTTTACTTTTCTTACAATAAATTTTTTGGATTAGTATCTCCTTAGTAAGTCCAGATTTGTATTTTGTTTGACATATCATAGACTATTACACACCTGGGGAATAAATCTGGGTCAGTTTCCCATTGCATCAACCACCCCTGTGTTCTCCTCACTCCCATAACCTTCTGGACTCCCATCTCAGGTAACATGATTTCTTGACATTATTCAGTTCCTGAGATCTGTGCTCAATTCTTTATCTGCTATACTATGTTTTCAGCTTCTGAATACAAGTAAGAACCAAAGAGCCTCTATTTTAAAGCTTTATCTGTTTAGTTATTACTACGCTTAATCTAAGTGGGTAGGTAGGTGCCTTTTCTTTGCAATTCAAGTGGTCCAGGAATGTGATCCTGCTTAAAAACATTCTTCACTGCCTATTTTACTTTTTGAAGTAAAATGAGCAATGGGGGAGTATCTGGAAACCTGAGTTTCAATCCTCTCACTTTAATTTGTGTCTCCTTGGGGCATGTCTCTTAATTTCTTTGATCCCTAATTATCTTATCTGTACATGATAATGTTAACACTTATTCTGTCTTCCTTAGATGGTCTGATATATATTTAACAAGGATGGTATATAAAAGTGTTTTATAATTTGTAAGTCACTATACAGATGCAATGGGTTATTACTACTTTAGTCTTACTAAGATTGCTAATTCTGGTTAGGGCATTTTCTCTCGGTTTTTATTGCAAATGTATTATAGTGTTTTTCTTTATTTCTTCAAGTTTATTTACATATTATTATGGACTTCAGCTAGCTAGTAAATTATAGGCTTCTTTATAGGAGAGTCTGGTGAAAGCCATTTGGAAGTAGCACGTCAAAGACTTCTATGGTGAGGGCAAAATCCTCTTGGGCCTTGGTAAAATAAACCTACCATTCAAAGAAAAAGAAACATTAAACCAATAAAATGTGAGAGAGGCTGGGGATGAGGAAGAACCAGGTGATTGGGAGTGGGAGTGTCCCAGAGGCCATTAGCTTTCTCTAAATATTTCATGGGCAGTGATGTTGGGGCCAAACTACTAATTCTGGCCAATGCATTTGTGTGAAAGCTGTGTTTATGTTGCCTCAAAGCTAAAGCATTTAGATCTGTTGCGTTTCCTCTATCCTTATCTTCCCTTTCCATGGTAAACTTGGAGGTCATATATGCCAGATAAAACATCCCTATATTGACAGAAGTCTTCTTTGAGAGATATTTAATCATAAGTTGTTAGGCTACTGAGACTTGGGGGATACTTTGATGTCACAGTATAGCCTAGCTTAGCCTGATTTGTAAAAAAAAAAAAAAAAATACATGCTATTATGTGGATATTTTAAGTTGGAATAGCTTATTATAGTAGTGGCTCTATTATTATTAAAGCCTAACATGCAAATGGCCTTGAAGAAGAACTGGAATCAAGTAGACACCTATCAAATGGTAGTTATGATAATGAAGATATAGCTGTTTTTGTTGATGATGATGAAGAATCAGGGAGTATTCACTTAGATATCTAAATTCAGCATAAAAACAGATACAGAGACAATTGGGACAAAATTGAGAGCCCAAGATAAACCCATGTGTATATAGTCAACTAATATTTGATAAGGAAGCCAAGAATACTCAATGGAGAAAGGATAGTCTCTTCATTAACTGTGTTGGGAAAACTGGATATCTACATGCAAAAGAATGAAACTGAACTTCTATCTTATATTACTCATAAAAATAAACTCAAAATGGATTAAACACTTATTAAATGTAACACCTGAAACCATAAAACTCCTAGAAGACTACATGGGGGAAAAGCTCCTTGACATTGGTTTTGCAACAGATTTTTGGTTTTAATACCAAAAAAAAATTTTAAAAAAAGCAAAAATAAACAAGTGAGACTACATCAGACTAAAAATCTTATGCACAGAAAAAAAATCAACAAAACTAAAGAGCAACCTATGGAATGGGAGAAAAAGACACGATTTATATATCTGATAGGGGTAATGTCCAAATACGTAAATACCTCATACAACTCAGTACAAGGAAAAACAATCAAATTTAAAAAAGAAACGCAATAGCCATTTTTCCAAAATAGATATGCAAATGGCCAACAGGTAAATGAAAATGTGCAACATCACTCATCATCAGGGAAATGCAAATGAAAACCACAGTGAGATATCATCTCACATCTGCTAGAAAGGCTAGTGTCAAAAAAATAAGAGAAAACAAATGTTGACAAGGGTGTGGAGAAAAGGGAACCCTTGCACACCTGGGAGGAATGTAAATTGGTGCAGCCACTATGGAAAACAGTATGAAAGCTTCCTGAAAAAAGTAAAAATAAAACTATCATACAATCCAACAATCCCACTTCTAGATATTTATCGGAAGAAAATGAAATCACTATCTGGAGGAGATGTCTTTACATCCGTGTTAATTACCTCATTATTTCATGTAAACCAAGACACTTAGGAAAAAACCTAAGTATCTGTCAAGGGACGAATATGTAAAGAAATGTGGTACTACATATAATTATATAGAATATTATTCAGCCATAAAAAAAAAAGAAAAAGGAAATCTTGCCATTTGTGACTCATGGATGAACCTGGAGGGCATTATGGTAAGTGAAGTAAATCAGACATAGAAAGACACATGTCATATGATATCACTTATATGTAGACTCAAAACGAACAAACAAAAAACCACAATACTCATAGAAACAGAGAATAGATTGGAGGTTGTCAGGAGTGAGGGAACAGGAGGCTGGGGGAAATAAATGAAGGTGATTCAAGGGTACAAACTTCCAGTTATAAGATGAATGAGTTCTGGGGATCTAAGGTACAGTTTGGTGATTATAGTTAATAATACTCTGTCATATACTTGATAGTTATTAAGAGAGGTAATCTTAAAATGGTCTCACCAAAAAAAAAAAAAAAAAGGTAACTATGTAAGAAGATGGACTCACATAGTATTGACTAACTTATTGTGGCAATTATTTCACAATATAACATATGCCAAATCATTACGTTGTACACCTTAAATGTATACAATGTTATATGTCAATTATGTCTCAAGACAGCTGGGAGAAAAAGAAAAAAAAGATATAAATCCCTGACTTACAAAATATACGAACACAATAAAATTATTTCTCTGAGGCACTGAGTTTGGAGGTGGTTTTTCAGCAATAGTAACCAGAACAGCTTGATACAGTGCAAAATTTTGTAGAGGGTGGTAGACAACCTTTCTCCTCCTTCATCATAGTCACTGTCTTTTAGTAAAAGTTAGGATGGGCTCATACAAGACTTGTCTCCTTTGTCTATTATTTTCTATCAGTTCTCTGGAGGATATTTTGAGATGTACATTGGGGGTATTTGAATATGCAGAGACATAAGCTAAAAAAAAATACCAAAAGACATTTTCCTATAAACAGGAAAAATAGACCCATAATCCAAGCCTAAGACAGCTCATTTATCTTGGAATCACAACTTCCCACCTGCTTTCTTTTGCCTTTTGAAAATCCTTGCACTGCAGTCTTTTGGTCACATTTTGAGTAGCATGTATGCCACACACTTTTGAAGTAGATATTAATAAAACATTCAGTGTGCTCCCTCTCTACCCTGATCATTGCTGGTGCTCTAGTTTTGTGTGACCAAAATGCTGGATTGACTGCATCTGTAAATACAAGGCCAGATTTAGAATTTTTCCTTAGCACAGAAATATCTAGAGCAGGTCTGTTCCTTGGTTAGGTGGGAACTTCTATGAGGTTTGAAAAGTGACACTCTTCACTGATAGGTTCTTTACATCCTCCCATAAACAAATACCATCTTTGACCCATTCTTTGTTTCAACACACACATACTCACTGTGCTAATCATCTTTTTTGAATAGGATATTTATTTGGGAATGGGGAGATAAGAATTCTACGAATCACTTCGGTACAATAGCAGTGACTTTTTGAAAAAAAAAATTGTTTGTCTTGGCCTTCAAGTCTTTTTTGCTAAATGAAAATTTGATTTAGATTAGTGGTTGACAAAGCTGGTTACCAGTAGAAATCCTTTTCTACATATATATATTAAAAAAAGTGAACCTGTTCTGCTTGACACTTCCTGATTCTTTTCCCTTCACGTGTGAAGTAGCAGGGTAAGAACACCGGATTCAATATTTCAAGTCCTATATTTTTATACAGCAACCTTAATGACAACTGATTTGTGATGATCTTTTATATATATATTTATGATACACAAACACACACACACACCTTCTTTAGAGAGTTTTCAAAATTCAATGCAGTATTATTTATTATATTTTATTGAGGTGAAGTTCACATACAATAAAGTTAACCATTTTTAAGTGAAAAATTTGGTGACATTTCATACATTCACAATTTTGTACAAACAGCAACTCAAGCTAGTTCTAAAATATTTTCATCCTATTTATTATTTTTAAATAACTGCTTTTTTGTTCAAGAAATAATAAATTTTTAGACAATGTGAAAAATGAGTCAAGATGAAAATTAAAATGAAATCAACTTTACTACTATAATAGAATGCTAGAATTAAAAATTTGGAGCAGATGTGTATCACACACACACAAACACACTCATTTAATTTCATGGATTATCTTTTTTTGCAATGTAATATAACCAGAAGCAAAATTGACAATATAACAGTTTTGGATGTTCAAATTCAATTAATATTTGTAATCTATAGAAATACACGCTATTTCCAAGAAGCAGGAAAAACTCTTAAAAGGCAGGGAAAAGGCCCATGTGCCCTTACTGGTGTCAATAAAATATAACACAACTCAAATATACAGTTTTATATACAGGCTCAATGTGAATTCCCAAATTCCCAAATTTCTCATAAATGAACTAATATTAATGTATTACCTCAAAAAAATGTTCTGCTTGGACTCTACCTAAGGACAAGTACTTCCCATAATTTAACAGCATGATGACACAAGCAAGAATGTGTACAATAGTAATTTTCACATGAAAATATACAGAACTCTGAAGGAGTGCCTGGGTGTTAATAAAGATGTAGTCAAAAGAGAGAATGAAGGAAAAAAAGTTTTTGCTCTGTTTTGTGTTTGTTTGTTTGTCTTTATAAATATGACTATCCAAGCCTACATGTTTAAGAATTTCTGGAGCACTCCAAACCTTTGCTTCTTCTACCTTCTTTGGTTAAAGCATTGATTCAGAATTTGTGTATTGTGAAGTTTGCATATCTATTTTGACTCTCCTATTGCTCTGTTCGACAGGGCTGCACACAGGAAATCATGAATTAACAAAATGTTCTCCTCGTTCTGTGTCTGGGTGAGGAGCAGTCAACCAATTTGCTGTCAAAATAGCTCTCCCACAGCAAATGGACATTAGAGACCACCCCCTCCACAAAAGAGGGAGTTCCAAACTGGGCAGCAGTACAGTTGTGCGTTATAACTTTTTCCCACTTATTAATATTCTATGACTGTTTTCTCATGACATCAAATATCTTTCTATGAAATTACTTTAATGACTAAATCCTTTTCCACTGTATGTTTGTTACCATAATTTATTTATTTATTGAGGAATTTGAACTGGAATTTCATGGGGAAAAAAAGTGCCACCTTCATAGACAGAATGAAATGGCAGGAAAAATTACTTTGATTTAGCATAAATTTAAGACTTAGTATATTTGCTTGCTTTCTTGCCTTAGTATCCCAGGTTCTCTTTAATATCATGTTCTACATGAAAATTTTCAGCTGAAGATGATTTTCCCCCACAAGACCTATGGAGATGTCTGGAGACAATTTTAGTCATCACAACCAGGGGAAGGGAGGGAGAGGGCTACTGGTACCCGGTGGATAGAAGCTAGGAATGTTGCTAAACATCCCACAATGCACAGCATAATACACCCCCCAGCAAAATATTATCTGGTCCCAAATGTGAATACTGCTGACATTGGAAAAACCAGAACTTTTGTGGTTCTACAAGAACCACAAAGAAAAGGGAGGTGACTATTTCATACAGTTCACTTGCCATGTGGCCTTTCTCACGGACACCTTTCGGACTTGTGTTAAACCATTCACATCACTAAAGATGATTTGCATGTGTGTTGTGTGGAGACAGTTTTGATCATCTCAATACAGGAGAGTGTTGACCCCTGTTCCTGCTTCTCTGAATGAACTTCCAAATGTGTGAAGCTACATCTCTCTCTTTGAACTAGAAATCCAGCTTTCTTCACTTCATACCTGCCATTCTTAATTTTGAGAATGATGTTTCTGCACATAAGGGAAGAAATTTTAAGCTCAATAATTATTCTATTATCTAATTGACTCCTGCTGAATATTACTGGACCTGTTCTGCTTATGTTTTGTTATTTAGATGTTTTTCTTACCCCCAGTGCTACATGGACTTTGCCCTAAAGCCAAGATTTTACACTGCTGCCTTCAATTTGCTCTATTTCTTTTACAGATCTGGATCCTATACTTACTTCCTTCTCCTCCCTCAGTGGAAGCCCTTGGAAGTCCACACTGCACTTCTGGATCTATGAGCACAAATCTCTGAGATAAGACCCCTGCACACTTCTCTGGTACCCATGAACAACTTCTTTCCTCTCCTGGCCTATTGTTGCTCTGGCCTATGTCTAATTTTCATGGATATGTACTTGACCCAAATATTGAGAGTCTACCATGCCTTGCCTTATCCCAGCCTCATCATAGGATACTCTAATAAGTGGTCAATGTAGAGAAAAATTTTACCATACTGCTTTAACAAGAAATTCTCAGATAGGCTGCACAACCATTACTAAGTCATTTTCTCCAATGGCCTTCGACATAAAACATTAAAATAGTGGTCAATACCTGGCTTACATGGATCAGTTAGAACCCCTTTTTAGTGAATTTCAAATTCCAGTTAAAAGATTCTAGTCCAAAAACAGATAGATTACTTACTCTCATGGAAAGGCGAGAAGTAACAGTGGGAATAGTGTCAAATTAGAGAGTACACACACATCAGGTGGTAACTGCACTTGAGCTTCTATGGATGGCTGCTCTCTGAAAACATGCCAAGTCTTTCCACATTTTCTAATCTAATTAATTAAAGAAGCTACATGTCAGATTTTTAAAAGAAATTTTCCTAATATAATTATTGCCTCAAATATTTTAAAAAATAGTCTGTATAATCGAGAAAGAACATTGATACTTGTTTCTCTGGACACTAGCATCTAGTTTGCAACCTTAACTCTGCTTGGCTTGGGTTGCTTTTTTCCACACATGATAACCTTATAGAATATTTTTGCAAATTGTGTGATAAACTAGCCATACTCAATGAACACTGGTAGGTTAAAAGTCTCAATCTTTGATTGACTGGAATAGCTATTGAATTTTTGCTTCCAAGCAGTATGATTATATATTAAAATAAACTTTTTGGTACTTTAGCCCAAAGGAGTAAATGATGGGGAAATATAGGTGCTACAAGAGGATGGTAGGTAGAGAGTCCTTAGTGTGTGAGAGGTGAAGGTTTTCAGCTCCTCTAAATAATAATTAGCATCTGCAAAATGATTTATAATTAATATTCCATGCCAAAATATTAATGAATTGGATGCACAGAATAATTTATGTAAGGCAGCTCCTAATATGTTCATTTAACAAATTTAAAAAATTCAATCAAAGACTTGGTAAATACAGATTTTAAGTAAAAACACTAAACTCAGATACTGATGATCTGACTTCAAGTTTCAGATTTCACCCATTGCACAAGGCTGGTTGTATTTGAAACATAGAGTCTGCACATCCATCTTCATAAGCTTGCCCAAGGGTCTAAACTAAACAATGTACTGACACAGTGACTTTTTTTTTTTTTTTGGCTGTATTGGGTCTTCGTTTCTGTGCGAGGGCTTTCTCTAGTTGTGGCAAGCGGGGGCCACTCTTCATCGCGGTGCACGGGCCTCTCACTATCGCGGCCTCTCTTGTTGCGGAGCACAGGTTCCAGACGCGCAGGCTCAGTAGTTGTGGCTCACGGGCCTCGTTGCTCCACGGCATGTGGGATCTTCCCAGACCAGGGCTCAAACCCGTGTCCCCTGCATTAGCAGGCAGATTCTCAACCAATGCGCCACCAGGGAAGCCCAGACACAGTGACTTTGAGACATAGAATTACGTTAGTGCCTCTACTATCACCTACAGATGAAGGAAACCTGAGTATTATCATCCCCTAACACTTCAGTACTCAATGGACCTCTAAGAAAGGGAACCGTGGAGTGGGCTGACAATTGCCCCTAGCTTTTCAGTTGAAAACAATATTAAATGAAAAAAAATACATACTGTGCTTACAACTGTGTGCTATCCTGACATTCAAAAATAATGATGACCGAAGGCAATTTCTTTATTGTGTAGCATATGTGAGTGCAATTACATGTCTTCCTCAGGACAAAATGCAAAGCTGATCCTTTTTTTTTTTTTTTTTTTTTTTTTTTTAGCAGAGCTTGTAGGCTATATTAAAATCTTACCCAAAGGAAAATTTGAAATTATTTTTGTTCCTGAATTGAACATGATTTGATTTTTGTTTAACATAATTTCCAAATTAATGGTCTGAAGGAAGTATTTGGTTTCCAAACTCCCCCAGTTTTTATTCATGGATTTCAAACTGTGAAGAAAATTGGAGAATTTTCTAGTTCATTTGGCCCAAGGTGATTTCTGTTGGCCTTCGGGAAAATCATAACCTAATCCTGTTTTTTCTCTGTGACCCTTGCAGGAAGAAATTCTAACATTGTACCCCATGATAAAGGTATGACTTTGCAAAGGAGTAAAAGTTATTTTATTCCCACAGTACATTGGTATAAAACTATTTACAGATTCTCTAACACTGAGGACTTATTTTTCTCAATGGCTGTTAAAGATCTGCTCTGGGACTCCTGCTTTTTTGGGTGGGCCTGAATTCCTAAGAGAGATGGGCAGAAACTTAGATGAGCCGCAGGGGAAAGTATGCATGGAGAGAATGGATTAGCTTTTACTTTGTATGATAAGGATTTGTTGTTAAGACTGTTAAATGGAGCACAGGGTACAGGATGGCTCAAAAAAAGACCACCAGAGAAACTAGTATAGAGAAGTGTATCACTCACAAGTCCTGGAAGAAGTATGAGGCATACTTGGAGTGTCCACACAAGGAGGTAAAGGCAGGTACAGGCAGAGAGGGAGGTAGGGCCTGGGGCACGTGCCTATAGCAGGGTCCATGGGTGGGATGCTTTGATGTTCCCAAGTTAAGGCCAGATTGGTCAATTCAAGCCCAAAATAGTGGGATTTGGGTAAACTCCATGGGAGTCTCCTCTAAGGGTGCACCAAGGAAAGGTCCTGGGAGGTAGGGAGATTTTTGATCTGTTGGGGAAGTCGTATCAGGACCTTATACTGACTTGTGATTCTGCAGCCTGTTATCTAGGGCATGCACTTGCATGAGGTGGCTAGTGTCAGTTTAAGACTCCCTCAGCTTCCTGGCCAAAGAAAATACATGCTGAAGCAGCAATACCATGGAGTAGCTTAGCTAAACTCTTGACAGAAGAACAAATTTTTACTATTTTTCTACACTTTCTTAGTCTTATTTTTGTCTTTTTTTCAATATAATAGTAGCAAGTTTTAAAGGGCCATATAAACATAGTGTGGGCCTAGAGAAGAATTAACAAAAACATTAAATTCTATATTTGCTCAGAAAGTGTACACATAGGTTTGGACATCAAACAGGTGTTAGGATTTGCAGACAGGAGGTTGGACTGAAATAAATACAGTAATGCACAGAGTAACTTCACTGGACTCTTTCTCTGTGCATATACCTACCTATTTGTATTATTCTAGAGTTATATTTGCCAACTTTTTCCATATTAATCACAAAAGGTATGAATTAGCAAGCAAGAAAGGTATGGATTGGAAAACTAGGGTCAGACATGCACAAAGGTCTGTGTTTTGTAAGTTAGACTTACTCTCCCAAATGTTGTCATAGTTGGATTTACAATGAGCAAAAGCTCATGCAAAATTCCTTTTAAATATGATAGTGTGAAAAACATTTAGGTTTTAAAAGAATAAATGTATGGGTTTAAAGTTAACTTGGGTTTGTATGAAACCTTGTATTACAAAGGCAGCCACATTTCTCATAAGCAAGTTTATGCATTGAGAAAGGGTATTGAATTTTGTATCTAAGGTAACTAGTTATTGATAGGGATGGGGATCCTTTTCTGAAGATGCATTTGTTGTGCTGATGAGTAGAATTTATATGGAGCATAGTGATATATCAGTATATTTAAAGCTGTTTTAATGTTTATATTTAGTGATGGAATTAGAGAGGAGGTGACGCTTTCTAAAATGTAGGTGTTTGAAACTTATATTATCATATTTATACAAATATTATTGACTCTCTGATGGTTAGAAATAGGCATCATTTCAGCTTCAAAGTATCCGTCCAGCTGGATACAGTCCAAGGATTCTGAAAAGATACCTGTTGTCAGAAGCCCTCCAATAATAGTCAAAATTATAATTCCATTAGATTTTTTCTATTAGAACAATAGAGAAGTATTTTCCATAAAATATTTCTTCTTTACTTCTGCCTTGAGAATCACTTCAGCAGTAGAGATCAGATCAAGAATTCAGAGGTTCAAGATGTACCCATCTCTTTGTTTTTTTGTTTTTTTTTTTCCAATCTCAAGTATATACATAACTTTATCCAGACACTATGCTGCTACTACCAGTTCCCTTAATCACCTGATATTATTAACCCTCCGTTTTGAGGAAGCTTCAATTCTATCTCAGCTCTGCTGCTTATAGAGAAATGTCACCATAAATCAGAAAGACTCCCTGTCCCCCATGGAGCTAGATTCCTGAGATACACTGATCAAGGTCAGAGATGACATTTGAGATGTCAAATTTAAGGATAAGAATATTGCAAAGCCTGGGTTGAAATTGTTTAATACAAAGTCAGACCAAAACTTCTAAGGGATGTCAGAAAGAAAATGTATCATATAAAGTTACACAGACACCAATGAGGTTTTTAAAGAAGAAAACTGAAAAAGTAGAGTTAAAGGGTCAGAGTTTCTGTTCCCTGCTAGACAGTCCATGGGTACTGAGCAAGATGATGTCATTTCTTTGATCTATTCACCACTGCTTACAATGTGATTGATATGAGGATGTCAACTTCAGAAAATTTGGGAGCAGTGTTATCTGTATGTATCTATGGGCCATTTGAAAGGAAGAGTTGTAAATATGTTATTTATTATTATTTTTTTTGTTTGTTTTGGCTTTAGTATAACATTGCTCCTACATAATTTGTTGTCATGGGATAACAGAAAGAACAATAGCAAAAATACATAATAAACAAACAAACATAAAAAACAAATCAGTTTCCCTTTGTTTCAATAGAGTTTCTATACCTAAGAAGGATGGGTAAGTTGTGGATGCCATTAATATTTCTCTCACCTAATTAGCAGGATTACAAAGCTACTGTTCAATTCTTTCTCTTTTTAATACCTTAACATTTGGTCATTTGAAAAGAAAATTTATTTAATTCTATTACCATTTAACAAATGTATATTTAATAACTGCAGTTTTGTCTCTTATTAAACTTTGAATGGTGGGTGTTATTAGTTTTATTGATTTTGAAACCTTAACTTTGAAACCTACAGAAACTTGTCCAAAACCAGGTGGATCTTATTTTAAAGATCATGTTCTTTCCATGGGGCCCTCTTTGCTCTTTTCAAGCCTCTTCCACCTGAAGAGTCCCTTTCACTTTGAGTGATTACCAACTTAAAAATTTTGGCAAAGTTGTTTTTAGAGAATGATATAATTTTGAAGTTCAGTGACACCTTAGAAGTTTTCTAGACCAAAACCCCACCCAATGTAACAATAATATCTTAATTTTATCTGAAGAATGTTCTTTCATCCTTGATCTAAACACACCACATAATATGAAGTAGGGTATTTCAAAAGGACAGTATTTTACTAAGCAGAAATTGCATTATTTCATTAACTATTACCTTTTTTGCATGATTCTGTTTTGTAGCACTATTTAGAAAAGAAATCCACCCTTCTTATACATAACCTGTAAAACATTAAGCAATGGTTAAATTATTTGTTTTCTGAGCTAAACATCTTTAGTTTCTCCTGTGCCAGGAAATGCTGAGGAAAGCTCCTATTCAGGTCAGAGGGCCTATTAGTCATTTGCCAAGTAACAATCTTTTCTTTGCCTGGAAAATAGTTTTATAAAATGTCATGTAAGTAATTAATCTATATCAAGACAAATGAAGGAGGGAGGTAGAAGCATATCATGTTTTGCCAAGTTCTAAAATCTTGATTTCTGTCCAGGTAAATTATACACACTTATTATTTTGTAATTATTCTAGTCTTAAATAGAGGAAACCTACTTTTATCAGGGTCCAAAATTAAAAAGGAATGTAGCTACATATCATTCTCATTCATCACAGCTGAGTCACCTAAGTCTTGGGGAAACAGGGAAAGGCCATATCCATAGATCTTGTCTCTGGATGAATTGAGATGTAGGTTGAACTAAATAAAAGTGAAAAACACAATTTATGAAAATTTGTGGGATGCAGTAAAAGCAGTGCTTAGAGAGAAATGTATAGCATTGAATACAACTCTTAGAAAAGAAAAAAGATCTAAAATCAATAACCAAAATTTCTACCTAAGGACTAGAAAGAGAAGAGCAAATTAAATCCAAAGTAAGAGAACAAAAAGAAATAATAAGAATTGAAGTATAAATATTAGGAAATTGAAAACAGAAAATCAATAGAGAAAATCAATGAAACTAAAAGTTGGTTCTTTGAAAAGATTAATAAAATTGATAAGCCTCTAGCCAGGCTAACTAAAAACAAACAAACAAACAAACAAAAAGACAGAGGACACAAATTAATAATATCAGAAATGAAAGAGGAGACATCGCTAGAGATACTCTGAGCATTAAAAGGATATTAAAATAATACTATGAATAACTTAATGCCCACAAGTTTGATAATCTAGATGAAATGGACCAATTTCTTCAAAAACACAATTTATAAAACATACACAAAAGGAAATAAATTATCTTAATAAGCCTATATCTATTAAAGAAATTGAATCAATGATTAATAACCTTCCAAAATAGAAAGCATCATGCTCAGATAGGCTCACTGGTTAATTCTACCAAAGACTTAAGGAAGATATTTTATTAATTCTCTGTAATATCTTTCAGAAGATAGAAGCAGAAAGAATACTTCCTAACTCATTCTATTAGACCAGTATTACCTTAATACCAAAACCAGACAAAGACATTACAAAATAAAAAAACTATAGATCAATATATTTCATGAATGTACCTGTAAAAATCCACAACCAAATAATAGCAAAACAAACCCAATAATGTATAAAAAGAATAATACACTGTGACCAAGTGCAATTTATCCCAGTTATGCAGGGCTGGTTCAATATTCAATGATTAATTAATGTAGTTTATCACTTCAATGAACAAAAATAGAAAAATCACATGATTATATCAATAGATACCAAAAAAGAATTTTGCAAAATCCAACACGTATTTGTGATAAAAATTCTCAGTAAACGGGGAATAGAAGGAAATTTCTTCAACCTGAATAAGTAATATCTACAAAAACCTTACAGCAAACGTCATACTTAATAGTAAGAAACTTGAAGTTTTCCCATTAAGATCAGGAAAAAGGCAAGGATGTCCTCTCTCACCTCTCCTTTTCAACATCATACCGGAAGTTCTAGCTAATATAATAAGACAAGAAAAGGAAATGAAAAATATGCAGATTGGGAAAGAAAGAATAAAACTCTCTCTGTTTGCAGTTGGAATAATTATCTATGTAGAAAATCTAAAATTTTTTGCCAAAAAACTTCTGGAACTAAAAAGTGATAATAGCAAGTTTACAGCAATGAACAAGTGAATGTTGAAATTAAAAACACAATACCACTTACATTATTACAAAAAATGCTTAAGCATAAAGCTAACAATGAAAGTACAAGATCTGTATAAGGAAAATTAAAAAAAAAAACTCTGATGAATGAAATGAAAGAAGAACTAAATAAATGGAAAGGAATTCCATGTTCATAGAGCAGAAGACTCAATATTGTCAAGATGTCAGTTCTTTCTAACTTGATCTATACATTCAATGCAAATAACACAATAACAACAAAATCAACAAAAACAAGGATCGCGATAGCACTGCCTTACTTGATAGTATTAGTTTCCTAAGGCTTTCATAACAAAGTATCACAAACTAGGTGGCTTCAAACAACAGAAATATATTGTCTAAATAGTTCTGGAGGCCAAAAGTTCAAAATCAAGGCATTAGCAAAGCTATGCTCCCTCTGAAACCTGTTGCAGAGAATCCTTCATTGCATATTTCTAACTTCTGGTAAGTGTTTGTTTGTTTTTGGCAATCCTTTGTGTTCCTTAGGTTGCATTTGCAATAATTCAATCTCTGCTTCTGTCATTACAAGGCATCCTCCCTGTGGGTCTGTGTGAAAATTCTCTTATTCTTATTACACCAGTCATATTGGATTAGGGGTCTACCCTGCTCCAGTGTGACTTCGCCTTAAATTAATTTGCAATGATTCTATTTCCAAGTAAGTTCAAATCTTGAGGTATGGGGGTTAGGACTTCAACATATCTTTTCAGAGGTCTCTTATCACCCCATAATAGTGATATTTTATCAGATCAGGCTAGTTTATACTCTAGCAACAAAACCCAAAATATATGTGGCTTACAGTAACAAAGACATATCTTAGTCATTCTAGATGATAATATTCTGCTTACCATAGTCACTCCAGAAACCAGGCTAATGGAGTAGTAATCATCCCAAAAGTTTCCAGTCATTGTGCCACTGTTCCAGTCACAGGTGGCCATTGAATAGTCATCAGCCCAGGGGAGCCAGGAGTATAATACCACAATTTGACCAAAAGGCAGGGGGATCAGAACACCTCTAATAACAGATACTTTCAGCCACAAGGAGCAGAAAACATAGCTAATATTAGCATACATCTGAAGGTCATTTTCTGTTACTTAGGAAGCTTTGCAATGATTAGAAGTCAAGGGGTTGATTTGTTGCCTTGCTGTTATGTAATCAGTCTCTCTCTCTCTCTCTCTCCTTCTCTCCCCCACTCCTCAGAGCTGGGCATAGTCATTAACCAATCACTACCACAGGTGAACTAGTGTTTCTATCATTAGCTTGGACCCATTCTGATACGTCCTTTTAGGTCAAGGATGTGGCCACTCAAACTAAATCAGTACTGTTTGTAAGGACAGAGGGAGTGAATTAGTGAATTGCTGTAGAACAGGAACAAATATATGCCACAAAGAATGATGAAGTTCAAATTTAAGCATTATCTTACAGCATATGCAATGAATGAATACCTGGATAAAATACAATTTTTCTTAACTTGAATTTTTTAGGTTATTAAGAAATAAATAAAACTTGAATGTGGGCTTTAGTTGGTTAATATGCTAATTTAAGTGTGTTTAATAAATGTTCACCAAATAATAATAATAATGATTTATTCCATGGGCATAATATTTATTATGTGTGTTATAGCATACACTTTTTGTTGGTTTGCAGACAATAGAAAGGTTATAATTAAGTCATGGAGAGGAAATTATCATTTACTATTACTAAAAAATAAGCAAAGAGACATAAGTGAATGCTATCTGTAGGACTTAGGATAGGCTTCCTTAACTTGGACCAGTGCATTTTCTACTACTCCCTGGTGCTTCCTCCTCTTCTTGCCCTTTGTCCATTTCTATAATAGTTTATTCTCAAGAATAAAACCTATGGGACCAATAACATAGCTCATATGATTAATCTTTAGATTTCCCTTGAGCCAAAGCACAACTAAAATTACAGACTTCTATTTTGAAAATAATTGAAATTTCAAAGAAATAAACTCTATCAAATACTTTTGCTGCTTCAAATGAGAAGGTAAGATTAGATACCAAATAGTAATATACAGAGACTAAAATATGTCTGATTTCAAAAGATTTTATATTGAAACTGTTTTTTAAAACATATTCCATATACATAGCCACATATATATATATGGAATTGCTGATGCATCTAACCTCTAAGCCATCATTTATTAAGAGCTTCAACATTTTCTTTAGAAATGCCATGGTTATCACAGTCACTCAAGGGTGACTCCACACATTTGATTGCTCAGAATTGCAACAAAAGCAACTCTAACTCTGATAGGATTTTATCATGCTGAGGGCTCTCAAGGCATTTTGAAATCATGTTAAAAATAAAATGTGAGTCAAACTTAAAATGTTTGTAATTCATGAAAGGTTGATGAGCAGGTCTGAGCACCAAGCATCCTATCAATGTGAAGTGCTTGCCTGTGGGGATTGTGGCATCATTGCTAGAAACCCTGAACAGTCATGTCATACAAAACAGAGACAGCATGTGTCCCTGCCTGACAGATGCTGATAAAATGGTGACAAGAATAACAAGTGACTAAAGAGATTGTTATGCCAGAATCCTCTGTCTGGGACTACACAAAGTGGTATAAACATTAGCTGTAGTTGTATGTGATGCCCTCCCCTCCCCCGCAAATCAATAGACTCTGTCATGCCCTGCAGACACAGACATGAAGTATTGAAAGACAGGGTTTCTAGAACCTACCAAAAGAGAAGGTGTGTAACCTGTAGAGATGTTAATGGCATAAGGGTCAACATAGAGGAACAGCATAAAAAACACTGAACGTTGGAGCTAGGGAAGCTGGCTAGAGTTAGGAACAAAAATCCTGGCAATTGTTAGCCAAGAGTTGACAGGAAATAAGATACAAGTAAAGAAATTCAATGCATGCCAAAAATACTGCACACCTGCTCAAGATGTAAGTTTTCCTGGATGGTTGGTTCACTGTCTTACAGTAAACTCTAAATAATCATGTGTTGAATGAATAAAAGGTTTGTCTTTAAAGAAAATCCAATTATGTTAAATGATGTAAGTAATTATAGAACTTCTCACTATTTTTCTTTCTTCGGTTGACTGTCCTTCTTGTCACTGGGCTATGAAAGACAAAAGAGGCCATGTTTTAGCGGCTGTGTTCTCAGTATAAAGAACAGAGCCTTTTCTGCAGAGCAAAGCCAGAGAGCATAAGTAGATATTACTTCTGGGTAATCAAAGAGCAACGTTTACTACAAGGAAGGAAAAAGCCCTGTTAGATGACAAGGATAAAGATGGCGAGCATAAACCCTGCTACCCGCGTTCTCAGATGGAGCTTAGATGGACAGACAACAGGTGCTAATTTAAATCTGGCATAGCTCTGGGAGTGTGGCCGTGGTTACCCCATGGCCACAATGGCACATGGACAACCTCCGGCTGTTGACCCCGGATGTTCCACCTCATGTGATCTCTGCAGATATGGCATTTCCAGTCTGAGCCCCACAGATCTCTCTCCCTCTGTTTTACTCTTTTGTTTTCTTTTTCACCTTTTACTGGGAGAATCTTCTACTGTCCAGGGTGAGAGGATTGTTTTCATCTATCAAGATATTCATCACCTTGCAGCCTTGGCTTTTTTTTTTTTTTTTTTTTTTTTTTGCCTCAATCATAAGAGAGGGCTTTTTATTTGTTTACCTGTGTTATTTTTTTAAATTAATTTTTATTGGAGTATAGTTGCTTTACAATGTTGTGTTAGTTTCTACTGTACAGCAAAGTGTATCAGCTATATATACACATATATCCCCTCTTTTTTAGATTTCTTTCCCATTTAGGTCACCACAAATCATCAAGTAGAGTTCCATGTGCTATTCAGTAGGTTCTCATTAGTTATCTACTTTATACATAGTATCAGTAGTGTATATATGTCAATCCCAAGACTTTTGAAACTAAAACTTATTCTCTATATGTCTGCTTTATCATTTTCTCCATGGCATCAGGTATCTCAGAATCTACGTACTTTAAAGAGGAAGAAGAATCACAGTAAAAAGAAATCAAATATTTGTCTTCGCTTCTTTCATAGCTTCTTTCTCTCCTTCATCATACTCCAGCCACACTGACCTATGCTCATTTTCTTGAATATTTCATTCCCTTGGAACTCAACACCTTCACACATTCTGTTCTCCCTTTTTAGACTTCTCTTCCCTCCCTCCATAAAGCTGATCCTTCTCCTTCAAGTCTCAGCGGCAACACCATCCCTTTCAAAATGCCTTTCCTGGGCTTCCCTGGTGGTGCAGTGGTAGACAATCCGCCTGCCAATGCAGGGGACACGGATTCGAGCCCTGGTCTGGGAAGATCCCACATGCCGTGGAGCAACTGGGCCCCTGAGCCACAACTACTGAGCCTGCGCGTCTGGAGCCTGTGCTCCGCAACAAGAGAGGCCGCGATAGTGAAAGGCCCATGCACCGCGATGAAGCGTAGCCCCCGCTCGCCACAACTAGAGAAAGCCCTCGCACGGAAACGAGGACCCAACACAGCCAAAAATAAATAAATAAATTAATTAATTAAAAAAAAAAAATGCCTTTCCTGATCACACAACCCAAAGTGGATCATGCCTTACCAACTGCTCAAATGCTCCTTTTCATTGCATTTTTTTTTCTGATAGAACATGTATTACAAATCACCATCATATATGTGTGTACACTTGTTAGCTTACTGTTTTGTTTTTGTTTTTCCTCATTATCCTAAATTCTATGAGATTAGGGACTAGGGGCTATGGTGGTTTTGTTCAACACTTTAGAATCTGAGCCTAGGACAAATGGATGCTTAATAAATATCTGTTGAAGAAGCATGCAGAAAACACAGATATATCCAATATCCAATCTCTCTTTCTGTCTTACTAACAGAGCCCCAGTTTTTTGGAGATTCTATTTATTATGTGCCCAATTAGAGTACTTACTTCTCAATACTCCATTATATAAGAGTCATAGCACACAGTTTTGCCCAACTTAATGTAAGTCAAATTATACTGGAAAGAGTCAGGCTCAGTCTTTTGTATTTCTCTTTTGCCCACTATATGTCCCCTGGAAGGTGGATATAATGTCTCAGATAGAAGAAGCTAGCATAAGAGCACAGGTGAAAAAGCCACATGCTAAGGATCATGGATCAGGAAGCTAGCTGGGTTCTAAGTCCTTAATAGCTTCCTTGAGCACTCACTCAAGGTTTCGACTCTGCCTCTGGAGTCCTTTACACATGAGAAGTCAACCTTGCCTTGCTTAAGCCAGTACACTGAGGTTTCTGTTACATGCAATCCCAATTGAAAATATGATTTAGGAAAGTCACTCCACAGCTACAGGTCCTAATTTAATCGTTTTGTCATTGGACTGGACAATTTCTAAGATCACTAGTTCTAACATGGGTTTTCCTTTAGAATAAAAACATAATTTATCAAATATCAGCATGTTTTTGAATTTAAATTATCCCTTTCTTTTTTGAAAACCATTATGATATGTGAATTTTTGAATAACTACTATGTATAAGACAATATTCCAGATGGCTTAATTAGCAGTATTTCCTTTTTAAATACACATTTGTGCATGTTTCCCATTTTCCTTATTTCCCCTGCATTTTTTAAAGTATCAACATGTCATTAATTTAAATGATTGTAATTAAGTATTAATGAGAAGACTAGAAGGGACAGTTTTCAAATTTATTTTTATGCCATCAAATATTATTTTCTTTAGGAAATTGTACTGAAGCTCAGATTGTGGTGGGGCAGGGAAGATGTGTAATTTGAGGCAGTGTCCCAAAAATGCCAATTTACCAACCAATGCTAAATAAGCTACATCCAAATAACTTGGGGAACTTTATAGTCCCATCCCAAATCTTCAAGGGTAGTCAAAATTTAACCTTGCCCAGAGAGGTCTAGCCTTTGCCCTTGGCTTCTGGGAGCTCTTGGAATGTCATGCTGATAGGAGTCTTTCTTTGTATGTGTGCCTTGAGCCAGTCTGACATTAATAATGTCATTAAAGGTGGGGGCTATAAGCTTCAAGGAAAATGTGGTTTAGGGTAAGGACTTTGGGTCATATGGTATCATCTCGACATCCTGAGCATCTGGAAACTGAGATCAGGCACATGGACAATCAAGCATGCCTACTTGATGGAGCTTCAATATAGGCTCTGGACACCAAGATTCGGGTGAACTTCCCTGGTTGACAATAATTTATGTGTATTCTCCCACATCATTGCCAGTAGTCATTAATGCTGTCTGTAATTCCATAGGGAAAGGACATCTGGAAGTTTCATGTTTGAAACTCTTCTATGTTGTGTCCAATACATTCTTCCCTTGGCTGATTTTAATACATATCCTTTCCTTTTAATAAACCATACTGTGAATATAACAACTTTCAGTGAGTTCTCTAAGTCCTTCTAGTGAATTATAGAAATTGAGGGTCATTTGGGTACTGCCTGAACTTGCTATTGGAGTTGTAAGGGAAAACAGTCTATATGGGCTGTGTTCCCTAACTTTGCAGTTGCCTAATTATTTTACACCAGATAATCAGATTCAGTAGGTCCAGAGTGTTTACAGATACCCTGATTTGGAAACCATATCAGGAAATAAGTTGTGTTAAGCAATTTAAAAAAGAGCCATTTCTATATTAATAATCTGTACCATACATATTAACAAAAAGTATTTACTTAATTTTTCATTCACCACATTTGTGTGTTTGGTCATGTAATGGTAGATATGTGGATAATTACAATCATTTCTGTAATTAAGCAATCTTAATGGTAATCTTTCTTAGGAAAATATTTGGTTTGATTAGGTAAAGTTATTTTAGGTACTTGACTAAATGAAATATTATTTTCCTTGAAGTAATTTTACATAGGAGGAAAAGAAAAATGTAGTTAAAGAAACTGAATTCAAGTTAAATTAAAAGTTGCATATGTTAGCAGTGAGGTGATGTTTTAGAAAGGTAATGCATTAAATATAAATCATATACAAATGTTATTTAAGATGATTATAAAGTCTGTTTCTTCTCTGACAATTCTTTTACATTTCTCAAAGGGTACCCATGGTGTCAAAGTGCTCTGGGGACACTATTTTTGTTTTACTTCTGTAGTGAATTTAAACTTAACCTATATATTCATACTTGTAACCCAGCTTTATCATCCAACCTTGCTGTCTAATTCCTCCTGCAGGAAAGTAGGAAAGCCAGGGGCCATGGATTTAGAGACTATCACTTTTTAAAATTATACAAAGTAAATAAAATAACGTTCTTGCTTTGGAGGGGGAAAATTATTTAAACTACTTTTCATGTTTGCCTGCCTTCTTCCTATTAGTTGATGCTAATAGGGGGTGTTAGGGGTGATCTCAGAAAATACTAGAAGGGTAGTAGAAAAATAAGACAAGGGAGGAAATCAGCCAATAAATTGTTACTTATCAAGCCACTTACTACTGTGGGAGCTAAATCTGCCTGGGGAACTCTGGGAATCCCTGTAGAATACATGCTTCAGCTTTATCTCAGCAAAGAGACAAGTGAGCTAGGATATTTATGAACCAATTCTTTGTCATTGGTTGATAGCTATTGCTAGGAAATAATAATTATTTCCCAGACTTTCTGGCCAGCTGTGCTGGTAGGTAGAGAGATTTCTGGCCTCTAGAGAAAGGCCTCAAGCAACTGGAAGTCAAATCCACTACAGTAGAAAAGCCTGAAAAGTATGGACAGGGTATAAACAGTTTTTACTATATCGCTGATACATACCTGGTATCAGGAATGGTTGAAGGAAACAAACTCAAAAAGAGAGTTCTATGATTAGTTTAGCTATAATTTTTGGTCTTGAATGCAATGAGAAATTGTGCTTTATAATAACACATGCCATGCAATGGTATCATGATTAACTGGAAAATCACCTGTGGTTAATTGAAATCAAGTGTTTATTAAAAAGGAAGTGCCTGGTCAGACCAAGTGGCTTGTGTAGGTTAATCTATGGCAGTAATGAATACTGCAAGGACTGAGGAATGGGATTGTTATTTCTGAATGCACTAGAGAGATAAAAGAAAATAATTCTAAGCTCAGGACTTTGAGCTCTCAGTTCAAATCATGGCCCTAATATCCTAGCTCTTTTAGTAGTAGGCCCAACCTATATGAAATAGGGCCCAAGGGTAATTTTGCTGTTGGCAAAGTTATAACGGAAGTTGAATTCACAACCTTGCAATGCTTCTTATGTGAAAATAAGGACATATTTTAACAATGAGTGAGGTCCAGAAGCTTAGAACAGGGGCATCTGAGTATACTGAGATGAAGTTGAAAATCCTGAGTACACAAGTCTCTCTGAGATATCACTGTCAGTTTAGCAACTTGCACTCTCATCTCTGAGGTCATCCTAAATTGCCAACCATGTAATAATATCACTTAAGTTAGCAAAGGGATGTCTATTCTTCTAAGGACACACTCCAACAACTCTTTATTGCTTCTAGTCTTGTAACTACAATGAGATCTTAACATACTCCAGAAGGACGTGTGCCAAGCCTAACCTGGCATGAAATAGCTTATAATCCAAAAAGTTGCAAGATATTACTAATTCATTTCAGTAAAAACCTGTGGAATATGTGTGGGAAAGAATGACAAGGGAATCAATCCAAAGAGCATGGAATGTATTAATGGATTTTTAGAAATTTATTAATGTGGCTATGCTTACCCAAGGTTGCAGAATTATTATGTTAGTTCACACAACAGGAAACACCTCAAGGAGTTGCTTTGGTTGATTGAAAATTGGGCTCAATAAGGGTCTACTTTCCATAAGGTTGAAATGCCACAAGTTTCCTATTCAAATATGAAGGACGAAATCCAAAAGCTTAGGGAACGAGAAATGATGGAGTAGAGCTTTGCTGTGTGAATTGCAACCAGACTCCCTCAAACACACACACACACACAAATACACATTATCCCCAGAGACACTCAACAGACACTCTCTTTATTAAGACATTGAGAAGAATATTAGTAAGGGGAGCACCACATCCTCAAAAACATCTCTAACCTCTGTTCTTTGTAGGTTGAGGATGATGGTGGAGGTACCATCATTGAGATTAGCTCTCTGAACTTGATGGGATAAATGCCAGCTAGGAAGCTCCAACTCCAGAGACAAAGTGAGTTTGATCATTGGAATAGGCAGCAAGAGTGGGGATATTTTGACCTAAGGAGTCTTTACAGTGCCTAGTTGATCATCAAAATAAAATAGATGAATAACCTACTGGGCAAGAAACAACTAACTCAACAGGAACTTGTTGCTCAAATTCTGCACATTCCAAAGGAAGTTTATTTTCAGAACCGGTCCTTAATTGGCTCCTGGGAAATAACTTCTGAGCTCTTAAAATATTTTGACTGATAAGAATGTTTTTGTATACCTGAAGCCTTGGACCTTGTACCAGTTTGACCACATGAGTTAATCTTAACAGCATAACCTAAGGTGAATGTCTGTTTTTTGCTCTGAGAGTAAGGGTGGAGTCGAGAAACTGAGGTCAGTCAAGTGGGTGCTGCATGCCTGTGGGACTGACCCCCAATAAAAAACCTGGACACCTGGGATTAGGTGAGCTCCCCTGTTTGCAACACTTCACACCTGTTGTCACAAGTTGTTGATGGAAGAATGAAGTACATCATTGTCAGACACTACTGAAAGGGGACACGTAGAAAGTTTCCTTAGTTTCTCCTGGACTTGACCCATGCATCTTTTCCCTTTGCTGATTTTGATCACTGTAATTTTTCTGTAATAAATCATAACCATGAATATAACAGCTTTACTGAGTCCTATGAGTCCTTCTAGCAATTCATTGAGCCTGAGGGTGGTCTTGGGGGTCACTAACGCACCTACTAAAATGTTATTTCATCTATACAATAGGGAAAAGTCTAGATCTGGTCTCTAGAAGCCTGACTTGAGTGACCATAAGGAGTCATGGCTCCTTTCCCAGGTTTCCAACTTCAGTCAGTGTATTGACCAGAGCACTTTGATTAAAATGAAGGCACACTGAGGAAATCACATGGACAAAACTATAAGTAATAGCTTTTCCTCCAAGATTTCCCCAAAGAGTCATATGACTGTTCATGGTTGAAAGGTAAATATGGAGACTGTTCAGGGATTACTAGACCCTGGCTCTGAAATGATGCAAATTCCTAGGAACCCAAAATGTCATTGTGATCCACCAGTCAAAGTAGGAACTTAAGTTTAAGGGGAGAAAAAAAAGCAAAACAAAACAAAAGTTCCTACACAACTAAGAAAAGTTTGATTATTCTATAGTTGATGAATACATACACACACATATTTCCATGTTTGATTCATTTATTAGTTTACTCCTTTATGTGGAATGGGAAATTATTAATTTTAACCAGAAAAAAAATTAATATGTCCAATAACTTCAGAATTTGCTTTCCAGAATCCCCTACTGTATAAATTGACAATGGTTATAAGGTGTAGCTATAAATCACTAAGACTATATTGATTTAACAAACATACCTTAGTTTCTAATAATAAGCATAAGTGCCTTTATTTTTTATTGGAATGTAGTTGATTTACAATGTTGTATTAGTTTCAGGTGTACAGCAAAGTGAATCAGTTATACATATACATATATCTACTCTTTTTTAGATGATTTTCCCATATAGACAATTACAAAGTATTGAGTAGAGTTCCCTGTGATATACAGTAGGTCCTTATTAGTTATCTATTTTATATATAGTAGTGTGTATATACTCAAGTAATCATCTGAACAGGTAATCCATGGTTTCAAAGAATCAGCAGATTTATTAAATTTTTTAGAGAATTTCCTAAAGATATATTTTGCTTGAGGGGGGACTGCATTTGTTCACTATTGTTATTTTTATTATTTGAAAGATGATTTCTTTTTCTAGAAAGTTTAAATAAGCACCTACAGACAAATACAGTAAATAAATAACTGAGGAGGAACGGTCTGATTAATCAAAAAAAGAAAAGTTTCATTATAATCAAAAATGCATGAGAGCATTGGCATACCAAAAAAAAAAAAAAATCAATTGCCCAACCATAAATCTTGTCTTCAAGATATCTATATTATGAGTTGTTTTTTCTGACCAACCTTGTGAGCTCGGGTTTTGCTGGAAAAATGTCACGAATGTTAGAGGGATAAATCATTATTATCTTCACCTTTTATCTTGACATGCATATTTTCTCAGGTCTCCTGGGGGGACTTGGTTGGTTTGCCCAGCAAACTGATTTTTTTTTGTCTCTGGATCATTCTAGATGTACCATATTTTATGACCAGTTGAAACATTTTCACAAACTTTGTCTCCTTCAAATTCTATGGAAAAATCAGAACAAATGTCACACTTGCTGCTTGTCTTCATCACTCAAATTAAATGGCATGATATGGTTTTTCTTTATTTTAAAGTTATTTTTTAAAAAAGACTGTTCTACCTGATTATTCTTCAAATATCATACAGTAAGTTGCCTATCTGAATGAACTAACTCTGAACATTTTTTGTTATTTTATCAAAATTGTTGGAAATTATCTGCCTATATCATGTACTATAATTTATAGATTTCCTTTCTTTTTATGTATTTAGAGTCAAGTCAGATACATAGTCCTGTGACATTTCTATATCCCCATCTAACTGCTAAATTTATGTGCAGATTTGCTTAACATTACATGAAAATTTACATTTGGTTTTTGTCCTATAAAATTGTTACTCATTTTTATACAACACAGAACACATCTACTACCAACATCTGTTCAGAAGGAAAAGAAAAAAACTCATCAGTTGATCTCAAAATTTTTGTTTTTGTGTTTTGAATCTTATTGTGATAGATCTTTGCTAAAAAAACATTTGTTCTAATTTTTAAAACACAAAACCCCCAAAAGAAAACCTTTTATTATTCTATAATCAATTTATTGCATTTACCTCATACATAAAATTAAATACATTCCCTTTGAGATGAAGGAAAACCTTGCTTCAAATAATATGAACTTCTGAAATATCCAGTTTTAACAGTAAAGTGCCATTCTATATGAATCAGAGAGACTGTAATCTCGGTTTTAAAACAAATTAAATGTGATATTTACCTAAGATTTAATGTATACCTTTTGTTTTGTGTTTTTTTTTTTTTTTTCTTTGGCTGCATTAGGTCTTCGTTGCTGCGTGCAGGCTTTCTCTAGTTGTGGTGAGCTGGGGCTACTCTTCCTTAGAGTGTGCAGGCTTCTCATTGCGGTGGCTTCTCTTGTTGCGGAGCACAGGCTCTAGGCGCGTGGACTTCAGTAGTTGTGGCATGCAGGCTCAGTAGTTGTGGCTCGCGGGCTCCAGAGCGCCGGCTCAGTAGCTGTGGTGCACGGGCCTAGTTGCTCCGCAGCATGTGGGATCCTCTCGGACCAGAAATCAAACCCGTGTCCCCTGCACTGGCAGTCAGATTCCCAACCACTGCACCACGAGGGAAGTCCCTAATGCATACCATTTTAAATCAACGTATTTTTAATTTTTATACCATCTAGCTTTCTCTCTACTCTCTCCATCTTTTAGTCTAAATTCCAAAGAGCACGTAATTCCTTTTTGCTGTCTGCTGGAGACATCTTGTGAATACCATTCTTCAACTAACAGGACAGGAAGGAAAAGAGGCAACTCCAAGTTGTCTGTGATTGCTACCCATCCCCCCAGACCAAGGGCAAAATAAACCCCTGACTCCTCCTCCTCACAAGGCAATCTGCAGAACTCCATTCCCAGCTACCGTCAAACTGAGTTACGATGCTTCAGGAAACAGTCAACTCTAAATTCAACTTGCTTTCAGCTCTGTTCTTGCTCATTTCTGTAGTTTCCCTGATCATGTATTAGTTACAGCTGTTAACTTTAATACATGCTAGTAGGATAAATAAAAATAATCAGATTGGAATTACCATACATTTCCACTCTCAAATGTATAAAACCTCCAGATTCTAAACCCATCCTCCTCCCTATTACTGAATACATGAATTTCCTTTGTCCTATCTGAAATCAACCATCCATATGTGCTCTAGATCTCACCCTCCCCCCCCAAACCACCACTTCTCCTCTAAGATCATCCCATTTCCTCTATTATGTTCCATCCCATCTATCACTATTTCAGCACTGTAGCACCATTCTCTCTAATTCTCTATTCCTAACTGCCTCTGTCCCTTCTTACTCAGTACTTCTCTCCCCAATACTATTAACATTAAAGTATAGTGAATTCTCACTTTCTTGAAAAATAAGAATGAAAAGAAGAGGAAAGGAAGGGGTCAGTATCTCTAATCTACTATAAAATACTAAAAGTTCATAGAATACATACCCCATCAATAAACATATGTTCCTGGAATACAAAGGAATTGCAAAGCATTAAGCCAAAGAAATTTTTCCTTCATGACAAAATGCACAAGTATTGTAAAGTTCACATTGTGGAGATATATTGAGGCTGAAGATACCTTGAAAAATACCAAAATCATACCAGGTAAATTATATCTTATTGTACTTAATCAAAATCCCTCTGAATGTTCACATGCACATGGACACATGCACACACACACACACACACAGATTTCTATGTGTTTTTTGTTAAATTAAATAAGTAATCTTTCTTCATCTTGTCTTGGGGAGAAGGTAGGCCATAGTTAATGTCTAACTTGGTGAGGGATGGATAGGCTCTTGCTTCTGTCTCCTTTTCCTATTCCTCTTACAGTTCCTACTACTTCACACCATTTATCATGATTACATTTGATATATGGTAGGGGGTTTTACCTCTTATACAACATGCTTCCATCCTTGTCAGTTTCATGAGGTGTGTGGGTTATTTAAGGTCTCTGTCTCTCTCCATATATATATATATATGTTGGGAATAATAATAATTCCATACAATTACTTTTGATTATATCTCCTTAGTTAAAAGTAGATCATGTGAGTTAAAAAATGTTGCCTTCCAGCAAACAACAGATGTTGCAGCCATCAAGGAGTCAGCCTCTGTAACCACCCTACAGGGATGCACCCTGAGGAGACTCAGAATGGGAAAGCACAGGATACTGACCCCAGCTAGCTGAGGTGCATATCAAAGGGATGATTTCAATGAGCCCAGAATTTTGCATCTTCCTATACATAGAAAACTGCTAAATTTCTTAACTTGAGATAATCTGGTTTTCTTTCATTAACACTAATCTTCTGAAGTTCCAACTACCTGGTTTTGTTGCAAAAACTCCTATATATCCTGGCTCCCCTCTTTCTTCTTCAGAGCAGTCCCTCATTATCTGAGAGGCTGTGTCCTGAGCTTAAATCCCCAGTTTTGTCCACCAAATAAAACATAATTCTCAACTTTTAGGTTGTGCGTTTTTTTTCATTTGACAATCATATACTCTGCCTATCAACAAAGGAATGTAGAAAATGTAGAATTTGTTGTTGTTGTTTGTCGGTGGGTTGTAATCTGGGACTCCCAATCTTCTAACAAAATCAGTCTGAATTGTGTTCCCTACAAATTCAGATGTTGAAGCTCCAGCCCCCAGACTCTGGATGCACCTCAGAATGTACACATATTCGGAGATAAGGTCTGTAAAGTAGTGATTAAACTAAAATAAGACAGATCTGACACTCACTACACAATCTGAAGTAATCTGATTGGATTAGGTTGGGACCAAAATCCAAACTGACTGGTGTCCTTATAACAGAAGAAAGGGATACCAGGGTGTCCTGCACAGGAGACCAGGTGAAGAGGCGGCCAGAGGGTGGCTGTTTGCAAGCCAAGGAGAGAGGCCTCAAAAGAAACCAACCTCACCGGCACTTCAGTCTTAGACTTCCAGAATCCAGAACTGTGAGAAAATACAATTCTATTTCTTTAAGGCCCCCAATTTATGGTATTTTGTTATGGCAGCTCTAGCAAGCTAATACATCAGAATTCTGTGGTTAAGATTGAGGTCACACACAATATAGGTTTGAGAACAAGGGTTTTTCTTAGAGAAAAGTGTATCAGCCCTCCCATTTTTGCATCTGGTTACATCATTGACTCATCCTCTTCCGGGTACATTTCTAAATCCTTCTGGTTTATAACCAGAAGTTCTTGTTAAGGGTCCTCATCTACATGGAGATACTAACAGTACTTACCTTATTGGACAGGTAAGATGATGAAATAAAATAGGGCTTATAAATTTCCTAACACAGTGCCTGATTTAAAGGGTTTCCATCAAAGTTATATACTTAATGTGTGATAATTTTCAACATAAGAGCAGTTCTTTTATAAAAGTTTTTCTTTTCCTTGAACAGTGACCAAACATTCTGAAATCTCATATTTAAATATACACATACCATCTTTCTCTCTTAGAACTCCTTAATTTGCCTATCATGTTATTTCTTTGCATGAAAGAGTTGATGGGACTTTATCTTATTTTCAAATAAACATTCATTTGATTAAGGACATTTTACAGGTACCTTCAATAAGATAAATGCCTCTTCATGTTGCCTTCAATTAATTATTCCTTTAACTATTTTTTCACAGCAAGAAGGAAATAATAATGTTTTCAGACATTTAAAAGGCAGCAGAAGGAGTTACATGCCATTTTCCAGAAAAATAGCAACCCGTGACAGATTTGCAGTCTGAACCTGAGGTTAGTGCTTAACAGTGGTTGTCGGAACTGGAAATACCAGCTGCTTCAATTTCTGCAGTCACTGAGAGAACAGATAAAAAGGATGGGACCAAATAATGTTGGGGGCATTGAAGTGACAATCAAACACTGCAGAAACAAGGGGAAGAAAGTGAGATCATGGACTCTGGGAGGATACAGTTCATCTATCACATAACCAGCCCAAATCACTTGAGAAAAGATGGATCTCACTTCTCTATCTTCACATAGGGAAGCAATTCAAGAGATTTAATCCCCACTCCGCAAAAAAGTACCCGACATGGTTCAATATAACCTTACATGAAACACTTTAAAAATATGAAAAAATTGATTAAAACTAGAAATTGAATAAAAGTAACTGATTAATCAATTAAATATTTTCAAAGATTTTAATCATTTGTTTTGCACACTAGGTATTTTCTAATTTTATATCCCATTAGTTTAGAAATCCTAGGGTTTATATAGTATTTTTCTGAAAATATAGGAGTTTTTAAAAATAATTCTAATTAAGTAATTATTTCTTGAACTTGTTATAAGGGTTGTGTCTCATGTGTTGGTTTGAACCCTCTCATCCCCGCCTGCTTCATGTTTCATTTGTTGCTGCTGTAATTACCAGCTCTGCTTGGACTTTGCCCAAATTATGCCAGGAGACCAACCAGACAGAGTATCTCCTCATACCCCTGCAGCCTGACTGCTCTGTTGATCTTTAAGCAAGCTCTACAGCAGAACTCGGAAAGGTCGGTATTTCTCTACATGGCTCGTGGGCCATATAGAAACTGGAGGTTGGTTGGCTTTCTTTAGCTCAACAGTTTGTAAATCTCTGCTCTAAACTAAAAAAAAAAGATTTTTTAATGTGTATTACAGTTCAGTACAAAGTTTTAAAAAATGCAGCCGCTCTGAAAGAATAGCAGAATAAAATTGAATTACAATATTTCTGATTACATTCCTGGAGAAGACTAGAATTGAACCTCCAGACTGATATTCAGCTGGTAAATCAATACATCAAAATGACTGATACCATTCCAATTGATTTTCCTTTCTGGGTTACCATTGTTAAATATTTTGAATATCATTCCTGATATATTTTTAAACAGCTTTATTGAGATATAATTCACACACCATGCAGTACATAGATTTAAAGTGATTTAATTCAATGATTTTTGATAAGTTGCATTGTTCTTTTTTAACTTATGGTAAAATATACATAAAATTTGTGATTTTAACCATTTTAAGTGCACAATTCAGTGTCATTAACTACTTTCATAATGTTGTGCAACCATCGCCTCTATTTCTGAAACTTTTTCATCAACTCAAACAGAAATGCTGTAACCATTAAGCAGTAACTCCTAGCCCCTGGTAACTTCTAAACTACTTTCTGTCTCTGAACTTGCCTATTCTATGTATGTCATATAATAGGAGTCATGCAATATTATTCTTTCCATATCAGGCTTATTTTACTTAGCATAATGTTTTGAAGACCCATCCACCTCATAGTGCATGTCAGAACTTCATTCTTTTTATGGCTGAATAATATTCCTTTATAACGCTATATAACATTTTATTTATCCATTCACCTTTTGATGGGCGCCTAGGTTGTTTCTACACTTTGTCTATTGTGAATAATGCTGCAATGAACTTTGGCATACAAGTATCTGTTTAAGTCCTTACTTTTATTATTATTATTATTATAGCCATCCTAATGGGTGCAAATGTGTCTCATTGTAGTCTTGATTACCCTTAATATTTTCAGCCACAACAACATGAACATGTTTGTTGAGTGCTTGCTATGTGCCTAGCATTGTGCTTGACCCTTTTATGTATATTATCTTATTTAATACCAATAGTAGCTCAGTGAGGTCAGTGTTATAATGTCCATTTTACAGATTGATGGCTAACTTTTCATCAAGGTAAATAATTTGCAAAATGTCATATAACCTGTGAGTGGCATAAATAAGATAGAAATCCAGGTCAATTCTGAGAACACCCTCTATGATCAGAGAGGCACAGAAGTTCTTCAATCAGAACAAATTCTCTCTGCTTCTACAAATTCAGAAAATCGGGACTTGGAAGAGATTCTCTAAAAGTTGTTCATTTATGAATTAACTAAACTTAATTAATTTATGAGTCCAAGTATATGTGCATTTTATCGATTTACATATAAGTCTATCTATATAAAATTAATTCATATTACATAATAACCACACTTGCTAAATAATCAATCCATAAAAATATTAAATGAAATGAAAAGATATCTGCCCTCACTGCTACCCTCTGTCCTACACCTAAGAAATGAACACCCTTAATCATTTTTATATTCCAAATATTATACTAATATATCTATTTCTTGATTGTACTGATTCCACCAAAGTATCTTGATTCACCACAGACCGTTGTATTGGCTGTATCATTAATTCTTATATTATGAACATTTACAGCCATAAATCATATACAGGCAGAACCTATTTTATTGTGCTTTGCTTTATTATGCTTTGCAGATAACTGTTTTTATAAATTAAAGCTTTGGGGCAATGCTTTGTTGATCAAGTCCATTGGTACCATTTTCTGCAATGGCATTTGCTCACATTGTGTCTCTGTATCATACTTTGGTAATTCCGGCAATATTTCAAACATTTTCATTATTATTATATTAGATATGGTTATCTGTGATCAGTGATCTTTGATGTTACTACTACAACTCGCTGAAGGCTCAGACAATGGTTAGCATTTTTTAACAATAAAGTATTTTTTAATTAAGGTATGCATATTATTTTCTTAGACATAATGCTATTGCATACTTGAGTACAGCATAGTGTAAACGTAACTTTTGTATGCACTGGGAAGCCAAAATATTTGTGTGACTAGCTTTATTGCAGAATTGAACCCACAATATCTTCAAGGTATGCCTGTACTTAAATCTTTTTGCATATTATTTGAATCTGAGTCTTTATTTAATGTGAGGGTAAATTCACATTATATTTACATCACCAGGTTATGCAACTATAATCCTTCTTTGTTTTGTTTGTAGGTTATTTCTAAAAAAACAATAATAGTATCAAAATTATGATTACCTAACTATTAAAATTTAGACTTAAATAGGGTTGTTAGATCTATATATTAAGAATGCAATTCAGTCTATAAGTCTATGACAGTTTAAGAAAAAATATTTATACATCAGGTTAAATATTTTCCTACATGGCCAGCAACTACTCAAAAATGTCAGTTAATTCTGCTTTATATTTTATCATTAATTTCATGGACAGCTTTTAGATTAAAAGTTTAAACCTAAAAATTAAAATTATCTATCTTTTGAATTTTGTGTAGAAAATGTATTTTTTTAATGTCGGTAATATCATCATCCAGTTTTTTAATTATGTTGCATATTACATGGTAAAATATAAGCTGATTTTCTAGGTCGTTTGAGTAGCTGTCATTCTAGGAAGTCTTTCTTTGCATCCTTGTTTTAGTATGATTCTTTCATGCATTTTATCTTCCTCTGTCTTGGTTTTCTTTTTTAAAATATTATTTAGTACTTCCTAATACATTTCAGAGATTTTAGAAGTAGGAGAATATCTTTATTTTGCTCTCATACATTATGGATAGTTTGATTTGGCAGAGAAGTCTTCATTCAAATTCAGTCTCATGCAAGCCTTTGAAGGCAGTGAGTCTACTGCCTTTTAGAAATTAGTGTTGCTGGTGAGAAACATGATCTGCATTTGGTCTAAGTGATCAGGGTTTTTACTTGAGATTTTTTTAATCTTTTTTTAAAATTCTGTATTTATTCTAAAGTTTCTTGAGCATGCATTTGTAGTTTTGTTTAAAAATATTCTTTTAATTTCCTTGTTCAACAACCTGTGTTTTCTCAATATGAAGATATGTATCTTACCACAACTCTGGGAAATTATTTTTAATAGTCTTGAAATTATGTAGGGAAAGGCCAAGATCTAACAAACCATGCTCATAGGGTCAAGACAGGATCTGCAGAGAGTAAACCAAATAGAGGTCTAGAAAAAGAAGACTCTGTTTAGCTATCAAAAAGTTTATTAACACCTGAAAAAGAGTGTGCAATATGTTTCAATCCTGATAGAGCCAAAATTGTCTAAGAATGTCCCAAATTTCATTGAACTTAGCTCTGGAGAATGTGGATAAAGACAGATCCTAGGATGATTATTACCCTAAGAGATTGGCAGAAACAAAGGAGAGACTCATGAATATGGTGTTATATAGGGCACAATACCTTTGTCATTCAGAAAGAAGGACAAAGTAAAACACAGACATCAGAGCTGGCATGCAAAGAAAAAAAGGCTGTCTCAGAAATGAAGTGAGAATCAAGATACTAGCCCAAGAACAGAGCATCCCATTATGGCTGGATGAAGTGCCTTGTTGCCCTGTCCTTAAATGTGAAGCTACATCTACTTTAATATCTTCTGCTTAAGGCCCCAAAGTTCCATAACTGAGATGGGACTTAGCTTACAAATCTGGATAAAATAAAACTATAAGGAGCAGAACATGGGGAAAATATGGCTTCAAATTTATTTAAAAGTACATAGGATGTAAATTGAAAATATTAGTTACCTAAAGTTAGTGTTAGCAGGGATCAAGTGTCCAAAGGTGGTCCTTGGTTAGACTTATATAATAAAAATGTTTATCCTGGGATTATTATTATTATGCTTATTCTGGGTTTACTATTTAGCTCAAACATTGAGGGGGAAAAAAAAAAAGCCTTAGTATTGATTTGTTTTGAGGATTATCTTTTTCCCATTCCATCATTTTTGACATCTTTTCTTTTTCTTTTTTTTCCAATGGCAAGAAAAATGGGTGATAGACATTTTCCACTTGCAAAGTGTTTCATGAATCATAACATTTGAGAGGCACAACCTCAGGGAATTCTATCAACAGTCACTTACCTATGTAAATTTACTTGAAGTGGTTCATTTCCATTTCTGAGTGTCAGAACTAAGTCTGGCTCTAAGAGAATCCCCTGGCTCAGGGTTTCTCCTATAACTTTATGAAGGCTCAGTTTTCTCTTCAGTAATATTGTGATAGTAACAAGCTGAAAAGCTGTGGCTAATGAAGGACATAACCTATACTTAGTATTTTATTTTACTTTTCAAAGCTCAAGTCACTCATTGTGATTGATCACTGTCTTTCCATTTAACCTTGGATAAGTCATTGAATCTGTGATCTCTCTGGATTCTGTTATGTTCTATAGAGTATTGATTTTTTTTTTTTTCTTTTTAAGCAGGGTGTTAATCAAATTGAATTAAAACTCTAAACTCTTTCTCCCTTCCAGTAAGCAGGAACTAAAATGTTTGTTTAATACTGTTAAACTTAGCTGGGTTTTCTGGAGTCTGCTCCACATATGTGTACTGCATAGGTCACCAGATTGCTGGAGAGAGTTTACACTTTGCAGCTTCTGTGGCCACAGTGAAAACTATACTCTCATTCCTCAAGTGGGAAGAATGTAATATTTTTTACTTAGTTTTAGCCAGCTCTCAGGACAACAACTTGGACCCACATCTAGATGAAAAGTCATAAAACAGGGAAACTTCCTCTATGTTTTCAGATAAAGAGCCATAATATCAGGAAAGTCCAAGTGTTGCCTCACTTCTAGAATTTAACTTCAGATATTTAAATTTTTTTTTTTTTAGTATTTTTAATAGTTTCTGGCAAGATGGTTGATCTGATAATGAGATACTCTGTCATTACTGGAAGTGGGATTCCAGATTTATTTCTAATGTAAAACTTCTGAAGCTTTTCTCAAAATAGTTCCTTTGTTGACATATTACCAACATGTGTAAATAATCACTCTAAAGTATTTGGAGATAATAATAAAGAAAGAAAATATTCACCTTTCTCTGCCATTTCATCAAAATAGATCAATAATAAAAATGTATGTACTGACATACATTTTGACAGCAAATACATGACAGCTAGCATCTAGCAAGTTTAGAATTCAGCACTGACCTTCACTACCTATCCTGTCTCATCAGAATTCCTTGGTGTGGGAATGAGGTATGTGACTAAATGGTACTGACTGATCACAACCATGGAAAGAAGTGAAAGGTAACATGATTTTAATGGCACTATGACTAATTCAAAACATTTTCATATCTAATGGGAAAATTGATTAAGTTTACAGCAGAAATAAGGTAGGGTTATTTATCTTACCAATAGAATATTTTTCTTTCATCTCGAGGGATGCCTTGTTATAAGATTATTTCTTGAAGGTCATGCAAATGACGTCTCAGTGCTAACTGCTCTAAAAGGCTATTATGCCAAAAACAATAAACTCACTGCACAGAGATGTCAGAGATTGAGAATTAAGGTCTTAAGGGGTTACCAGCATCTGAAAATATTGATG
Organism: Balaenoptera acutorostrata; assembly: GCF_949987535.1. Classification (NCBI taxonomy): domain Eukaryota; kingdom Metazoa; phylum Chordata; class Mammalia; order Artiodactyla; family Balaenopteridae; genus Balaenoptera; species Balaenoptera acutorostrata. The sequence continues at coordinate 17,203,312 of NC_080075.1, read as the reverse complement.
GGGCTTTTATTTGGCTGAGTCAAGTAATATTTGACTAGGCTTTGAGGTTTCACTCCCTATGCTTTGTTTTTTCCTTGAATCCTGTTTTAACTTTGCTTACTCTCTTTTAGTTTTAAAACAATTAAATTATTATCGGAAGAGTCAATTTTGTGTTCTGACCTGAATTACCACTATGGATTATGCCTTGCTTGATGCCCACTCTTCTGGTTATGTTTTTGACCCCAATCAGAACCATATAAAATTCCACATTTAGGTTCTTATAACACTCATCATTTAATATTTTTGTTACCAAAATACACAGAAAAACTCCATTTTAAGCAAGTCTTGTATGTAGGGCATAGAAAAAAAATTAAGGTGAATATGAAGCATTGGGAAACATACAGTGTGGGACAGTATGTCCTAATTTTAAGAGTTTCCCACATTATAGATGTACAACACAGTTTGCAATAATTGAAGCCTGCAGTGTGTCCTTCTCTTAAACGAAAATATAAGATACCTAAATTTAGAAAATTGGAAACAGTAGTGTAATGTTAGCCAACATTTTTAATACACAATATTTTGAATGTATCTAGAATACATACTGGAAAAACTTGGGGAAAAAAAACCAGAAAATCTTGTTTGGTTAGAAGGTCCAAAACATTTCAATATCTATAGCTGGGCATAGCCACGTACACACAAAAAATCAAGCATAAAGAGCAAGGAATATTCTAGACAAATTTGTTGAAATGTAAATATTTTACCATAGTAGTGGGACAGAAGATTATAAACTGATAAAAATAGTACCTCCTGGCTTCTCAGATTAAATAAGAAATCACCTAGATTAGAAAATAAAGCCCAAATATACCCATCAGTAAAGCCAATGAGATGGGAAATTTTGGCTCTCCTAGAGACTGATGCTGAAAACTTGCCTTGCACTCTGATAGCCCTGAATATCACTAACTGTACTTCTAAAACTGCCATGTTTCTGACTTTAATCTGAGAGATCTTATTTGTTCTGCATCAGAGGGATGCAAAATCTGTTTTAGTTGTTGTTGTTTTTCATCAGATGCAAACAGTGAGGGAAAGGTAAAACCCCTATTATGTTAATTAATCTAACACTTTTGACCTTAAGAATAGCCTATTTTTAGAAACCAAGAGTTAAAGGGGTTTAATTTGAAAGGAAAGTAGAAACGTGTACTGAGAGCTGTAATTTTTCTCTGCCTGTGAACAGACATAGCTGGGTCCTTTGTACACCACCAGATGCTTAAATCACATAAGATAGTGCCCTTCTGATTTGGCTGGTCTTTCCTTTTCCACCGTGTTTCTCTGTATAGTGGGCAGATGTTGTGGACAGAAACATTGGGAGATTCAGTTGATTAGATGCCTCATTGAGGTCATAGAAAAAAAAGTCTCTGAGTCTTTTTGAGCAAAGAATCAGGGAGGAAAAGAAGTGGTGGTCAGAGACTGATATCTCACGAGGGGTAAATTTTCTGGTGATGAAAATATCCAAAATGTTGATAGAGGTAGAAAATAATAAAGGACAATTAGAGAAAAATTCAGTAAGAATCTTCCTTTTTGGTTACATTATCCATATAAATGTTGAAGGCAATAAGGATGACGGCCAAGTCTGTGGTGGACAGCAAATGTGGACTAAATGGAAAAGTCTTCACTGAATGAAAGGCAGTGGGTAGAAGGAAGTAGGAGTCAGCACCATGGAAGTGAGAAGATTGTGGCTGCGTGTCACACTCAAATCGTCTTTATTTTTCTGTCTTTACTTATGCAATCTCCTCTATACATAATGTCCTCTCTATAATTTATTTTGCAAATTTCTTCTTTCTTCTAATACTCAAACATCCAGATAGCCTGCCCTTCTGTGTTTCTAAAATGCTTTGTGCATTTCTTTAATATAGTCTGTCTCAAAAGGTTTCATGCAGTTTTAACTATTATTAACTTGCAAAGTAATCATCAATTGGAGGGTTTACCATTTCAATTTTGTATATACTCATGAAAGTTTTAATTTTTTATTCAGTTTTTGCTATTTTTAGTCAGATGGACCAAAAAAGATAATAAAGTTAACAACTGATTACACAAAATGCACAAATCTAACTGAATCCATAAGAACTTGAAATAATGAAACTTTCAGAAAAGTTTTTATGTTTGTACTATTTACTTTCTGAAGTTATTAATCCTTAAAACTGCTTCAAGTCTTTTAGAACACCCTGTATTAAACCTTCCAGACTGTAATTTATTATGTTTATTTGCTTAATGTGACCGTTTCACACAATAAATATTAAATGTTTTAAAGGTGGGTAGGTATGGTATCATATTTATCTTCTTGATTCCCTAGGCTATAATGGAACCTAGAATATATTAGAAGGCTGATAAATAGTTTTATTAATTGATAAAATAAACATATGAATGTGGGCCAAGCAATATGTATATATATATTTTTTATTCCACCTTTGGTCTATCTGAACAATTTCCTTTTCTAACATTTTCATACTAGAAGTGCCTTAAATCACAAGTGGTTATAGGTCAATGCACAGTGCCAGGCTAGCAAGAAAAAAGAATGCTACTACTCAGGGCACTTATGACGTACTTCACATTGTTAACTCTTCACTCTTCCAGCATAAAAGCTAAGTCATTCCTGATAGCGAGAAAGCCAAATTCTCCCTTTCCCAAATCCCCTTTTTCTTGATGGCGGACATATGTGGCTGCACACTCGAAGCCTGGATATTATGCTGAAAGTATTTTCTGAGAGCTCTAGTTCCTGGTTCATAAATTATTATATTCTCTTTCCAGCCTTATGGCATGGCTCATCACATCCGTGATTAAACTGGAACCCACACACTTGCATCCATAAGGAGACTATCCGTTTACAAAGGAGAGTCATAGCAGAGAGACAGTAGGCATCCATTCTCTCTGGGTATAGGTGATAACAGTGAAAACTGATGATGAATGTAACTAATATTTATTTTTACTAGGAATGGATTAAATGGGTCTAAGAGCTGGGCAATCAGAGAGGTAGAATGGTACGGTAAAAATATATGTGCTTTAGAATATTTGTGCAACCACGGTTTTGAATAATGTCCACATCACTTAAAATGTGTGGGACTTGGACAAAAGCTACTCAGATTATGTGAATCTCATATTTCATTATGGAAGTTAATATGATAATAATTTTAAAAGTTATTGAAAAGGATAACATGAGGGAATTAAATGCAGTTACTCGCATATACAGAATATAAATATATGGTCCTAATGTTAGTCTTACTATCTGGTTCACTCCTGCTCCAAATAAACATTTAAATTACAGAGCCTACCTGTTGATTCCCTGATACCCTAATCAACAGGAACCTGGTTTTGATGTCCAATTTCTTAATATAATTACCTTAGTAGAACCCAAGAATCTTTGATAGTTCCCCTGACTTGCTTGCAAATTTCTATTCCAGCTGATTAGAGAAACACCTATGAGTGAAAAAGGTAGCTAGAAAGTAATATAAGATTAAAAGAAAATGTAGAATTAAATAGTTTCGACTATATTCATGTGGAAATCTCTCTGTATAGTGAGAAAAAAAGTGCAATTGCTTTATTCAATCTAGACTGAAATTGGTTATTTTTAGTTTTTGGTTTAACTTAGTGGGGGTTTCCATTTAAAAATATTTATGGGCTGAAATAGATTTGATTATATAAAATCCTCTTATCTGAAACTGAAGATCCACAGATGGGAAATTCTTCAATGGAAACATGACCAAGTCTGAGACAATTTCCTTCCCTAGGCTCTTAGAAAACTATACATTATATGAAAGTCTAAGGCCAAAAGGAGAAAACCTAATCAAACTTGTTGAAATAATCTTATTGATTTTTAGGCATGTTCACAAACATATGACAGTGCTTATCACCAAGATAAAAATTCCAGCTCAAAATGCGTATCTATCTTAATTTCTAAATCCAGCTGGATAAGAAATAACTCTGTAAGTCCATTTGGAGTTACACTATTGAATTTTCAACAAGTGCCCTTAAATTACCTGGATGATGCTACTGAAGTTCATGATAACAGCACTACTAACAATTTAGAAAACTTATATATCATTTCCTGAAAGGATTATGGAACATAAGATAATATTTAATTTACTTAATCTAAATTAAATCTTAATATAATTTTAACTTTAAAACATTAAATTTGATCTTAAAATTTAAATCATTAAATGTAATCTTATAAAAAGGGCATAATGAAATATTGAAATTGCCAAAATCTTGATATATTATAAAAATGTTTGCATAAGAATATGAGATCAATCATGTAAAACAAAATAATTTTAGCAACAGAGTTATTACTATCTTCATTTTATAGTGAAAATATTTCAGAGAATATTAGAGTTAGAAATGATGTTAATGAAACTGAATCTAACATTCTCATTTTACCAATGAGAGTAACTAGCGTAAAAGAGAGTGCATTTTTCTAATGTCACCTAGCTGTTAGGGGTAGATTTGACTCAAGAAAAACAGACACTTGATTCCTGGTATAACATATAGCTAAGACTTATTATGTCATAGCATTCTGGATTTGTATAAGTCATTTAAGAAGTTATATGTCAAAAGTAGGTAAGAATGCAATGGACACAGGCTTTATTAGAGAATAATTGGGAACAAACATTTGTGAAAAAAACATTTCATAATTCAAAAGTGTTAATAGCAATAAGTGTAATAATATATAATACTTTCTGTGCATTTTAGACAAGGAATACTGATAATAATGTCTTAGCCCAAAGTACTCATACTTAAATGGCTGAAATACATAAACATTGTTTTTATCTTACATTGAAAAGTTTCCCAGACATATGTGTCTTGTTGGGAGGCAAAAATTGTCCTATTATAGAAGATGAAAGGGTCATATATGAATTTTCCCAGAACGTTTTGCAGCTAGGATATAAGCATGTGGCCTTGAATTAAAATGAGAACTCACCGCACAACAAAAGTTGCATTCACAAATCTATTTTGGTGATGGTGAGAGTGTGGGCATAGAGCCCTAGTGGTAACAGTGGTGAATCTGCAGCATGCATATTTAGCAATAAAATGACCTTGTGACCTTGTCCTTATCAGATTGGTCTGTGACATGCTTGTGGCCATGGATTCTACAACTTCCCTTCCACTTCTATTAGCCATCTCATAGCTTTTAAATAATTTCCTTACATATATCGGGCATAATCAGTTTTTGTGGCATAAGCGTAAAAACCATGATGAGTGCAGGGGTATTTCAGTTCAAACAACCCATATATGTAATGGCTCTCTGTAATTACTAGTAAGCTTAATTATTAGATTTTTAAGATTATAATATAAACTTTTTAAAAGCTTAATAACTATTCAATTAGTTTATGTAATAGATTTTCGAGGCACAATGCCACTCTGGCTTAGGAATTTACATAGAAACACATATATTATCTGTCATTCCTCCCTATCCAAGCATGATATTTTTGTCCTTTTTTTCCAAGCTTATTTCTAATTGACTAACCTCTTTGAGCCTATCTGGCATATTATTATACTTTTACACATAACACGGTTTTTAACTCAGGAAATTGTTGCTAGAGGAAAGGAATGAGCTCTATACCGTGCATTGGATCAAAGCTATCTGAGCTTCTGGGTAAGCAATTATATTATGTATTTTAAAGGATGGTCAGTAATTCATTTGGCTACTTGGTTTGCTTGTATATGTACTGAGCCAGATAATGACTGGTGTTAGCTTTTTTCCTTGTTTAGGAATCAGTCTTTGTAATCTGCTCCTCTTTTTCAATTATATCAAAGCAGCGTAGTTGTTTTCTCCCTTTAATTTTCTTAGCACTTTTTCAGTGTGTCTCTCAGTGCCCTGTGGCCTATCATCAAGCACTATACCATATATATAAAGGAAGGTTCATATTTATTTCTTAAGCATTAAGAAACATTTAAATAAATGATTGCTGAAAGTGTTCCCAATCTAATGAAAAATATAAATCTACTCACCCAATACAGTCAAACTTAAGCAAAATAAACATGAAGAAAGCCACACAACATCATATTATGATCAAAATGCTGAAAATCAATGATAAAGAGAAAATCTTAAAAGCAGCCTAACAAAATTACACTTGAGGGACAATTTAAAATTTAAATGTGGACAGTATGATGTTTCTTAAATAATGCTAATTTACAAAGACATGAATACTTTTGATTTTATAAAATAATGTATTTTTAGATATACAGGCTTAAGTATTTAAAGGTGAAGTATTACATTTGTAACTTACTATTGAATAGTTTGGTACAAAAATAGGGTGAATAGATAGATAGATGATTAGATAGATAGATAGATAGATAGATAGATAGATAGATAGATAGATAGATAAAATATTAAGAAGGATACATGTATGTCCATTGTACTATACATTTCAACTTTTTTGTAAGTTTGATTCTTTGAAATGCCAAATTCAACCTCCAGGGCCTGAACAGATTTGTTTTGTGAGATATAGAGGAAAAAGCTTTCAGAGTTTCCCCTCGAGCATATGGGAGGAAGGAGATACTAGGAGAGTTAGTAGGGAATAAGGTGGAAAGCCTCAGGCATTTGCTGAAGTGATTTCTCTCATCAGTGTTACTAAACTCATGAAGTGTGTAGGCTTATGATCAGCCCACTTTTCATGGAAATTAATAATGGTGAATGCTACACATTATGGATGTGGACAGACCAAGGCAATATGTGTGGCTGGAGGAGTATGGAGACCAAGAAAAGAATGAGGGATAAACTCCCACAAATCTACAGGAATCATTGGATGGCATTTGATCTCTGATGGGCCTGTGGAATCAAGATCCAGCAATCAGTCCACGGCCAGAGTAGAAACAGGGAAGCTTATCTGACATCTGTATTATAACTCCCAAATTATTTTTATGAAATAACTTTTGGTCAGTCTACTTCCCTGCTCTTAAATGCTCCTTCAATGGCTCGCAAATTCCCAAAGAATAAAGCTAACATTTTTATCCTGAAGTTGTAGCTTTTCAGTTACTGTTTTGGCAACTGATTCAATTTCTCAAAGTTCTCCTTGACTTACTATATGCTACAACCAACACAAATTATTCTTTGTTCTCTATGCTGCATTTATTTAGATTTTCCTGATTCTGTGCCTGTTATAGCTCTTACCTGGATGACTTTATCCTCTCTCACCTACCGAACTCTACTCATACTTAAACCCAAGTTCAAATTCCCCCTTTCCTAATGTCATCAACAGAAAATGGGAACCTCTTCCAAACTCTCAGATGACTGCATCTGTTTCCTTCATACAACATGTCTCAAATTTGCTTTGAAATATAATTTTAAATTATTTTGTCTTTTATGCTTTATTGGAGGTATAAAGTGAAACAAACATAATTTTTCTGAGATTTAAAAATAAAACAAAACATCAATTTGGATCACCAGAATATCACCTTCATTATTTAACAGAGACTCTTAAAATTTGCCATACAGAGCGAGAGCCAAGTTGGTTTTGAAAAATGAAGCACTGTGATTACCTTGCTTCCAAAGGAAAGAAAGTAGAGCTGAGCTTCCTCTCTCCAGGTTCCAATTATCCAAACAGTAGTCATTCTACCTTTCTTAGGGTAGAATACGTAAAAAGGCAAAAAGGCGGAGAGAGACAAACAGTTAATTTATAGGAACTCTCTTAGCATGCAAAAAGCCTCAGGAGTGAGGAAGCAGCCTCTTTCTCTGAAACATACCTGGAGAAGTCTGAGCTCATTAAAGGCAGGGGTCACATCTGAGTTCTCTTTGTATTCCTCACTTTGCCAACCAAACATAGTGTTTTGGGAGGCAGTTGAGAAATGTTTGCTCACTGGTGAATGAACAAATTTGTATCAGGGATCTTGAAAGAAACCAGAATATTTATTTCACCCCAAATATGTTTTGATATAAAAATTATTTTGAGCTGAAGACAATCAAGAAGCAGCAAATGCAAGAGGAGCTCTCTCTTCCTTTACCCCTCTCTGCCTAAAGAATGGATATAAATTCTCCTTACTGAAAGGGACTTTAGATTCTTATCAACCCAGAGATGGCACTAGAGAAATTTGCAAAAAAATCATTGTTAAACTAACCTTTATCTTCCTATTTATTTTCCACCATTAACTGCCCTGCCCAAGCCCCTTTTCTATTGTCAGCATTTCACTACTCTTTTTCCAACCTAGTATAAAAGCTGGTCAACTCTAACTGCTTCTTTGGGTCTTCATTTTCCTTGTGAGGGCTCCCTTGTATATATGAAATATACATGTCAATCAACTTCTGTTAAGTTTTCTCTTGCTAATCTGTTTTGTTACAGGAGGCTCAGACCCTACTTAGAAAGGTAGAAAGAAAGCTTGTTTTTCCTCCTCTACACACTTAAATTCAAATACTTTAAAAAGCAAGGTAGGAAAGGAAAACTTAAGAGTAGACAGGTAGTATCTACAACTAACTGAAGAGCACAGGTTCTGGCAATAAAACATTCAAATGAAAATAATAATACTAATAAGCACTGTAAGAACCAACCAAAACCAAAGAGGGGATTGATTTAGCCCACAGGCCACCTATATATTAGCGTTAGTTATTTCTTGCATTAAGTTATTTGCATTTTTACCTTTCTCCTTCTAATTTGAACATGTCTAAAAGGAACCATTAACATCAGAATCTATGTAAATGTTCTCACTTGGAGTTCACTCTTCAGTGGCCTGGGGAATGTAAAATGCTTTATCTCACGTTAAATTAATTTCAGACAATATTTTAGATGTGAGAAAACAATCCACTTTTTTATATATCTATCCATATCCATATCCATGTATATATCTATATATCTTTTTTTGGTCCAGGTTAACTTGCTTAGGTCATTGACATCATGTCATATCATATAAGCTGTCATCTCTGCTTTACCTACCTTGTTTCACAAGCAGAATTAGGCTAGTAAAATGGAAATGTAGGAACACTCTGATTGTGACATAACAGAAAGAAGTAGAGGAAAGCAAGCTATCTTTAAATTGTTTATGCTCAGACACACCCTTACTTCTTTTTTTTGCTGTAGTTGACATATAATTGACATATAAAATTATTTTACTTTCATGTGTACAACATAATGATTCAAAATTTATAGAAATTGCAAAATAATCACCATAATAAGTTAACCTCTGCCACCATACATAGTTTATACATATATATTTTTTTCTTGTGATGAAAATTATAAGATCTATTCTCTTAGTAGTTTTTAAATATGCAACACAAATTCTAATTTCTTATTGCAGGGCTGACCAACAAGAATTATGATATAGTGATTTTAATTTTCCTTTCCTTCCACTGTGTTTTGTGTTTAGTTGTGGTCTGTTTGGAAGTTCTTTGAATATATCTTTCCGGCAACATGATCTCTTCAGAGGATCTCCTTATGAACACTTCCCTCTCCCTGTCATTTTTGAAAAGAGGATATACCTGTCCAATATTTAAAAGGCACATTGGACATCTTAGACTATTACAAAATTTCTGAAGCCACAATGGCTTGGGTTAACAAAGAAACAACTTGAGGAAAAGAGCATTTTGTTAAAAGCACAGGCAAAACCAGATAATTATTCCTGTTGTATTTTATATCCTACATCCAATTCCAGCACACTTTTGATAACTATACAAATTTTAAAAAAATACTTGGACAAAACAATCTTGTTAATAACAGTCACCTTAATAGTAACATTTCTATAAATTGTGAGTTTATCATGCCTCTTCCTCCCCAACTCATCAAGATCTCTTAAATGAAGACTTAAAACTTCCTATTAGAATTCCTAACAAGTTTTTATATACAAAATCATATCAACTGTAACGAAAGATGATTCTACTTGTTCTTTTCCCATCTGCAGGGTTGAGTTTTGGATGCTAAGCCAACATTGTATTTGTGAGATGATTCAAATTAATCATGGTGTCTAACAGCTTTTGTATATGTTGCTGGGTTCAGTTTCCTAGCTTTCTTTCTTTCTTTCTTTCTTTCTTTCTTTCTTTATTTATTTTTTGAGACAGGGGATGGATGTGTCTGTGTTCATGAGAGATGGTGAGCTGTCATTTTCTTTTCTCATGATGTCTTTGGTTTTGGAATTAGGGTAATGCTGGCCTCATGGAGTGATTGGGAGGTGTTCATGCTTCCATTTTTTGGAAAAGTTTGTGAAGATTTGGTATTAATTCTTTATTAAATGTTTGGTAGAATTTACCAACTGAAGAAGAAAAAAAAAAAACGAAAACAAACCAAAACAATAAAAACTTCCTATTACCATAGTTTACGTCCATACTCTGCTTTCATTTCTCTTACTAGAACTTACTACTGTATGATATTATATTGTTTATTGGCTTATTTTTTGTATCTTTCTATCACTTTGCAATATAAAGTCTTTGAAGATAGGAAATTTGTTCATTCATGATTGACTCTCCATGCCTACAAAATGTTCCTGGTTCATAATAAAAGCTCAATAAATATTTTCCAAGTGATTATAAAGAAAGACAAATTTACTGAGAGGAAAATGGCAAGAAGCATTGAAGATATGGGTGGGCTTCACAGAGTCCTGATGAAGGGGAAAAACTCATGATGAAAATGGAGTCAATCTTAAGTCTCAAAGTGTGTGTAGGATTCAACTATAACACAGAAATGTCCCAAATGTTAACTGAGATAACAAAATAGAAACAACAAAGAAATAAAAAGAAAAAACAATAGTTTAAAGGAAAACTTGCACCCAATAAAAAAATAAATAGTACATGTCTAGAAAATATAAAGAGCTCATTCAAATACAGAGAAAAAAAATGAAATCTTAGTTGTTAAATGTGGAAAAGATATAAACTCACAACTCAAGCAAACAACACATGGGAAATTATACAAAAACATAAGCAATTAAATAAATGCAAACTAAAGAAATATCAAGACAGCATTTTACATGCAAAAAATTAGTCAAAAATAAGAAAACACAATGCCTAAAGTGGATACTATGAATTGAATCATGTACCCCCCAAATTCATATGTTGAAACCCTCATCCTCAATGTGATGGTATTTAGTAATGGTAGCTTTGGGATGTAATTAGGTTTAGATGAGATCATGAGAATAGTGCTGAAGGAAACCAGAATATCTCAACCAAAAATATTCCTCTTTGATGAAAAAAGTATTTTTTGCTGAAGGCAATTAAGAAAGAGCTAATGCAGGAAAAAAAAAAAAAAAACTTCCTCTTTTCTGCCTAAAGAAATGATATAAATTCTTTTATTGGAGATTGAGTCTTATCTGCCCAGAGATGGGCAGATAAGGAAACTGTAAACAAACCTTAACTTTATTAGTTTCCTGCCACATATACACCTTTCTACAGTTTGCCACCCTTGGAAGGCTAAAACTGCTTTCTTTTTCCTGTCATTGCTCTATCAGTTAATAAATTTATTAATTTATTTTGGAGATGCTATATAAGGTGGGATTCAAACTGTTATTTTGAGTCATTTTTGGTTTAGGTGATGTGCACGGTGCTTGTTAATAGACTGTTTTTCTCATGTTAATCTGTCATTTTGTTAGAGCCCCAGCAGAAACCCTAATATGAGAAAGGGTAAATTTTGCCTCTTCTACAGGGCCCTCAAGAGGAAATTAGTGTCCTTATAAGAGACAACAGAGAGCTTCCTCACTGGCTCACATTTTCTCTCTCTCTCTTTCTCTCTCACTCTTTCTCCACTAGCACTCATAGATGAAAAGCTAGGTGAGGACACAGTCTAAAGAGTGAGCTGTCACCAGACACCAACCCTGCTGGCATCTTGATCTTGGACTTCCAATCTCCAGAACTGTAAGAAATAAATTCCTATTGTTTAAGCCACTCAGTCTGTGGCATTTTGTTATGGCAACCCAAGCTGATTAAGACAGTGGGCGTGGTTGAAGCAAAGTTGGAATACCCTTTATTATAAAAAATATGGACAAGCGAATAAAAAGATGACCCTGAACCCAGAAGTAATGGTCTTTAAACTTTGGTATGGTTTTCCTTTTTTTATGCATGCTGTTTTAGATTGCCACAGATGCAGATTTTCATTTTTTAATATAGTACTTATATATTTTCCTGTTATTGTTTCTTTGTACACAGAATTTTAACATCTACTTCAAATTACATGTAGCAATTTTACTATTTCATGTTTTATCTACTTTAAAAATTGTTTTTGTTTGTGCATATCCTTTATTTGTTTTATAAACAAGGAACATCTTTGCATAAATATGGGTTTGTATTTTATATTAGCTCTTAAGTGTAAATTTAAAAGTAGAATTACCAGGTCAAATATGATGAATAATTTAATTCTAATTATTATATTGTACAGTAGCTTTCTAAAATTCTGTTCTTGCTCCTAGAACCTGCACAGAGAGGCCTCCAGGAGATATTGAAGAATGTGACAATGAGTTTACAATAGCAATTCTTAAAGTTGGTCTGGCCACCAAGCAGCTACTTTAGTATGACATTCTGTTTAATATTCTTGCCTACGTGAATGAGAAATTCAGTTCAGCAGCAAATTCCTGTGCATATAGGATAGCAGAAGCATCCACTTTCCATCCTGAAAGCATAATAATTCCCTTACCATAGATAAAATTTCCTATTTCCTCATCTAAAATCTTTCATTTTTTTGAGCCTGCATAGTAGAAACCCAATGAGTAAATCAGCCACATGCATAACAAATGAAATATTAGTGGTCATTATCCTGCATAGAGCTCACAGATGCACTTTTTCCTTGCCCTACTTTTTAATTTAAATGCCATAATATGACATGTTTGTCTATTAGTCTGGCCACCCATTCCTGTACTCCTGTAACTGTGACCCAACCAGGTTCATTTGCCTAACTTCCCAGCAAGCCACATGCTGAGACTCTGACGTTTGTAGCCAAGAACGAGTTTATTCACGAGACAGTCACGTGAGGAAACAGGAGAACAACTCTCAAATGAGACTCCCCAAACACGAGGGGCTTGAGATATCCATGGGTAAAATGTATAGGGTGGTCAGCAGTGCAGGAGAAATTTATTGAAAGCAAGAAAAGATGAGGTAATCATTGCTCTGCAGGCACACTGAGCTTAGTGATCCTTCACAGGATGCATGTCCAGAAAATATTGCCATTAGCACAATCCAAGGGTGGGGTTTTTGGCCCATTAGCACAATCCAAGAGTGGATGAATCAAAAGTCCATTCATCAGACACTCAGGTAGGCCTAGTTCAGTGGTCTGTGGTCTCCACCAGTTTGAGCTGGACAAGAGCTAGTTCCAAGTTCCTGAAAAACAACTTAGATAATTGTTACTATACTATACTATATTGACCCATACATCAGATGTGTTATCTGTAGTGGGCAGTTAAAGGAGTCTTGTGATATATTTTCTAAGCTACGTGAAGCTCAGAGTGTATGCAATTTGTAAGAAAAATTAAAGTGAACTTGATAAGTGAAGGCAGGTTACAATTTATTGATTATTAGACAAGCAAGCCTAATGGATCTAATCCTCAGTTTCATTACAACCAGAGTGAGTTACACATTAGTGCTACCTGCTTGACCCTGTAGGTACATAAGGGTTTTCATGCTGGGCAAGTACACTTAATTCCTCTGAGCAAAAGTCCTCACAGACCCACAGGGCCATGTTGCTTTTTCTAAGGAGGGCCTGTGTTTCATTTGTCAAAATATGTGCAAAATATTAATCATCTTCATAAAGTTCAATACTAGGACAAAGGAAATATTGAAAAGTAAAAATAAAAATATGGTAATTAGAAGGGGCTAAACAACCTTTAAAGAAGATATTTTTTTTCTTTATACTCAAGATAAGAACCTATCTCAGTTTCATCCCCAACATGTAAAGAGCTTGGAAGTGGTTGCTGCTCACATCTTTACAAAAAAAAAAAAAAAGAAAGCTGAGCAGCTGAAAAACTCAGTGACTTTTCTTGGACTAATCAGAGAATGGATATCATAGGACACATTGACACCCACACCCTCAGATCTACAAGAGCAAGCAAATAAAGAGAACACAGCAGAGATAAAGTAACCGAAAGTAGAAACCACTGAAGCCATAAACTGGTAGAAATATTTAATGGTAATTTTGATAAAATACTGTAGGCTGAGTGTGAAAGAGAAAAACTCCTGGAGGCCTGCAGTCTTAGGTGGTACCCCCATATTTTAATGGGCTTCTCTTCAGGTACCCTACCAGGTACTCATGGTGAAGAGTCAAGAAAAGTCCCCTTGTGGCTTCCCTGGTGGCGCAGTGGTTGAAAATCTGCCTGCCAATTCAGGGGACACAAGTTCGAGCCCTGGTCTGGGAAGATCCCACATGCCACGGAGCGACTAGGCCCGTGAGCCACAACTACTGAGCCTGCGTGTCTGGAGCCTGTGCTCCGCAACAAGAGAGGCCGCGATAGTGAGAGGACTGCGCACCACGATGAGGAGTGGCCCCCGCTCGCCGCAACTGGAGAAAGCCCTCGCACAGAAACGAAGACCCAACACAGCCAAAAATAAATAAATAAATAAATAAAAACTTAAAAAAAAAAAAAAAAAGTCCCCTCATGTCTCTGCAAGTGGGAGGATATAAATAATAATTTTGAAATATTCCCAGAGCATTCTCTGTAGCAAAGGCCTACTCCCCAGAGAGGATGACTTTATCAGAACTTTATTCCACTAGGGAGAAGGGCATTTATCCTTGACCAATCCTATCTAGCCTCCTTGTCTCACCTAAGAGGGCCAGAAGCTAAGAAACCCTTGTGAAGGTCACAGGCCATGAACACAGGCTCACCAAATCACCGAAATTTAATCATAAGATTGTAGAAACCCTTTTCTCCCCTGTAACTAATCAACATATCAACAGGGATCCAGTATAGTAAGAATGGAATGCAGCTAAAAGGCTGTAAGATGCAGACTCTGTTTAAGAAGTTCTTAGACAAATCCAAAGGCAAGAGGAGAGATAAACATGAATAGAGGAATTTGAAGCGTATGGCACCTACAGTTACAGCAAATAAAACACAGCCCAACTCCTAGGCAGACTGACGTAAAACTTCAGTAAAGACCTATTTACATCAGGCACTATTACCTGACACATAATGTCTATCAACAACAAAAAAAATTACAGAGCTTGCTAAAAGGCAAGGAAAACCCAGTCAGACCTAAAACTTTGCACAAAAATTAACTCAAAATGCATAATACATCTAGATGTAAACCAAAACAAAAGCAAGCAAACAAACAAATAAAAACATGCAGAAACTAGAAAATTTCTAGAAGAAAACAGGAAATGATCTGTGTTTGGTGATGTTTTTAAACCCAACACCTAAAGCACATTCTATGAGAGAAAAAATAAATTAGACTTCATTAAAATTAAAAACTTCTGCTCTGCAAACAAAGAAACAAACAAATACAAAGAGTGAAAATGCAAGCCACCTACTGAGGAAAAGTATTTGCAAAACACACATAAAACAAAGTTTCTGTTAAAGAACTGGTATCCGAGATGTACAAAGAACTCTTAAAACTCAACAATAAGAAAACAAGGCCAATTAAAATATGGGCCAAAGAATTGAACAGACACCTGTCAGAGAAGATATCCAGGGACAAATAAACATATAAAAAGATGTTCAACATAATTTGCCCTTAAGGAATTGCAAATAAAACAGTAATGAGATATCACTATTACACATCTAATAGAAAGGCTAAAATCCCAAAAAAGGAAAAAAATGACAATACTAAACGCTAACATAGATGAATAGCAACAGTAGCTCTCATTCAGTGCTGATAGGAATGCAAAATGTTATAGCCAATTTGGAAAACAATGTAGCAGTTTCTTACAAAGCAGTATTTGACAGTCCTCAACAATGCAGTAAATGTGTTTCTAGTTATTTACCCAATGTATTTGAAGTTGTATGTCCACACATATACCTGCATTCTATTTTTTTAATATCAGCTTTATTTATAATCATCAAAACCTGGAAGCAATCAAACAGTCTCGCAATACTTTTTTCTCAGTAAAAAGAAAGACCTGTCTCAGGTCAACAGCAGCCAATTTAGCAAAGGTTTATTTATACACTTGAAATATCCACAACCAGGTTCCAGTTATTTCATGTCAATCAGTTATCTACTCTCCTCAAAATAAATGTCTAATAAAAATCAACACATAGCTTTATTGGCTACTTATTCTAGTAGGGGAAGAAAGCAAGTAGAGCTTATCTGTCCTGAGAATTAGCCAGAAGCAGGAAATGACCTTGCTAATATTCTTGTTCAAGTGCTATTAGGAGAGCCATGGGAATGTGTGTTTATTATAACAATAGCTTAAGTGGAAGCAGAATAAGAGATTTCTGAATTATCTTATTTTACATGATAGAAAGGCTCCTTTGTATTTATGAAGCTCTTATGTCACAGTGAGTTTGTGGAGTTAAATTCCTATAGTGTATAAGTTTCAGTACAGAAAAAGAAGCACTTTCCAAGCTCCCTTTCTCCCTTTGTTCTCCAGAGGGTGTTTTGTAAATTATAGCTTCTGCACAGTACATAGTTCCCTAGTGGCCTGCTATGGCTAATATAGTTCCCCCAAAGTGTTTAATGACTCCCAAGTTGCAGCTTAAATAGTGGGGAATTATAATGAATGATGGAAAGTGAAAATACCCCTGTGTTCCCTTGCGAGGGGAGGGGGATCCTCTAATAGTACCAGATGAAGTGCAAACAGCATCAGCTTCAGACTTGTTCCCCACAGCTGTCCAGCACAGACACAGATCCCAGAAACAGACACTGAATAAACAAAAGGGGTTTTCTCATTCATATTCTTTGTACCTAATTTACAGATATCATTGTTCTGGTAAAGCCTTCATCATACACTGAAGTCACAAAGGTGCTTTTAAAATGCAGAGCACTTCTGAGATGTCCCTATGGTCTCACTGTTTAAAGGTCTAAATCTTCTCGCTGAACAAATAATGAAATAATGTGTATATTATATTGGCCTGGGTTTGTTTCTAAAAATATTGTCAGGATCATTCTGGCAATAAAAGATGAATCATGCCAGGAAACCAGTTAAATAGACAGGCAGTTGTGAGATTCCTTCAAGGGCAGACATTGGGAATTCACTGATGTTATCAGCATTGTTGTCCTATAATTTTGGCAATATCTACATCAAACCCATGGAAATACCACATGATTTTCAAGAAAGCTTCCTGGAAACAAATAAAGAAATGGCACTATGGGAAGGGTAGGACTTAAGGAATGAAAATGGAGTTTGCCTGATTGGACTACATTTGGGTAGAAAACAGAGTTGGCCCTCAATGCCATATTGCTAACAGGCCACTATTTCTCTGTTCCCATCACCAGGCTCAATGCACCCTATATCTGACCCAACTAACACCTGGCTGCCTCCAAAACTGACAGTGTCTCATTATCCCAGGTATCTATTCAATTCCAGTGTTTTAAATCAGACCAACCATCCCACAATGTGTGAAATATATACCTTCACCATGAACCCTCTTTGTCCTGTCCACTCTCTTATAGTGTGTTATGTTCTTGAATGTTCTTGGCCTCTGCGTTTCTTGTTAATACATATTTTTTCCCGAATTGTGATATTCCTTAAGATTTGATTATGGATCTTGACATTCATACTTTTATTTTTCAGCTTTAAAATAAATTTGATGTATTAAAAGGTTTTGAAATAATATATTAACAGTAAAAAGTTTACCTACTATGGCTATCCTCTTTCAGATCAAATCCCATCTTCCAACTGCCAGAGCAAATGATTACTATTTTTGATTCATGTCCTTTTTTATGTATATACAAGCAAATAAAATCTGTATTCTTTTTCTTCTTCTATTACATAATTGGTTGTACATCACCGTGTTGTTCTGCATCTTGCTTTTTTTTTTTTTTTAACTTAATAAGAGTTTACTTGATTAGGTCAGTCCTACCCAGTATAATCTCACCTTTGATCTACTTAAAGTCAACTGATTATAGGGCCTTAATTATATCTTCAAAATCCCTTTATAGTTGACTCATAACTTGGCATAATCACCGGAGTGACAGTCTATCACTTTTACCATACTTATTGGTTAAGAAGCAAGTTATAGATCTAGTCTACCTCAGTCAAGGGGCTGGGATTACACAAGGGCATGGGTCATTATGTATCTTCTTAGAATTCTGCCTACTGCAAATATATTCCCTACAGTAAAATAGTGAGGTCAATCGCTATTTTGGAAAAAAAAAAAATTAACAAAAGGCCCTTTCTAAAGAATTACACTTTCAAAAAGCAATACATTTCTATTTCCTTATGGGCCTCAACAGTACTGTGTGTTAATATATCTTGGAATGGTATCAGTTTCATAAGTGAATTAGAGATTCTCCATATGGTTTTAATTTTCTTTCTCTTATAAATGAGATTCAGTAGCTTTTCCTATGCTTAAGTACTGTTTATATGTTATTTTCACTAATACTATTTTATTTCTTCTCCCATTTTACCCCATTGGGTTATTAGTCTTTATCTCATTTATCTGAGAATATTTTTAATATTAGAAAGATTAGACTTTGTCTGTGATAGGAGTTGTAAAATTTTCACAACTTTAAATTTACTATCATTTTTTACTGTGTTTATTATTTTAAAAATTTTGAACCATGCAACACATTTTATTTTTATATTATCAGATTCACATTATTTTTATTTATTTTTTTAAATTTGAGTAATAGTTGACCTTGGAAAAACAATTGCCAACATTTTTTTTCCAGTAATTTATGGTTGTATAGTTTTACATTTACATAGTCCATGTGTTAAAAATTTCCTGGTGTACTATTTTAAATATAGATTTACATTTTTCAATAAGCCATGCACACCATTTATTGCGTAATGTGTCTTTTCCCATTTGAATGAGCTTCTTGTAGAAGATTGTATTTTCTAAAGATGGCTACGTGGTTTTCTTAAGATAAAACCTACCAATGGCTTTGCCTGGCTTTCTACCTGGAAATGTGCCTTTGGAAGCTTGAGTTACCATGCAAGTAGTCCAGCTACCCTGTCATCACTTAGGTGGAGAAACCATGTGGGGACATCACATGGAGAGACAGACAGAGATGCCTATGGAGCCCCAGCTCTCTCATCACCCAGCTCTCAGCCCAGGTAACAGATGTTGAGTGAAGAAACTTTTGGGATGACCTCAGGACTAGCCAGAGTCAAAACTCCACAGCTAAGATGCTCCCAAATTTCTAACCCAGAGAAATCATGACCGATTATAATGATTGTTGTTTTAAACCACTAAATTTGGGGTTGATTTCCAGCACAGTAATAATAACTAGATTTTTCTTGTGGTTTATGGGATTTTAAAACATTTAATTTTTATAGTTTTTATAGTATAGAAATACCCCTATTTTTTAACCTTTATTTATCTAATTGCACTGGATAATAGTACCAAAGATTAAAAACTAATGATAATAAAAGGTATGTTTCTTTTGTTCCTGTATGTAGCCAAAATGTTTTCAGAGTTTCCCTATCAAGCAAAAAGATGTCTTTAGAACAAAAGAGACAGTTTAAATTTTACCGAAGTACCTATATATTCCTAGTTTTTAAATAAATGCCTCATCCTAAAAATATGACTGTCACCAAACTTCTGGCACTTTTCACTTAGAAAGCTCAGGACATACACTCAGCTGATCAAATCTACCTGCAGGGACCTTATTCAGATTTTCCTAATTGTGATTTGCAGCCTTTGGCTCTACTCATTGTTACAGGATGCTGGATTATTTATATATTTTTAAATTTTATTTTACAGACTAATTCCTATTCCAACATTACCACATGTAGAAAGAAGCCCTTATCTCTGTTAAGTGAGCACATCTCCAGGGTGCTCCTTTAAGAGAGGTGTAAAGTCCTACAGTCAACTGATGATGACCCTCAAATAGCACTGTGTGATATTTAAATGCTACCCATAACCATAAAGGAAACAAGTTCTCCTTTCCTTTTTCCTGGACTTAATATGTATTTTTTGAGTAGCACAGTATTTGTTTAGAGTATTAAATGAGTGGTATATTTAGAATATTTAAAATTCATGAGTATTCTATTTATATCAAATGAAGGAATAATGTTTTTAGGTTTCAAGAAATTTTCTGTGCCAGATTGCAGGGGAAAAAAAGATTGTTTATGAAATTCAGCATCGAATATCCTGGTATTACTTTGGGGAATCATATATTTTATCCTAGATTTCAGCAATTTATAGAGATGACAAAGGAGATAAAAGAAAATTTTAGATGCAAATAACTACATTTGTTTAATGAGGACATTACCCCTACTGTGAGGTACCCTGAAGATTTCATACAATCTCCCCTCAGGTAAGACTATTTAAACCATATATAAGTAATAATTTATACAGTTTTTTTCTTAAAATATTTATGGAATCAAGGTTTACTATTTCCTTTAGGAGTAAATAGCAATTATTCACAGTCCTGGCTTTCAACCATTAAAAAAATCCAAAATATATCCTTCTATTGCAGAATAAATGTTTTCCCCTAATTCACCATCAGTGGATATCAACTCTCTCCAATAATCCCATATTATTTTATTTACTTAATGAAGACCATTGTCTCCCTCTCCTTCCTTGTGCTAAACAGAACTCTGTCTTTTCTCAAGTAGACTTCCCTTACTTACTTTCATTGGGTAATTTGGTAATGCTCAGTGAATGCCTCATTTGTGCCAGGAACTCTTCAACTGTTGGAAATGTAATGGTAACTCTAAAGGACAAGATCCCTAGTCTCACATTAAGTATTTGTGGAGTAAATGAGGGAGTGAATGAATGACTGTTATTAATACTGCTGCTTTGTTAAAGTCAGGCATGACTCCTTTGTCATATTTGCACCCTCTTTGTCTAAGATTGTCTCTGGTGTTTAATAAACATTAATTTGTTTAAAGAGGATATGATAGGATAGAATTACAAATAGATAGATTTAGGAAGCAGAACCAGTGTTTAAATTTAATACCAGTTTTATTCTGAGAATTAAATGGAAGAAGAAGATAGCTGGAGTTGTGTTGATGAGAGAGAGACAGAGAGAGAGAGAAGAAAAGAGCCTGAGACTCAACCTTTGGGTGGCCATTTAGCTGAGGAGAGTGGGGAAGAGGAGATAAACAGAAAGGAGCAAAAGAAAGTGAGAATTGACAATGGGAGGCAGAAAATTGTTCAGAATGGTAGAGAAACCAAACTGTGGCATCACTGATGCTAAATGAACAATGAGATGCTAAATGGTCCAGAGAGGCAGATACAGAAATCAGGTCCAGAAGAAGCTGGCGAAAATGTCTTCAGATCTTACATGAGGTCAAGGGTTACTCAGAATGCCCAACTTTCTTGATAGTTTCACATGTATAAGATTTGTCTTCCCAACAATTTGTAAGTCCCTGTCACAAGGGCAGAGACCCCATTTTAATTTTGCTCAAGTCATTAACAACCTCTGACCTATAGACATTGTCTGATAGGATTTTCTTGAAAACATGCTGTCTCATCTCCACCATTAGTCACATCACTTCACTGTCTTCTATATTCCCTGATGTTTCTTATTTCATGAATTTATCTTTTTCTGTTTTTGGAATAACTTTATGTGCTAAATATCCTATTCAATGTTTCCATCCTTTGTTTTCTTTCTTTTTCTACCTTTGAAATTCTCAATCCTTATGAAGATTAGTAGTCAGAGTTGGTCACTCCTGTTAACTAAGCTGGATCTACATAAAAAAATACATAAAAACATAGGATAAAGAGCTAATAAGCTTAACTGGAGTCTCTGCCATATACAGAATAGATTAAAATACATTTTTCATCAGTTTGAAGCTTCCTCTGTTTATTAACACATCAAACTTTGACTACTTTACTACCAAGACAATATACTTTCATGGCCTTGCATTTAAATAACAGTTTACATTTATTGGAAGACATCTGACAGGAACATGCCTCCTCTATGCCTATGTAAGTTAGTCTTACCTGCATTTCTCCACTCCCACACCTACAGTCATCTTGGCATTTATAATAAAGTCATCCTTCTGATTATATAACCATTACCTGATATGTCTCAACGATAATTTTTGAACACTTGCCTTGTCCCTGAGGATCTTGTTCTTGGTTCCTCGATTCACCTACCCATACCAGTTTTTATGTTTTCTTTGACTGTAACCCTGTCTTTGTACTCTGCACAGTATCTCTGAGTTCTCTAGAACTAGGACTGAAAACAGTGTGGGCAATGATATAAGTTCTGTCTAATTCCTGCTTTCCTATCTTCTGTATAAAAAAAAAAAAAAAAGCCTCAAAATGTTGAAGGAACAAAACTGGTCATCTTAACAACATTTGTGAAGACCTGTCCTGGGCAAGAGGCAGGAGGAAACTCCTGCATCAAGGCCATTAGAGATCCCCTACCAGTTGGGGAGGGGCTGGATCACTGAGAAGGTCTCACTCCAAAGATCCAGGAATATAACATCTGATTAAGACTGAGACTGAACCAGGACAATAGAGAATGCAGTCTCCCCCTATTCCTGGCCAGCAAGTCTACTGTTAGAGGTAGGACAGGTGTAGAAAGAGAACCTGTGATCTCAAAGTTGAGAGTGGAACACACACTGAAGAAAACTCAGTTGGTCCCCACAGTAAACAGAATATAATGCCAGAGGACTTTGAAGCCTGTAGTTTGCTGAGGGTAACAATAGTAACAACAAAACGCAAACCCAGCACAACACCTGATTCAACTGACTTAACTTTACCCCACAATAAAATCCTAGCTAAAAAGAAATGTTCCCATCTTCTGGCATGAATATGACTTATCTCAATCACCACTACCCCAAACAAGATGTCTGACTTTCAACCAAAACTTAAATGAAGCACAAGAAAATGAGAAGTAAAACAATATACTGCAAGAGAAAAATCAATCCCCCAAACAAAATTGAGATATGGCCCAGATGTTGGAACATCTGCCAGGGAATTTAAGACAATTATTATTAATATGTTAAAGGTTCTATTAGAAAAGGTAGACATCATGCATGAACAAATAGGGAGTTCCAGCAGAGATACAGAAGGAGGAGAGAGAGAGAACAGGTCAAAATAAATATTTCAACAGATGATGTCTGAGAATTTCCAAATTTAATGAAAGAAAACAAATCAAAGATTCAAGAAGCTAAGGAAATACCAAACAGGACTAGAAAAAAATAAGTATATAAATGTCAAATAATTAAATGAACGGGAAAAAGTCACCAAGATATATCACATTCAAATTGCTGAAAATAACAAATAAAGAGAAAATCTTGAAGGCAGCCAGCAAGTAAAAGACACGTTATATATAGAGGAAAAAAGAAAATCAGTATTCTCATGAGAACATCTGCAAGCCAAAGACAATGGCATAATACCTTTTAAGTACTGAAAGAAGAAAAATCTGTTAACCCAGAATTCTACCTCCAGCGAAAATACCTTTCAAAAAAATGAAAAAGAAGATTTTCAGACAAAAACTGACAGAAGTCTTTGACAGTACATTTGCACTATAAGTAATATTAAAGGAATCTTTAAACAAAATAATAACATCTGACAGAAACATGGAACTACACACACTTACACAAGCACAGAAATGAAGAATATTAGAAATTTGTTGGTTTGCAAACTTGGGAACCTCTCAGGTAAAATCCAAAACCGGCCCCTATACATGCAGGCAAGGAGAGACTGAAGAAAGTGACAGACCACTACAGATTGGGAGATGGCAGATTTAATAAGAAAGGGAATTTATATTACAAGCCTGTCTTGCTTGGGTGGCCACAAGACAAGATCTCTTAACTCACCTACCAGAATCTTGAGTTTATATAGAGGTTGTAACTGGGTTCAGTCACCTCTACTATCCAGATGGTCTCAACAACCATTGTCCTTTCAAGGCTGCGCCCTTGAAAACAGCTTCAGCCATGGGAACAGTGGGCAGAAGGTACATTGCAAGGACTGAGTGAAAGTGAGGAGCCTCTGATTGCTCTGGTCCAGTTGGAGGGTCAAGCAGTGGTCATGTCCTCTTGATGAGCTCCTCCAACAAAAATAATAGCAATGTATTGTGTATTTATGACACATGTAAAGGGAAAAATGTATGACAATGATAGCACAAAAAGAGAAAGAAGGGATTGGTAGTATACTTCCATGAGATCCTCACATTATACTTGAAGTTATATAATATTAATGTGGACTATAGCTAGTTAAACACATATAAACTAAGCCCTAGACAAGCAGCTGGCACACAGCAGTTAGAGAAAATGAGTTATATCTCACACTGACCTCTCCCTGCTGCCTGCACTGAGAGAGTGACCCCCATTCAAGAAGAAAGTGTCCATAAGCATTAGGGGTAACTATAAGCAAACTGAAAATTTACCTGTAGCCCAACAGAGAAGATTAAAGAGGGTCCAACAATTATGTTAGATTTAAGCACATAAGTAAATAGGCAAACTTCCTCTTTTCCCATCTACACCACCAGGTAAACCCTGAAAACTGATACTGCTACCAACAACACTTAAGAAGTCCCACATGTCATGAAGCTCAGAAGATGTTTTAATACGTGGTAAGCATCCATGATGCACTGGTTAGGAAACAGGGAGTGAGTGCATCCTTTGTGTGCTGTCTTGGAAATATGAAATAGTAATTTAACAGGCTTGCTTCCTTGCTTCACTTAAAAAGACACCCTACCATGTTAAGATGCAAATGGTAACAGCTACTAAAGCTATTCCAGGTTTGGCTGCTTCAAGTCATTTTTAGACCTGTGTAACTTGGGGTTGGTTGCAAGTAACAGCTCACAAAAGGCCATAAATATCCACCTACATCAAGGCTAAATCCATTACTTCAGGGAAACAGGAGTGAATTACTAATTCCAAACAGACCATGTTTAATACATCTGCATACAGGAAGATTAAATGAAAAGTCTCTTTACCCTGAAAATCAGTTATCCCTTTCTTAATACCTGGCTCATGTGGAGACAGCGAGGTTACAGCATTGCATGCCCAATAGCACCAAACTATCAACTTCAGAACAGTCATTAAACCAGAGGCATATTTCCCATCCAGTGTCCATGCCAGTGGCTAAAGGTTTATGTTTATATAGTAAACAACCAAGAAAAATATTTACAAAGAGCTTATCCTGCTAAGAAATCATGTTTTTCTAACACTGATCCTTTCATTCCAACACTTCCTGCCCTCCTATGTCCTCCCCTCATCCCGTCTGACTTCTAGTGGATTCTCCAAATCTATAAAACGTTAGCAGAGAACTTCAGACTAGACTCTCAGAATTTTTTCTGATTTAGATCTTCTACCTTGGAACCCTAGATGAGGCAACACAAAACTCATGTTCATCCTACCCCTCCTTCCATGCTCTTGAATGCCTAACAATTTCTAGGAGGAGAGGGAGGTTGATTGAGGGAAAGCCCATGGCAAAGATGTGGAAAAGATCTCCCCTGTCAATGTTAAGCTCATTCAGGACAATTCTGTATTATGCTTCTAGTGTGGAGAAGTAGAGATTCAGATTTGAGTTCAAGTCTATTTTCTACTACCTAGTAATTTGAAGACTTGGGACAGGTTACACATGCTTTGTAGGCTTCAGCTTCTTACACTGTAAAAAGAGATCATATCTATCTCAGGGTTGTAGTGATATTTAAATAAGGCAACATCACAGCACCTAATATGTAATGTGAAATCAACATTGCTCAGCGAATGCTGACTTCTTTCCTTTGGCTTCCACAGCTTAATTAATATAATCTTCTATCTTTGTCTAATGTAAACTATGTCTAATCCATTTTTTGGAAGAAGAAAGTGTGCAACTCATATATTTCAAATTAAGCAATTAATGTTGCTTATGATATGTTCTCCAAAATATACATATATAAATTTTTATTGTATTGTTTTGTAATACAAATTAGTAGTATAAAATATTTATAACATTTGACCAATTAATTTGTGCTATTCTATTCTAAGAAAATAATCCAAAATAGATAAGTAAAAGCTTAAAAAAACTCATACAGAAAATGTTCGTTACAACATTATATATATTGGGGGAAATATGAAATTTTCTAAATGCCCAAAGGAGGTGACTGAGTAAATGTTGGGCCACTCACAGAGTTGAGTGTTGTATGGTCATTATTCTTTGTGTATAGTCATTTGTATAGAAAAAAATTCTTTTGTGAAGAAATGTTATTAAAATATTAAAATGGAACATGTTTATATTATTTGGTCAAAATTTCAGATACAATATTTTACATAGATTAAGTCAATAATATAAAATATATACATATATTATCCAATATACATATACATATATTGGATAATACGTATATGTATATTATCCAATACATGTAAATATATATAAGATATATACATACAATATAGATGCATACGTATATGTGTATGTACACATGTACAATTTAAATTCATTCTGAATAATATGCCCATTATGTACGTATACATGTAATAATGTCTATATGCATGTAAAGAGTGCACGTGTGTGCATATGTATACATTTATGTGTGTATAGAGATAATATATATTGGGAATAAGAATTTTCATTGGGCATTAAGTGCAAGGCAGTGAGTTAAGTGTTTTAAATGCATTGTGTAACATTATCATGTAAAAACTATGGGTTATATTCTATTATCTCTTTATCTCTTTACTTTACAAATAAAGAAACAGTCTTAAAGAAGTAAAATCATCCAAGAATATTGTCAAAAGTCCTACAGCTGAAAAATGGGGCAGACTTGGGACTGGAAATTACATCTGTGTGATTCAACTTTTATGCACACAACCCCTGAGTCTGCAGGTTCAATGGGCATTTATTGAAGCTAAAATGTGTCCAGCATAAAGTTAGGAGTTTTCAGGCACACTGCCTCATTTAAGATGATAACTTAACTCTTTTGTTTAAAGGTAAATATAGGGATTCACAGAATTTGTGTTCTAAATGTAATAATGTTTCAACTCTTGTTTTTGACCCTGAGCATTTTCTGAGCTACTGACCATAATCTGCTTCTTCTTTGTCTGATTTCAGTGCCTGATTTTAGTCACTAACTTCTGTCTCCTGAACTGTCATCAAAAGAGTTAATTGCTATTTATAATATTCGACTTTTAGCCTATATGAATATATATGTATGTATGTGTATGTGTGTATGTGTGTGTGTGTATGTATATATATATATATTATATATATATATATATATATATATATACACACATATACTGTACATACACTTTACACGTCTCCTATTTCTGGTATTTTATTTTACAGAACAGTGGGCCAAGGAAGCAAAAGCTTACATTAAAATACTATTCTCAATACTTTTAATTGTGATTTTGGGGCAGTTCACTCTGATTCTCTGTTTCCATACCCATAATAATATCGACCTCAAACATTTATTTTTGTAAAGGTTAAACAAATAATAATGTATGTAAATGTTCCAAGAGTCATTTCTGGCACATTGTAAGCACAAATCAAATTAGTTTTCCTTCTTTGATTGATCTCTATTAAGTTAATAAATATATAAGACACTTAGCACCTGACACATTATAAGCACATTGTAAGTTATTTTTATTATTACATTTTTTACCTTCATGTGTCCTTCAGTTCTCCCCTCTTTTCCCTCATACAGACAGCCATATTATTTGGGGTGATTTGAACAATATGTTTCACACAATTAAAATTTATAAATATCTTTTAATCAGAGCTGAAATCTTTTCTTTGTTAAATAGTTTCAAATGCCTGTCTGCCCTCCACCTCAGTCGCCTCACTGCAGACTCTATAACCACTCAGGAGAAGGAGTGTGAATGGCCTCCCTGTTTACTAACCACAAATCTGCTGACATGAGAAGGTAATTTGAGAATAATGAACATTCCTTCAAAGTACACAGTGAAACTACTGTAAATTCTTCCCCTTAAGTTTACTCATCTATCAAATAGAACAGGAGTTTCTCACCTTATCTTCTGGAAATTGCTGCCAAATGGATATATTGATTTAGTTGGCCATTTAATGGGCTGGATGTCTATTATATTTTACTACATTGGTAAATGGGGTTTATTTAATCCCATTCTCAGTTTAAAAGGTTTCAGCATTGATAAAATCTGCAAAGACAGATGTGCAATAAATTGTGCTCTTTTAATGGAATTACTACAGAGAACAAAATGCCAAAGAAAGTTGCTTACCCCTAAGTGTAAATCGCCTAAGGATTTCTCTACTTCAAATATATTTTGGAAGAAATGCTGTTGACAAGTTGAATTACTAACCTTTGTAAATACAGTTTAGCTTTTGAAAAATTATTTTTCTCATGTCAAAGTCACTTGCTCACAAGCAAGAGAAAAAGCAAGAATGGAAAATTATACCATCTGTTGTATTGATTTACTCAGCAAATTGGCATAATGCAAGCAAGGTCAAATTTAATTTTATATCCAAGACCCATATCACCTCTCTCCATGGTAAGCAAGCTATTCACATTGTTAAATATATATATATATATATATATATTTGCCTCAAACTGCTTCCTCCTGCTTGCTTGAGATTTAACAATCACTAGTTTACTGCATATATATGGCTCCAGTGCTAAATGGTTATTTTATATCTAATTGTTTCACTTATATATTCCTCAGCATATTTTTTATTCTATAAGCCTCTTAGGAATGATTAAATTCTATTACTCATTTGGCCTCCAGAGAGATTGCAACCAACATAATGGTTACCAAATATACATGAGCAATGTTTGTCTCTCCAAAAGACTAATTCATGCTCATAGTGATCTCAGAAAAAATGTAAAAGTCTAGAAGAGAATTTTGAAGGAGTAAAGAAAATATACAAATCAATCAAAATTGACTATTGTCTTCATTTGGTAAATTTCCATGAGATCATGTTGTGTATCCAACTTTGTCTTTTACTTTGACTCACATTATATCATAAGAGTTCATCAGAACTCTTTTAAACATCATTTTTGTGGCTGCATAATAATCTTTTCCGTGAATACATAATTATATTTTTGGATATCTACTTTTAAGAAATATTTTTCTTTCAGTTTTACTGAGATACAATTCACATACAACACTGTATAATTTAAGGTATAGAACATAATAACTTGTCATGTGTATATATTGAGAAAGATTACGACACTAAGTTTAGTTAACATCCATCACCTCATATAGCTAAAAAATAAGTCACTATGCGGTACATTACATCACAATATTTCTTTATTTTACAACTGAAATTTTGTACCTTTTTACCACTTTTACCCAATTCCCCCATCCCTTACCCCTGCCTTTAGCAATTACAAATCTGATCTCTTTTTCTATGAGTTTGCTTTGCTTTTAAATTCCACATATAATTGATATCATACAGTATTTGTCTTTCTGTGTCTGACATTTCAATTAGCATAAAGCCCTCAAGGCCCATTCATGTTGTTTGCAAATGGTAGGATATCCTTCTTTTTCATGACTAAATAGTGTTCCATTGTATATAAATGTATATTATCTTTGTCTATCCATCTGTCAATGGACACACAGATTGTTTCTATGTCTTGGCTATTGTAAATAATGTTTCAATGAACTTGGGGGTGCATTTATGTTTCAAGTTAGTTTCTTATTTCCTTTGGATAAATACCCAGAAGTGAAATTACTGGATCATATGGTAGTTCTATTCTTAATTTTTTGAGGAAACTTCACCCTGTTTTCC
Organism: Balaenoptera acutorostrata; assembly: GCF_949987535.1. Taxonomy (NCBI): domain Eukaryota; kingdom Metazoa; phylum Chordata; class Mammalia; order Artiodactyla; family Balaenopteridae; genus Balaenoptera; species Balaenoptera acutorostrata. The sequence continues at coordinate 17,173,693 of NC_080075.1, read as the reverse complement.
ATAGTGGCTATACAAATTTTACATTCCCAGCAACAGTGAACAAGGGTTCCCTTTTCTCCACATCCTCATAACACTCGTTATCTCTTGTCTTTTGATGATAGCCTTTCTAACATGTGTGGGATGAAATCTCCTTGTGGTTTTCATTTGCATTTCCCTAATGATTAGTGATATTGATCACCTTTTCATGTACTTATTGGCCATTTGAATACCTTCTTTGGGAAAATGTCTATTTAGGTCCTTTGCCCTAGTTGAAATCGGATTATTGGGATTTTTTTGCTATTTAGTTGTATGAGTTCTTTATCTATTTTAGATATTAAGGCCTTATCAAGTATAGGATTTACAAACATATTCTTTCATTCCATAAGTTGCCTTTTCATTTTGTTGATTGTTTCTTTTGCTGTGCAGAAGCTTTTTAGTTCAATGTCGTCCCACTTATTTATTTTTGATCTTGTTGCTTGTACTTTAGGTGTCATATCCAAAAAGTTACTGCCAAGACCCATGCCATAAATATCCACTTTTATTTCTACACTTCTGCTGTCATAAATAATGCCAAAAGAAATAATTTAAATTTGATATTTTCCATGTTCTGTCTCTTGTAAATAATGCTGCAATGAACACTGGGGTGCATGTGTCTTTTTGAATTATGGATTTCTCTGGGTATATGCCCAGTAGTGGGATTGCTGGGTCATATGGTAGTTCTATTTTTAGTTTTTTAAGGAATCTCTGTACTGTTCTCCATAGTGGCTGTATCAATTACATTACCACCAACAATGCATGAGGGTTCCCTTTTCTCCACACCCTCTCCAGCATTCATTGTTTGTAAATTTTTTGATGTTGGCCATTCTGACCGGTGTGAGGAGAAACCTCATTGTAATTTTGATTTGCATTTCTCTAATAATTAGTGATGCAACCTAAGTGTCCATCAACAGAGGAATGGATAAAGAAGATGTGGTACATATATACAATGGAATATTACTCAGCCATAAAAGGGAATGAAGTTGGGTCATTTGTAGAGACATGGATGGACCTAGAGACTGTCCTACAGAGTGGAGTAAGTCAGAAAGAGGAAAACAAACATTGTATATTAATGCATATATATGGAAACTGAAAAAATTGGTATAGACTATCTTATTTCCAAAGCAGAAATAGAGACACAGATGTAGAGAATAAACGTGTGGACACCAAGGGGGAAATGGGGGGTGGGATGAATTGGGAGATTGGGATTGACATATATACACTATTGATACTATGTATAAAATAGATAACTAAGGAGAACCTACTGTATAGCACAGGGAACTCTACTCAGTGCTCTGTGGTGACCTAAATGAGAAGGAAATCCAAAAAAGAGGGGATATATGTATACATATAGATGATTCACTTTGCTGTACAGTAGAAACTAACACAATATTGTAAAGCAACTATATTCCGATAAAAAAAATTTGACATTTTCCCTTAAGATACTATGGATCCACATGTGCACATTTTTAAAGCTCTAGACACATATTGTCAAATTGTTTCCAAATATACTATCAGGTGTGTGCAAGGCCTTATCTGGAATTCTAAAGGCCTAAATATCTTTAAACTTAAAAGTCTCTTTCATAACTCATTTAATGACAAAACCTGATTTACTTGAACTCATTTAGTATCAAAAGATGACCTGAACTGACACAATATGAGGTGCCAAGGCCTTCCATTGAAAACTGTTAGGAACACACCTGAAGCTGAGCAAATTGTGTTTATTACTCAGTACAGAACACACACCATGAAGCACCCTGGGTTATCTCAATAAGCAGATATTAGAAATAACTACTTACTGGTCTTGGGCTTTGCAGGGGTGATGTTGAAGAGAGTCTAAGGAAGTGGGGCGAGCTCTATATTGGATGCTATCAGAAGACTGGGGCAATTCTTTGATTGGGTATCTCAATAAATTTTATCTATGGGAAGGGCAGGCTACAGTGAGAATGAAGCTTTACCAAAACACAATTGGTAAAGAAGTAGCACTCACTCATTTTACCACAGAAAGTGAATGTTTGGCAATGTTTTTATTTGTGCTTAGACAAAATTAAGAAGTGGCCATGTTTTCTCCACTTTATCACAGAATCAGAGTAACCTTGTCTGAGGTTGGTGTTCTGTGAAGTTGCTTAGGTAGGATAATAGGAGAAGAGTGTGGTCTAGCTATGAATGCCACACAGCTTCTGGATGTGAGATGTTTCTTTTTTTCCACTTTCTCAGAGGCTAATTATCCACTTGATTTGTTCTAGTATATGAAATATCCATAGATTTTGCTGCAGAAATAATAAAATGTTTGTTTTGGATGCTGCAAATTATCTTGACTTTCTAACCTCTGAAAAAATTGAATTCCAAGAATCATTTGCCCTGAGGCTTTTAAGATAAGGGTGATTGGATCTGTGCCATTTTATAATTGTATATACAAATGAACTGGAAGAGATATTTCATTGAATACATGTCAGCACTGAGTATCCTCATTCTTAGAAAGCTTCTTTTACTGCATCAGTGGATTGATGGGCACAGTTCCTAACTGGATGTCCAGCATGTGAAACTCTGGAATACCGGAATCGAGTATGATGAAAGATACAGTCCACTGGCACTGCTATTAGGTCTCAAGTGTTCATGAGTTCTGCCTGTGGTCACTCTCTGTGGTAGCCTAACCTTCCCACAGTTACTTCACACATCTCCTCTCTAAGTTCTGCAGTGATTGTTTCAGAGAGACTAGATGGATACAGAAAAAGAGGTACCAAGAGGGGAAGGGTGCTGACCAGGAGACAGGACTTTAGCTGTCTCAAAAGCTGATACCAACCAACAGAGGGGCAATTTTTCTGCTTTCTGTATGCTAGAAATGCCCAATGGACTGAAGCCCAGGGCAGACAGAAAGAAGAAATGAAAGAACTTCTGGTTTCTGCCCACATCACCAAGCTTACTTTGTATCAGAGAGTGACAATAATTTGAAGCAGATCAATATTTATGTAGTTTAACATATTAAACAAATGTTAAAACTGCTGCTTAAATTAATCAATGCATACCATTTTTTGAAATAAAATCAAGAAAGTATTTTGTTCTCAGGACCATGCATTTATCAGTAGCCCCAAAATTTTATACCACACTGAAACATCTCTGAGTAATTGTTCAAAATGTAGTTTCTCAACCGTGACTCCCTTATATTCAGATTCAGGGACCTATGACAGAGCTTGGGAATCTGCAGAGCATGGATTTTGTTGTGAGAAACCCTGCAAAAGGCACACTTCCCCTTTGAACCAGAGATGTAAATGAGTTATCAGCTTCTCCCCTAACCATGGACATAGTTAGCAACAAGGTCTTGATAAATGAATGGGTGTTTTAGGCAGCTTTGTTGTGATTAAACACTTTATAGACATGGAATGTAGAATTATTTTTAATCCTTGATCTTAAAAATACGCATATCCATGAAAAGCTTTCAGAGAGAACTTTCCTACTGAGTTGGCTTTCTTAAAAGATCTTCAGAATGGCAAGTCATATTTACATATTGGAAGCTGTTGAAATGATACTAAACTTCAACCCACTACTCAGAGATGTTTGGACTATAATCTGAACTCTTTCAGAAAGGAGTCTGATACTACAACCAGGCACTGATATTTAGTACAGGACTTTATGATCCTGTCTAGAAGAATGCTAATGGCATATGTTGATCCACTGCAGAATAAGATAGCAGAGAGAAGTCCTTGAGTTTCTCAAATGGACAAATAGAAAGAATCAGTGGAAGGGAGTATGGGAATAGAAAAGGTAATAAGAGGTGATTCAAGATGCTTGCAACAGGTTGTGAAGCAAATCAGGAAATTAAGCAACTTGTCAGTAAGTGAAAGAGAAAATTGCATAGGAATCCAAACAAGGTCCATTTGTATAATCTTGAACAGAAGGTGTCCCCAGGGACTTTCAGGGAACAGATAAATCAGTTGTTTCATCTTTTCAGGTTTTTCCTCCTGGGATTAACCGTTGCTCAGCATCACTTGCCTTTACTGAATAGAAATATCCCAGACTTAAGCCAAATAAGCTACATATCAATAAATACTTCAAAAACTCATACTGGCTTATAATCTTCATTAAAGTGCCAATTAACTCACTATGTAAGGCACTACAGTGGCTATTAAGATTATCATTATAGTCATTACTGCTCTCTAGAAACTTAGATGAGGTCCCCAGACCAGTAAGTTACTGACTAAACCTCCAACTTCACTGTTTAAAAGCTGAAATTAAATGCAAATACACTTTAAATGTGCAGGGGCTGGTGTTTCACACCAGCTGGGTTCCCCATCACCAGGAAACCTATTACATGAGTCTGTGTAGGAAGCTGCCGGAGGGTTCTCCATAGAGGGGAGAAGATGTGGAGGCAGAGGAGAAAGGGATAAATATTTACACCAATGAAGTACCTCTTATGGAAATGACTTTCTGGTATAGAGAAGTTTCCAAGTCCCTGTAGAAAGGACGCCTCCGTTTTGTACTCAGTGAGGCTACAATAGAAATTCTACTTAAGGTTAAGCCATGAGTTTTGGTTTTTGGACTTGTTTTGTTTTTGTTTTTGTTTTAATTCACTTCTGAAGTGTTAAGTACAGACACATCTTTCAGTTCAGTTCTTAGACCCACAGACTAAAGTTGTTAATCAAGCCACAGTGGTGTTCACACAATTAGGAAAATTTTCTACAGCAATCCTGATTTTAATCTTTATTTTCTTAATGATTAAACATTAAAATACCTGGAAACACAGCTAACAGTAATGAAAATAAATATTTTTTAAAAAATTTTAAGCCTTGATTTTGGCCCTTGAGCTTCTTTTTTTTTTTTTTTTTTTTTTTTTTTTTTATTGATTGATTGATTGATCGCTATGTTGGGTCTTCGTTTCTGTGCTAGGGCTTTCTCCAGTTGTGGCAAGTGGGGGCCACTCTTCATCACGGTGCGCGGGCCTCTCACCATCGCGGCCCCTCTTGTTGCGGAGCGCAGGCTCCAGACACGCAGGCTCAGTAATTGTGGCTCACGGGCCCAGCCGCTCCGCGGCATGTGGGATCTTCCCAGACCAGGGCTCGAACCCGTGTCCCCTGCATTAGCAGGCAGATTCTCAACCACTGCGCCACCAGGGAAGCCCCCTTGAGCTTCTTTGACTAGTTTCTCTATCTCAGGAATAGTGTCTGAGTTTGAGAGAAATCCATGAAAATACTGTTTGATCTTCAAAAATACCAACATTTTTTAGCCTCCCCAAAGCGACCTCTTTTTCATCTGCTTGTGTCTGTACCTTAAATGTCTCTCGCGGTGTTACCGGGTTGGAGCGCCTTGTGTCAAAATAGCTTCAACCGAGGAGGTCAATGGAAGACGCGAACCAGCAATCTCGGTCCTCAGGAGAGCAAGAAAAGAATTGCAGACTACCACTTCAGGCGTAAGAGCAAAGCAAAGTTTATTTAAGCATAGGTACACTCTCAGAGAGGGAGAGTGGGCTGTTTCTGCAAACTGAAAGCAGCATTCCTGTAGAGGCTTAAGGGCATTTTTAAGGAGCATTTTGCGGGGAGGCTGGTTGAGTGACAGGGGTTCATTATTTAATTGACAGTCCTGAGCTATGTAACAAGTTCGCTATTGCACATGCTCTCACCCTTGATTCGTAAGAAAAGCTCTCGGGGCGGGGGTGGGGTGCAAGACCACATGTAGATTTTATTATAAGGATAGTATAATGAGTTTGGTTTTACTATAGGTTAGATGCCTGTCCCTCGCGTTACTGGCCCTTTCTTTGCCAGGATAAGTTTGTCCACCACACGACCATAGTTTCGCCCGTTCTGGGTGGGGTCGGGGGGGAGTGCCCAGATGGTTGGGGTGTAACTCGGCTACTCCCACTTGTCTTTTCACCACTGTCGCCTCCTTGTTGCTAATGTCTGACTACCTAACAATGTCACTTTGAAATGATCACTTTGCAAACACATTCAGGACTAGAGCAGAATCATTTGCCAGTGCCATTTCCCTTTTAGCCAAACTCTCCTTCTTTTCACCGGGAACTTGCTTCAACAGAGGTGACCATGAACAACAAAAGAAATAAAATAAGAAGGTTGAAGAAAAGATAGAATTTTAAAAAAGATAAAATATAAGGAACGGGGGACGGGTAAAACACATTTTTGAATTATATATTAATAATTGGAGATCAGTGTCAAAAAGTAAACATCAGTGTTGTAGTCTAGGCACCTCTAGAAACATCTCATTAATACAGACTTTTTTCCCTAACCGTATGAAGTGGTACAAATTTTCAAATGACTGTGGTTCATTCATTCAAGAACATATGCTTTTCTTTTAAACTACTTGGGATTAAAAATGTTTTAAATATGTTGCATTCATCTCTAAGTATAATATACTATGTATGGATATCAAAATTGAATTTTAAAGTACTATTCTCTCCTAATTTTCTCCTATTCAATATTTTACAGAGTTAGTCTTACAATGCTTCCAGAACTCTCACCCCAGCAGCTCTATGCATGAATTGTTTGACATGTGACCATATGGAGGCAGAGTAGGAAAATAAATAGTATTCTGTTCCAAGTGTCAGGAGATCTGACTTATCATTTCAATTCAGCTAGCTGCTGCTGTGAGGTCTTAGGTAAGGCATTTAATTATTTTAAGACTATTTACTCATCTTTAAAACAAAGGCTGAACCCTCTGCCAACTCACTATTCTGCCTCCACAAAGAAAGAATAGGAAATGAAATATTTTAAAAATAATTATTCATGAATATAACAGTGATTTTATTTACATAAATATTATAATTTATAATGAACCCTCCTATTATATTATCAAACTGTCACTGCATGTGGACAGGAATATGGTTATTTTATCTCTGTGCTATAGGCTCAGAGAGATTGCTGATCTAATACTGAGTTTATGAAAGCATGATATTCAGGTTAAAAGTTATTCATACTAAAAAAATTAAGTACCGGGCTTCCTTGCTGGCGCAGTGGTTGAGAATCTGCCTGCCAATGCCGGGGACATGGGTTCGAGCCCTGGTCTGGGAAGATCCCACATGCCGCGGAGCAACTGGGCCCGTGAGCCACAACTACTGAGCCTGCGCGTCTGGAGCCTGTGCTCCACAACAAGAGAGGCCGCGACAGTGAGAGGCCCGTGCACCGCGATGAAGAGTGCCCCCCCCCCCCGCTCGCCACAACTAGAGAAAGTCCTCGCACAGAAATGAAGACCCAACACAGGCAAAAATAAATAAATAAATTAAAAAAAAAAATACCAATGATAAAGTAAGTTTGAGAAATGCTAGTACAAAGAAAGTTTTAAAACTTTCTTTCTGGAAAGGCTTCTCAGAGACCTTAATACCCTCGCATTTCCCATGGATGTGTAAGGTAAGGACATACATTTTCTTCAGTATATTCAACTCCAAACTGCCTGAGGGACTACTTCGCAGAGTACTATTGGAGAAGCTCATCTTATATCACATAGCAAGCAATTTGCTGAAATTGGCTGAAAAAGATATATAAGGTCAAGTTTTCTCAAACCAAGAAGAGTTGCTTCCACCGAAATGCAGTGAAGTGTACAGAAATATGGCAATTGTGCTGCAAAAAGCTTTGTTGATACTCCCTCCCCTTGCTACCAACTGAATTTTCAGTCTCTCTCTCTCTTTCCCTTGCTCTCTGTCTCTGTCTCTTTCCTCTCCCTGCCTCCTTTTTACCTCTGTGGCTAACATATTTTTCATATTTATATATTTATTATATACATTATATATATATATATATATATATATATATATATATATATATATATATATATTTAAACCTTATTTGGTATGGTAAACAAATAAAAATGTTACTTTAAGTACTAGGGTGGATGGTACAGATATTTTTCCCTTAATATTTCTCATACTTATGGCTAATCCTAAGTAAGGTCTATTAATCTTGATGCCACCAGATCACAGTTTGAAAACCAGTTTTGCCTTCAGAGTGACATCAGCATCCTGGCAGCATAAAATGCTCCTTGTGTTGTCTCTCCTTTCAACAACAGAAATTCAGCATCCATCCACAAACAAAAGCACCTCTCTTGGGGTTGTGGGATCCAGCACCATACATCATATACCTGGGAGGAGTCTTGCCCACCTGTTCACTGGGTAATAGGCAGACAGACCTTGGGTACCAGCTGTGGACCCAGCAGTAGCCTGTGAACCAGCTCTAGCTCCTCTGAGCCATGGTCTGGGAGTGCCTTGATTACCTGGCTAAAGTAGTCTGTGTCGGGTTTCTCTTCTGTAAAGTTACTCTCTTTCTCCCTTTTCATACCATACTCTTTGGAAGTACTCACACTTAAGGAATGGGAATCATACTCCCTCTTCTTGAGGGCAGAGTATCTACATAAATTATTCAGAATTCTTCGGCATGGGAGATTTGTCTGCTCCTCTGCATCTATTAATTTATTAAAAATTAATGGCTTCATAGGTATTTAAATTAATTTGGATTATAATCCAATACAACTTGATTTTTAAATTGTTTTGATCGAGCGGTTCCATCTTTGTCCATTGGGAGCTCTTTCAATTGGCTCTAGTGTCCCTTTGACATACCATCTTCAATATGGTGGGGGTTTTTGTGGGGTTTTGGTTTTTTGTGGGGTTTTTTGAGCACTTTATTTCTGGCACTATAAGATTTTTCAACCTCATCTTTTCATCTTGTATATGGAGTCATCCATCATTATGGGTATCTCTGATTCTTTTTATTGGAGAATGTTATTAGAAATCAAGATATGAATAAATGTGCTCATAGTTAACAGAGTGTCATTTTTAGCCCCTTCAGTTGACAGAGCAAGGAAATATATGTTTGTATACTACCCACGTACACACAAAAATCTATATATAGATACAGATATAATTATCTATGCCCATATTAAGCTAAACATGAGTTCATTCTGGCATCTCCAACTCTAATTCATTACCACATGGATCATTCTAGCCTCCTCCACTTGTTTATCTGTAAATTTCCATTCCAAGAGTGAGACTTCTGGCTCTCTTTACTTAATTGTTCAATCCTAGTATACATGTGTAACAGTATCAGAATTGTGAACCCGTGCCTCTGTGGAAAACAACTTTATCACCTGAAGTACCGTGCTTATGTGAAATTCCTTTTTCCTTTAGTCTTATAGATTACACTCATTTTCAAAATTATTTAAGTCAACACCTTCCCCCTCCCCTTTTGAAATCACTTTTTATGACATATACATTTCAATTCTTTATTTCTCATTAGCATTTGCAAAAATAATAAACTGGATATAGTGATATTTCTGTGTGTGTGATCCATTGATAAGTTTTCCATCATGAAACATATCAGTGTTTTAATGATATAAAATTGAATTTTCTACATCTTATAAATTTGGTTTATTTTCAGATGTTTTTTAAACAACAAAATTATCAACCATTTTGTTTTTCCTCAAAATTTTCTAGACACTAATCAGAATTCTGTCCAGTAATAGTGCAGCAGGGGGCATTAGTGTTCTTCTCAGAGACAGATTTATAGGAGTTGGATCTGGCTCTCTCTCAGAGGAGAGACTTGATTTTTATTATTTTCCTGATCACCAAATGTGTAATTTCTTCCTTTCTTCCTTTCAGCTTTATTGGACATACAAATTTAGACAGAAAATCTGTCTAGGAGGGAAGGATGTGTAGCAATATTGTTGTCTTCTCTGCCTCACTATTAAATATTAGCATGGCTGGAATATTGATTAGGTAGGTGAAATTACACATTTAAGACACCACATAGATTCTTTGCATTTTTGACCCGATGTTATGGAAATTATAACTGAGAAATGACATAAGGGCAATAAAAATGGTAAAGAGAAAATGTCAGCCTCGTAATTGCCAAGCATATGTCTTCATATATAGTTAGTGTGGTGGAAAAGTTTAAGGATTAGAAAAGCTTGCTGTGTAGTTTTTCAATGGGACAGTTCATTTCTTGCTTTGAGATTTTCAGTATAAAGATCCTGAGGTTCAGATTCTGACAGACCAGGTAGAGAATCTCAGTTTTATTACATGAAAAATAGTTATCTCGCAAGGAAGATGTAGAGATTGAATTTCATATACAATAAGTGAAATTGCTTAGTACAGTGACTATTACATACTAAAGAGTCAATGAATGTTAGTTTTGTTTCTCTTTCTCCCACATTAATTTCTTCCTCCTTTCCTTTAAGCCAACAAACATTTATGGGTTCAAGCCATGTTTGCTCATCCACTGGTTCCTTTGTTCATTAGCTTAGTCCTTCCTTACCCACCACTTTCTCCTTCCATCTACCTTATTCTTTTCCTTTCTTCCCTTTCTCTTCCTCTCTTTCTCCTTTCATCTCCATCTCTCACATATCTGATTTTATTTTAAAGGTGCTTTATAATTATAAAAATACATAAAATATTGTAAATCAATGCATGGCATTTTTAAAATTTAGGGCACAGAGCATAGTTATTCTACATCATCATGGGACTAGGAATGGGGTGAGATCTGCAACTGAGTCAGGAACACACTGAAGATCTCAAAGTGTGCCACAAACTACTCCCTGCGGATCTGAACTGGGCTTATGGTGAACTATTCTCTAATGGAGAAAGTTCTTGAGAAAAGAGGGAGGTTTTCCAAAGCTCAAATTCAAAAAACAAGATCTACTTGATTTCTATTACTAGGAGATCCAGCCTCTCCATGGATCTTCAGGTTTTCATACCCAAATGAGTTGGATACAGCCACTGAGATAACAGGTTAAGTCAGGTATTCATCCTTTACCACTGAGTCCCCAGGACCTCCATAGATACAATGGTTTAACCAGTTATAATCCAACTTCCAGCAAAACCAATCAGATCACATTTCTTCAATTTCTCTGAAAAGATACTATAGAATATGTTGGCAAAGGCATTGCTGAAATCAGTTTTCTTAAGACTGAAAAATTTTGCTTATCTGTAAACCAAGAAAGCTTATCCAATTTTTTTATTAAATACAGAGGTATTTTTCCTTCTCAAAATTATGTCCACATACAGTTGAAGAAACATGTGATTAATAGTGATTAATAGGGTCTTCCCTGGTGGCGCAGTGGTTGAGAATCTGCCTGCCAATGCAGGGGCCACGGGTTCGAGCCCTGGTCTGGGAAGATTCCACATGCCGTGGAGCAATTAGGCCCGTGAGCCACAAATACTGAGCCTGCGCGTCTGGAGCCTGTGCTCCACAACAAGAGAGGCTGCGATAACGAGAGGCCCGCGAACCGCGATGAAGAGTGGCCCCCACTTGCCGCAACTAGAGAAAGCCCTCGCACAGAAACGAAGACCCAACACAGCCATAAGTAAATAAATAAATAAATAAATAAATAAATAGTGATTAATAATAAATATTGGTGAATAAACCATTTAAGAATTTGGAGGACTATTTTAATAGTGTTTATTTTGTTGTTGTTGTTCTTAGTTTAACTCATTCTGTTGCCATTTTTCATCCATTTGGAATACATATGCTATTTATTTCCATGTGGGCTTAATCAAATATTATAAAAATATTCAAGAAAACCTATAGATGCTCAGAATGCAATATATTCTTGTTTTAGGAATACAGGTTTTCTCACTGCTTGAACATAAGTAGATTTGGTTGATTCTTCTTTCTGTGTAGAATTGAATCTCCTTTTCCTTGCTAATTTTATGGGGCCAGTGGTCAAGGCTCTAGTAAAATAGTAAATATTTTGTAAATGTTCATAGAAATATATTGACTTCTGATATAAATTTTCAAGTTTTCATTGTTGTTTCTACCTCTGTTTAAAATTTCTGTTGACAAAAGATGTTATGGGTGTATATTCATTAAATTAATGTATGGACTCAGAAAAGTTGCTAGAAAAATTTTAAATTTCAGTATGTAAATCAATATTACAAATTTGAGCCATCTCAACTGTGATACAGATGGGGTAAGTCTATCCAGATTCATATTTATGTCTGTTTATGCTGTTTCTGACAATCTGGATCTTTTATAAGCTAATAATTCCAATCTGTAACCCTATTCAGAATATCTCCCTTTTGATTAGCCAAGAGAAAAAAGAAAAAGCAAAAGACCAGTTTTTTTTTTTTTTTAAAGTTGTTTGCCTTTTTAATTAGAAAAGTAACCCAATGAATAATTTACATGGGAGAGCAAATAAATAATAATTATTTTAAATTACTTACACTTATGATGATGAGAGGCCTGGCCATAATGTTCTCCAATCATTCTTATTAACATGAGAATCATTATTATGTTTAAAATTATTCTTCTTATTCTGCATTTGCTCATTCTAAAACTTGTACTCAAAATTTTGCTTAAAAGTCCCAGGTTTTCATTAGTACCTGCTTCTTTAGCTAAATATCTTAACTTGCTAATCAGTCATACAATTTATTCAAATGTCATTATTTGAGAATAAATTAAGGTGCATAAGAAAAAAGAAGGCAGAATGTAGTATTTACAAGATTGTGCCCTACTTATATCTTTGTTTTTTATCTTATTTTTGTTAATCATATTTTATATATTGAAAAGGGCTCAAAGTAAGAGATTGCTATATTAACTGTTCTTTCCCAAAGAGAAAGAAACACTAATAAAATAAAAATTACACCCCTTGAGTTATACACTCACGTCTATTCTCTGGACTTTGTCTTCGGTAGAACAAATAATATTAGAAATCTTCTGTTAAGGAAATTCATAAATTCTGCTCTTCAATTTTTAACCTTACTTTCCTAACATTTGCCACTTTTCTATGTCCTTAAATTGGCTTTCATTTATTTTGAGTCTTTCACTTTGAGGGCCTCATCCTATCCAACCTCTCTCTCAGCTACATTTCCTAGTTAACCATGCCTGTGCCTTACAAACTACATTTTTTTTTAACATTACAACTTGTCAATTCTATTATAAACTTTTCCTTCTGATATACCAATCCTCACAAAGTCTTCCCATGAATAAAAAAAATCTGTCCTCTCTATTTCTTTTTTTTTTGGTTAATTCATCTTATTGTGTTTATTTACCCTTATTCATATTCTTATTTTATTTTATATTACTAGGAACACTTAACATGAAATATACTGGAGACATCAAACTTCCTGCTTTCAAAATACATTACAAAGCCGCAGTACCCAAAACAATATGATGCTTGCATAAAGACAGACATACAGATCATTGCCACAGAACACAGCACCCAGAAACAAAACGTGTGTATTGTCAACTGACAATACAGGCTGACAATACCAAACTTTGACAAAAATGTACAGCAAGAGGAATTTTAATACATTGCTAGTAGGCATGTAAATTGGTATGATTTTGGTAACTTTTTTTGCAGTGCATATTAAAGCATAATGTATGCATTCCTTCTGTTCTACCAATTCTACTGCTAAGTATATACTTGAACACACAGCAAACATATGTGTACCAAAAGACTTGTACAAAAATAGTTGCAGCAAAATTATCCATAATAGCCCAAAGAGAAAACAATGCAAATTACCACAAAAATATAATGCATGAATAATCTGTAGTATATATAAATATATGTATGTATGTATGTATGTATATATATATATATATATATATATATATATATATATATACATTAGAATACTAGAAAACAATAAGTTAGTGAAAATAACTACGTGAAACAATAAGGATAATAGATTGGTTACAAAATATTGACTGAAAGAAGACAAAAAGAATGTATACTATATGATTCTATTTAAATAAAGTTCAAAAATACGCTAGATGTTGGATGTCTCATTGCACTTACTTTTTGAGGGCAGGGTGGGGATACTGACTGGGAAGAGGGACATTTCAGATTCTGGTGATTCTATTTCTTGATCTGAGTAATGGTTTCAGAGCAGTTTTCATGTTGTAGTGATTTATAAAGCTACCTGTTTATATTATACTTCAAGCATTTATTAAACAAAAAACATTTAGTTTTTTCCCTATTACTTCTATATTTTCTACATTCTGAGTGCTTTGATATGCTTCTTAATACAGTTGCCAGGGATTCCCTGCTTGCCTACATGTGACAAATTTTTATTTCTTTTCCATTCTTGATCATAGTCATATTGTTTATTTTTTGTAATTTTTCTTCACCACTCCATATGATTTTCTTCTTCTATCTCTTTTTTTTTTTTCCAGCTTCTCATTAAATGTTTGTAACCTAGGGTTCTAATCTTAGTTCTTGTCTTATTCAGGATATAAACCAAAAGGTATCCACTACAAAGCCTTCAATTAAAATTGATCATAGGATAATACTCACTCCTGAGATTCAAGCCAACATATTCAACTATTTACTGAACATCTTCACATTTATTCCCTTAGTACTGCTACTAATTATTTTCACTAAACTAAATATGTTGACCCTACATATATAACTATTTCCATCTTCTATATGTCTACAAATTAGCCTTAATTCCTCAAAGTAGCAGACAGTACATTTCAAAATCTTGGCCCTACCTATCTCTCCACTCTTAATTGAGCCATCCCTTTCCTCTAAGTTTGCTAAACCAACACATTCCCACTTTGTTAATACTACAGGCTTTCAACATCTCTCATGGCTCTATGCCTATGTGTGGGCTTTTTTAAAACAAGATTGTCTAACATTCTACTGATCATGTCTGCCTGGAAAATGTTATCCCTCTTTCAAAGTCAATGTAAATGTTATTTGTGTTTTTTCACATCTAGGGATCTTTACATCTTTCTCTGTTCCCAAGTATTCTATTTCCAAAAAGATTCTAATTTTGAAAAAAAAGAAACCATGAGCAATATGGAACTATATTATACTTAATAACTTTATTTATTAAAGACATTTTAAATCGACTACAATTATATACATTAACATGCATTAAAAATATCCAAAGGATAATGGGCATACGTCACAAAATATTTTGACTAAGAAGATATATATTCTCACTCACCCACCCTCCTGCTGTGGAGAATTACTCAACATTCTTTAGTATTCTGTAGGATATTCTTTAAAGAATTTTATTTATATAAAGGATAAAAATGTAAAGATTTTGCTAAATTTGAATTTTGTATTTGAAGGGACTGCTAAGCTGCAGTTTTTTCTGATTTTTTCTACATTTTTCCTACATTTCCTTTGATTCTCCTTTTATCAACCAAACAAATTTTACAGTGTTCATTTCTCTGAAGCACTGTGGCAATTTGAACAATGATTCAGATTATCCTAACTTCCATTGTGGGAATTATCATTAGAGCTTATTTATTCAACACATATGTAATAAGAATTTTGTAGATGCCAGAGGCAGGCCCATCAATGAATAAGTAATACTCTCTCTTCTTGTGGATTTTATTAATTATAGTCAACCTCAGATAATATTTTCCTAGTTTGTATTTGAGGTGGAAACACAATTCATTAATTAAACTTTAGGGTCTCCTTTTCACAGGCTGCAGGTTCGTAGTTCCTGTTGTTTTTGGTATCTGTCCCCAGTGGCTAAGGTTGGTTCAGTGGGTTGTGTAGGCTTCCTGGTGGAGGGGACTAGTGCCTGTGTTCTGGTGGATGAGATTGGATCTTGTCTTTCTGGTGGGCACGTCCACGTCTGGTGGTGTGTTTTGGGGTGTCTGTGGCCTTATTATGATTTTAGGCAGCCTCTCTGCTAATGGATGGGGTTGTGTTCCTGTCTAGCTAGTTGTTTGTCATAGGGTGTGCAGCACTGTAGCTTGCTGGTCGTTGAGTGAAGCTGGGTCTTGATGTTGAGATGGAGATCTCTGAGAGATTTTCGCCGTTTGGTATTACGTGGAGCTGGGAGGTCTCTTGTGGACCAGTGTCCTGAAGTTGGCTCTCCCACCTCAGAGGCCCAGCCCTGATGCCTGGCTGGAGCACCAAGAGCCTTTCATCCACATGGCTGTTGTTGGCAGGAGCCAGGTCCTCACAAGCTGGCGGACTGAGGAGGTCAGTTCCTCAGTGGTTGTTGGCCGGAAGTCTCAATCAATTCTTTGCCATTTGAGTCTTTCCGTAAGGTAGCTTACACATGGCAGGTGGCTTCCATATAGGTCTCTTCGGATTCTCTCCGTGGTACGCCGCTCTCCCACTAGCGTTCTCTGCTAGTCACGGAACCTCCGGAAGCCGAGGAAGAACGCTCGGGACGCCGGGCGCGCGCAGCACGAGGACGTGCCCGTCAATTAAACTTTAAAAAACTCCAAGTACATTTAATAAATTTACAAGAAATGGCTCGCTGTGATGCATTAGTGATTTTTCATTTGAAAATAATTAAAGAAATGGCTTGCAAGCAAATGTTCTGGTTGATGATATTGCCAAAAATAATGGCAAGGCAAATAGATAAAATAAATTTTAAGGTAAATGAAGGTAAAAGGTCTTTGTTCATTCAAGTCCTTGACAATTATTGCTTTACAGTCAATAAAGATGTTTGCCATAGATAATGAAATTGACAAATAGTATAACCCAGCATAATATTCTATTGTTAGATAGGATGGGGAAAGTCTGCCAAGTATTTTAAACCTATAATTACCATTGTACATGTTTTTTACAGATAGTGGATTTTTTAAATACTTCTTGGTAACATTATTATGGAGAGAGAAATATGAATACACTGGAATTTTAAAAATAGCTTGGACAAATAACACTTTACTTTTTGAAAAAGAGAGCAATATGAAATCATTGTCAATTACAATTAAATAAAGGGTATGTATAAATTAAACTTTCTATAAAAATTATATATTTATAGAAATTTACAACATAATAATGTCTTTGGAGCTACTTCTACTCTCTTTCTACCTGTGTCCTTATACTTTCTTGAGAATTCCTTCCCTTTTCTCCTTTAAGTATACAAAATACTTTTTTTCTGCTTTCAGCTGGCCAAAGTTGGTCATAATTTCCCCAGTGCACTCCATTTCTTTCCTCCATAGAGTTTAATTTTTTCATCACTCAGTCCCTCTGGGTCTTAGACTTGGCTTTTTGACAAGCAATAGTAATAAAAGGAAATGGTTTCATGTTGCACTTTACAGAATAAAACTCCAGATCAGGAAAAAAAGAGTTTATCTCTTTAAAGATCAATTCAGATTTAACACATAATGAAGGAATTAGCTTAGGGTACTTAAGCACTTAAAAGTGAGATTACATAAAGTGCACCATTAATTTTGCAGCACTGTTGGATTATATTTTCAAATACATAAACTCACTTCTTTCTTAAGGGTGCAACTAATCTAGTAAGGAAAGTCCTGAAACACCAGCTATTCAAGTAATTGACAGTAACCTCAAGAACAAAAGTTTATACTCCCAGAGTCTATGTCTGAGTACAATAACCAATGCTCCTTACTTGTTGAGTTTTTAGACAAGACACCTCATCTCTCAAATTTTCTCATCTCTCACAATCTTTTCTGCATATCTGTTAGTTAAAATAAGATTACTTCCTTTTTTTCTTTATTTGCCCACTTTCCTCTTTGCTGAATGGTTATTTTTACATGTGCTGTGTACATAGATTTTGAAGATAACAGTGTATACATGGTATTTGATCTCATGGGAGTGGTTAGATATACCACAGTCTGTATCACAGACCTTGTCCGCATCTCTTGTCTGATTGGTGAGAAGTTTGAAGCCCCATCCTCTTGGCCACAATCACCCAGGGTGTAGCTTCTGCCAAGAAGACCTAGGGATGGGAGTGGAAGCAGGTCATGGACTCAAGGGCTACAGTACCTACATGTTATTATTTATATTTAGTGGATTTTCTTGAGTAAATGTTTATTTTTTTCTATGCCTTTACTACAATATACAGAGATTTTTATTTTTTAATACTTTTTCCCAGTTATGGTTTTTTATTAGTTTTGAAATGTTGCCATAACAAATTTCCATAAACTGGGAGGCATAAAACAACAGAAATGTATTCTCTCACAGTTTTTGGAGACCAGAAGTGTAAAATCAAGGAGTTAGGAGGGCCATGCTCTCTCTGAAGGCTCTGCAGGACAATTCTTCCTTACTCTTTCCAGCTTCTGGTGGCTCATGGCATTTCTGGTTTGTGGCAACATAACTCCAACCACTGCCTCTGTCTTCACATGGCCATCTTCTCTGTGCCTGTGTGAGTGACCTCTCCTAATAAGAACACGAATCATTGGATTTAGGTGATCTCATCTCAAGATATTGAACTTGATTAAATCTGCAAGGACCCTATTCCCAAAGAAGGTCACATTCTAATGTTTTGAGTTGACATGTATTTGGAGAGGATACTATTCAACCGTTACAAGTTGTTTTACTGAGAAACAGATCTGTGAAGCAACACACACTGCCATTTCAGAAGTGGGACTCCTACTTCTTTTTCTTTTGTTTTATTGAGGTATAGACCCAAAAAATTGCACATAATGTATACATTTTGATGAGTTTGAACATATGCATACACTGATATATCATCATCATCAAGGTAATAATCACACCTATCACCTCTAAAAGATTTTCTTGTGTCCTCTTGCTCTTGCGTGTGTGTTTGGTAAGAACACATTATGAGATCTACCCTCTTAACAAATGTTTTAGTGCAAAACACCATATTGTTAACTATAGACACTAGGTTGTACAGATCTCTAGAACTTATTCATCGAGTATAACTGTAAGTTTATATGTCTCAAACAACTACCAATTTCCCTCTTTCCATATCCCCTGGAAAACACCATTCTATTCTCTGCTTCTATGAGTTTGACTATTTCAGATTCTACATTGAGTGAGATCACGTGGTATTTGTCCTTCTGTAACTGAGTTATTTTACTTAACGTCATGTCATCCAGGCCCATGTATACTGTTGCAAATGGTAGGATTTCCTTAATTTTTAAGGCTGAATAATATTGCATCATAAGTATATACCCCATTTTCTTTATCCATTTGCCTGTCATAGATATTTGAGTTATTTCTATATAATGGACATTGTGAGTAATGCTGCTTAATTGCTTCCTGACTGCAATTTGTGTGGGAGAATTATCACTCAGCTCTCTTATTTCCTAGAAATGTTCATTCCCTGATTAATTTCCCAATTATATCACAATAAACTTTGATAGAATACCATAAACTTTGATAGAATACATGATAACATTTCCCATTTTTATCACTTGAAATGTAATAACTTTCTGAATAACTTTGACTCTTATTTTGATATAGATTGTATTTGAAGGAAATGTTATTCCTTTTTAGATTTTGTACTTTTTCATTTAAAGTGCGCTGCATAAAAATTGTGTGTGATATTCTCTACCAGGATAATTTTGAAAGACAGAAAAATGAAATTATTTCCTGGAAATCTACTCCTCCAAAGGTTATACACTACTTGACTGGTACAATCACCCAAAATATAATAATTAATGATCATCCTTTACACTAGTGTCATGAGTCTCAATGCAGAGTTTCTCTGTATGCTTACCTCAGGAATTTTGAAACAGTAGTAATAGTATTTCAGTATTAAATGGTGAGGCAAAAGCTAACCCTAAACTCTAAATTCTGTGAGTAGAAAGGGAGATAAAGGGGCTTCTCTGATGCTCCAGTGGTTAAGACTCCATGCTTCCATTGCAGGGTGTGCAGGTTCGATCCCTGGTTGGGGAAGTTCCACATGCCACGAAGTTTGGCCAAAAATAAAAGGATGAAGGGGGTCAAAAGGTACAAACTTCCAGTTATAAAATAAATAAGTCCTGAAGATGTAATAATACAGCAGGGTGACTATAGTTAATAATACTTATTGTATATTAGAAAGTTGCTGAGGGTGTATCTTAAATGTTCTTATCACAAGAAAAAAATTGTGACTATTTGTGGTGATGGATGTTAACTAAACTTATTGTGGTGATTATTTCACAGTATATATGAATATTGATTCATTATCATGTACACTTGAAAATAATATAATTTTATATGTCAGTTATATCTCAATTAAAAAACAAACTAGCATAAAAATATTCAGGTTTAAACAATAAGGTCCTACTGTATAGCACAGGGAACTATATCAATATCCTGTGATGAACCATAATGGAAAAGAATATGAAAAAGAATGCATAGGGACTTCCCTGGCAGTCCAGTGGTTAGGACTCTGTACTTCCACTGCAGGGGGCATGGGTTCAATCCCTGGTCGGGGAACTAGGATCTCCCATGCCATGCAGTGAGACCAAAAATAAAACAAAAATTTAAAAAAAAGGAATGTATATATATATGTATAACTGAATCACTTTGCTGTACAGGAGAAATTACCACAACATTGTAAATCAACTGTACTTCAATAAAATAAATTAAAACAAAGAAACAAAAAAGAAAAGGAGATAGTTCTTTGCAAGATACATATCCTGGCTCATATAAAATGTTAAATGTCACAGTTGTATCTCGAATCAGATTAATTTTAACTTTTTTTGTGTGAAAAACAAGCAGAACAAAATGTGGGTAAATTAATATAAATACTAAACAGGCTCTAATTCTCCATGCAGGCCAGCAAAAGCAGAATTTATTTTAAAGTATTTGCTAAGCTTTAAAATATGAAAATTCATAATACCCAGACACCTGAAAAATAAAGAAATATAAGAAACTCTCAAGTGTTTGGGGTAATGGATTGGTGAAATGTAAGATTGTGAGAGATAATCCCGAAAGGGCAGGTAGAAGCCAAGTTATCTAGGACCTTGATACAAGCTAAAGAGTTCAGACCTGGAAATGTTAAGTAGAAAATAGTTATAGCAGTAAGAGTTTTCTCTGCTATTTTCATCAGAGCCTTTGAAATTTATTTTTTACCACCTACAAAGTAACTTACCCTCACTGAAATTTTATATCAGACTTCACTCTAATAAATAGATGAAAGTTAGCACCCCCTGACTGATGCAGAAACAGGGCTCAGCATCCTATCTCTTTGGTCTTTTCGTTGTCACTCTACCCTAAGTGCCCAAGGCTGAAATTCCTCCAGAGAAACATGAGCTTCTCAGGATGCAGAAGAATCCTCCTTCACATTATAAACCATCCCAGAATGAGCCCAAATCAGGCTTCTCCAATTACTATTTTGTTTCCTAGGTTTTGCCTTCATAGGAAAGATTTAAAGTGTAAGGCAATAAATTAAGCTCATTATAAGTTAATAAGGAGCAAATTCCTTGGCATTTCTTTCATTAGATAATGTCATATTTACTGGGAGTTTTTTTGTGGGGGGGGGACGGGTACTGTGTTCTCCCTATAACTGGGTTTGTCTTCCTTCTTATGTGTTCTCCTTCTATTGGCTTATATCATAGCACTTACAACACAGCTATGTAATTTTGTATAATTTATCTGCCACCCCTCTAAACTACAAGCTTCTTAAGAGAAGGAACTGAGCATTACTTTTTATTTATCTAGCACTTCACACAGTGATTGATATGGATAGGCACTTAACATATTTCTTAAACAATCAAACAACATTAGTTAAGATATGCACTTTGTGTTCTGAGATTTTCAGTGAATTAAGTAGATGTCTTTTAAATCTCTGATACCTGGAAGACAGTTCACTATATACTGAAAATATCAAAGGCCACAGGGTTATATTATGATGCTATAGTGTCTGGAGCAAGACCAATAAAAGCTGGCAGACAGCAAATGTGTTTTCAACAAAACCCATTAGAGCTCTTTGAGACCTGTGTCTCTGAGTTTGTGTTTGATTCCTGGAGAATCACCAAATTTGCTTGGCCCTTGCTCTTTGCTTCATGGCTTGGGTTCTTCATTGAAAGGATTTCCAGGACCTCTCTATGGAATTGGCCACCAATGACTATATTGGCAGCCGAGAACTGCCCTCTGGATGACAGATTAGATGAAGTCTAATCTCACTTCACCCTTATTGATTTAACCCATATAGGTTTTAAGCCAAATTAGAAAGCAGGCCATCAGATGGCCTAGAATGCCAGTTTCTTAAGGGTACTAAATCATATCTGGAAATTTCACATGATGGGTAAAACATTATCTTTTACCAGAACTCCTCTTCAGGAGTTCAGTTTTGAAAAGTACTATGATTAATAGACTGGGCTAGTAGGTGCTCAGACTCATAAATAAGTATTGAACAAATAATTAAGGTCTATTTAAAGATTTGCAAAATTACTAGCCTTTCTTGGTCCACCTTGCCTATACAGTATCTTTGTCAAAATATGTCACACTTTGAAAGAACAAGATATGAATGTGCTGTTTAATTGTAAAAAATAACAAATATTTTTTTAGTCATTAACTAAGCATTTATTTAGCAGCTACTATTTGATTGTCATGAAGATTCTAATCTCATGTTTCTTATAGATGTGCAGGACAAAATTTAAATAATAACAAAAGAAATGAACATCAAAAAATCAGATAGAAATTTCAACAAAAACTGATCTATATGTTTACTGCACAAAATGGATAATAATTCAAATGGTTATTAAGAATAGAGAGTACCCACTTTGTCCAAACTTAGCTCAACTGGGAAAAAAATTCTCAAGAAAAATAGAGTAGTTTAACTGAGATTTTAAAGATGGGAAGAATTTGAATAAAGTAGAATTCTTCAAGTTGAGAAGAACATGAGCAGTAAATTCATACCACTATCCCGCCTTATAACAAGTAGCATGCTATAATAAGGTAACTGTTTGGAGTGGGTTAATTTCAAGGGTGATAAGATAATAGAATCCTTTAAGAATCTTATAAAAGTGAAATATCAGGGGAAAAATTCATACAGCTTCAGAAATTCATAAGCCAATCTAGGGATGATAAGACCATAGGTTAAGAATCAGAGCTATACCCACTGGAATTAATAAGCAATTTTGATACTTAACTGAAAAATTGACAGTGCCTATCAGATCTTAAAAATTATATGTCAAAATTACTTTCTACATTATTTATAACAAAAAATAAAAGCATAACTACAAGATTATCAAATCTTGCCAAAATGCCAAGATAATTTTGTAAATATGTTAGGCTTCTAGAATAAAATGCAATTATTGCTTAGCTTTTTCAAAGTATATCTGAGAAAAACGTACCACAATATTCTTCTTCAAACTTGTACTGATATTTATCTCCTATGATCCCAACACCTAAGAAAACACAAAACACATAGATATTGAATTAGAGAGGGATACATTTTGCCTATTATAATCCTTAGAGCATTCAGATAAGACATAAAATATAGTTCTGTAAATTTCTCTGCACTCTCCCAGCATGCCCCGAGGTTCCACCCACAAATGTTTCTAGAATTTATTCTTTGAAGATCTTTATTTCATTTTTCTTGGAAAATTAAATGTCTTTCAAGTCATTACATGAGACTGAAATATTTCTATTCAGTATTAGCTTTTAAGCTAGTGCATCCTAAAATCAGACTCTAAGTTTGCTTTCAAAACAATTTTTATTCCCCAAATTGTCATTCCCAAAGCATCATTTTGAATGAATATTGCTGAGTAATTACATAGTGCAATTAAAAATCCATAATCTTGATTGGAAATCCAGTCCATTCTAAAGAAAATCGTCTCATTTTTTTTTTTTTTTACCTTGTAATTTGTTAAGGATTAAAATTTCATGAGAAACTGAGGTGTTCTAGAGATAACTGAAGCAAAGGAAATCATTAAATTTTATAAGTTTAACAAAATTCACACGTTTTTCTCAACCTGATCTTCAATGTTGACATTTCATTTTGTGTAATTTTTAAAAATATTGAATGAAATTCAATGATATTTTTTATGATGGGAGTTTTTATTGAACAACATCCTAATTAAGAGATCTGAGGGTTTGGGTCAATAAACTAAAGGGAATAACTCCAGAATTCCAGGCTCTACTCTCTTCATTCCAATACTGTAGTCTTCAATCTTTAGGGCACATGTGAATTACTTGGGGTGCTTGTTGAAATTGTAGATTCACAAACACCATTTCAAATATTCTTATTTGGTAGGTCAAATAAGTACCAGGAAACTGAATCTAAACAATTTCTCAAGTGATTCTGATGCAGGAGACCACTTTGACAAGCATCCTGCCAAATCTTCTTCTATAATCTCTGACATTTGGGTACATGTTACTTGTTTTATATCTCCATAGGTTTTCATTTGCTACAATTGACCATGGGCTGATTCAGTAATTATTAAAAACTTAAAATCCAGAGTTTTCTTTAGAAAGAACAAAATATTAAAACAAAACGTTAAAAAAGTAATAAAATAATTTCCTATGACTACATGTTAAGATAGTTTCCATTTCTGTTAAAACAAATACCACTGGGCTTGATAATAATTAATCCTGGGTCATCTTTTATATTATATTTTTAATTGAAGTATAGTTAATTTACAATATTGTGTTAGTTTCAGGTGTACAGCAAAGTGATTCAGTTATACATTTATATGTATATATCTATATTCTTTTTTTGATTCTTTTCCATTATAGTTTATCACAAGATATTAAATATAGTTTAATATGGTAAATCCTCATTTTTCACCTATTTTATATATGGTAGTATGCATCTGTTAATCACCTACTCCCAATTTATCCCTCCTCCCCCACTCCCCCTTTGGTAACCATAAGTTTGTTTTCTATGTCTGTGAGTCGGTTTCTGTTTTGTAAATAAGTTCATTTGTAACATTTTTTTAGATTTCACATACAAATGATATCATATGATATTTGTCTTTCTCTGATTTACTTCGTTTAGTATAATAATCCCCAGGTCCATCCATGTTGCTGCAAATGACATTATTTCATTCCTTTTTATGGCTGATTAATATTCCATTGTGCATATATACCACATCTTCTTTATCCATTCATCTGTTGACCTACGGACTGGGAGAAAATATTTGCAAATGATGTGACTGACAAGGGCTTAATTTCCAGAATACCCAAAGAGCTCATACAACTAAATAACAAAAAAAAAAAGAAAAGAAAAAAGTGGGCAAAAGACCTAAATAGGCATTTCTCCAAAGACATATGAATGGCCAATAGGCACATGAAAAGATACTCAACATTACTAATTATTAGAGAAATGCAAACTGCAATGAGGTATCACCTCACACCTGTCAGAATAGTCATCATCAAAAAGTCCACAAATAATAATTTCTCCACACTCTGGAGAGAGTGTGGAGAAAAGGGAACCCTGCTACACTGTTGGTGGAGATGTAAGTTGGGCAGCCACTATGGGAAACAGTATGAAGTTTCCTTAAAAAACAAAAAATACAGTTACCAGATGATTTAGCAATCCCACTCTTGGGCATATATCTGGAAAGGACAGAATCTCTAATTCAAAAAGATACATGTACTCCAATGTTCAGTGGCACTATTTACAATAGCTAAGACATGGAAGCAACCTGGCTCATCTTTTATGAGTTTTATAACATAGATCTCTACCACACTGTTAATAAATCAGACTTTGGCCACGTAGGACTCCTGTAAGACTAACACCAGTCTCTAAATCATGTCTTGATTTCCCTTATCTAATTCAACCCATTTGACATTAAGCAAGTGGTTTGTGTGCATGCACTAGATATTGTGAGAAATACAGCCTTTCATGAGGAAAGAATACAATCTTTTATAGTTTCATATGTATGATTTCTTATCTTCCAAAAGAAGCATAATTTGAGCAAGCACCCTTACCTCCCTAATAGAAAAGTAGACAAGAAATTCATCTCATTTGTGAGAATGCTCACAGTTCTGCAACATCTAGCCTTAAGTGTTGTTTACCTTATGTTTACTGGGTTATTTATTTGTGGTAATGTCTGCCTTATTGACACAGTTTGAAAGGATTTACCAATGTCTCTTTCTCTCACTTGTAATAGTGCCCTGTTAGAGCCCAGGCACAGTTGCTGTTACTGTGAGACCCAGTGTGGCTCTTCCCAGCCAAGTTCTATGAGACCCTCTTCCTCACACTCTTCAGATACTGATGGAGGCTTAATCCCTGTGAACTGATTTTCTGTAACCAAAGTGCTGCCTCTTCACCTCAGGTCTGTTGTCTCCCAGGATGGTAGAACAATGTGCATGACCTCTCATAATCAGATTTTAGAAAGTCCTTGATGGTAGAGAAAATGATATTATGCTTTGCATCGAATTCATACAGTACAGACATATCATTAAGTATTAATTCATATGGTTTAAATTCTGCCAACCTGGGAATACTGCCATATGCTTTTGTGTCAGTGAGAAACTCAGAGATTTAAAACCGACAGCCTCTCTGCCTCAAGATTGCATTACTTGCACTCAGGGCAGGGTGAGGCAAAGGCAGACAGCTCATAAATGTGTGAAAAGTAAATTAAATATTTAATTATTTCTAGAGTCAAGAAGAAAGGTGGTGGCATTGTACACTTCAGGAAAGTTGAAAATCTACCAAAAAGCTAATTCTAGATCTAATGCTTTAGCAAGGATATTTGGGCTGAAGGCTCTCTTGAAAATCAAGTCTTAAATTTTCTAAGTGCAACAGAGATATGATGTGGGATCTGGAAGGTAAATGGATATGTATGTTACATTGACAGATTTCCTTGATAATACACTGGAAAACTGAATGACTCACTCTGTTTTATTTTCCCCAGTTTTTTAAAAACTCTCGATGATAAATAAAATATATTAACTTCTTGGTCATCCAGATAATTTTTTCTGTATAAAAATACAAAGACACATTCCAACAGGTAGTAGAAGGAATGGGCTCTGTGCTAGGAAACTATAATTTTAAAAGATGAATAGAGGACTTGACAGGGGAAAGCTAATTAATCTTCAAATCATCCAGGACCCCAATGGGAAGCCCATGGAAAGACCTGGATTAAATCACACACGTGCATCCTGGTGGGCACGTACAATGTGTGGGTTCATGGGCTCCTGATAATCTAAACAGATTTTTCTTTCTTCTGTCTTCATCTTCTTTCTAGTGTTTACAGCAGAGGGCAAATGGAATGAGACAGACAGATAATCACCAGAGTGACCATCACCTAAGTAACACAGTCCAACACAACAAGGGAGAGAAAAGACTTCTGCAGCTGAATGTTGCAAACAGACTGTTCTGGACAAATTTTCAGGCAAAAACAAAACAAACAAACAAAAAAACTTTAGGAACATTGTGTTGCCCTAGAGTCGATGTTGCCAATGGCTCTTGAGTGGTTTTGGACAGGTTTTATCCACCCACCTGTGTACACGTAGTGAACTGACATCAACACAAGTTTTCATATTGGTCTCAGCCATAGGAATGCATGCAGGATTTGGGGAGGGGAGAAGTAGGGGGAAGGGTTATGGAGAGGGAAGGGGTTGTGCGGGTCCTATCCTCCTTATTTTCTTTGTTGTGACTGACCCATAATGTACTCTAGGACTTTTCCTTTAACAAACTGAGCTCACTGCTGGAGAGACCCTTCCTTTGGGTTCTGTGTCAGCTGCTAAATTGTGCTTTAATCTCAGATAACTTTTAGTAGAGACCACAGAAACTTTTTAAACTCACACTTTCTTTGCCAAGAATTAAGCCAGTAGTTCTCTTCATTTATTCTTGCAGATGATGGTTACTATCTGTTATTGCTTATAGTTATATCGTGTCATTTGCTTACTCAATATAGCTTTGCTGCAACCTGCCTCTTGTGTGCTGTTATTGTCAAATTCATTACAGTTTTATATATTATAGATATTGTTTTATATAATTACTTTTAAAATCAGTTAAAAGAAAGGAGAGAAATATGGATTTATGCTCATTTATTTACCTAAATGCCTTTACCAGTCCTCCGTTTATTTGTGTGGGTTCAGATTATTGTTTGGGATCACTTGCATATTTTATGCTAATAATATATATCATATATTATGCTAATATATAATATATGACATGCATATGTACAGGTTACATGCTCAGGGTGTTACAGTCAAGGTGTTGGTCAGGCTGTGTTCCTTTCTGCAGTGCAGAGCCAGAGTCCTCTTTGAAGATCATTCAGTTTGTTGGCAGAATTCACTTCCTGGCAGCTGTAGAGTTGAGGCCTTCAGCTCCAAAAAGTCACATGCAGTTCTCTGCCATGTGGCCCTTTTCATAGGCATTTCACAACATGGCTGTTTACAAGGCCTGTAGAAAGGCCTCTCTCTAGTCTGCTAAGACAGTTCTTATATGGGGTAATCACGGGAGTAACTACCCTATCATCTTCGCCATAGTCCATTGACTAAAAGGCAGTTGACAATTCTTCCCACACTCAATAGTATGGAGCATAACACGCGAGTCACCTTATAGTATGTTTAACATACACATATACTTATGTATGTACATGTTAGTGATGGGTAAGGGATTTGCTGATGATAATTTGTTTCTTTTTCCTTACTGTTTTTTCTGTGTTTATCAAATGTTCTATACAGATGGGGTTTTTTTTTTATACACAATAAAGCGAAAATTAATAAATAAATAAAGCTTTCTGGCAGGGTCTAGAGGGCCAAGAGAGTTCAAACAGACAGAATCATTGTCACCTGTTTCAGACTTGCCCTGCTTGGTTCCTTCTCTGAGTCCAGTATATGTGACAGAAAGAGATGATTCTCAACCTCTAGAGCACACTTGCAACTGGAAATAGGAAAATATTGGAGTTCCTATTTTTACAGATGAGTTAACTTCTTAAGTCTCAAGAACTATTTAGGATACTACAGACCATATTTCCGATGCCTTGGATATTGCTAGGTATCATCCTTGTTTTATTATTTATGGAGATTATGGATTTTATATCATGGTTGATAGATGAGTAATCTATCTGTGATTTCTGTAATTTCATATCTTTCATGTAAAGAATAATAATTCAAACTTTTTTTTATTCAAAAGGAAAGTACACAAAAGAAAAACATTAATTTTAGAGGATGACATATAAAATGAGTTGAATATACAATCCAGAAGTCTGAGAGCAAGTTGAAATACAAGTGGGCCCCTCTACCAAAGCTAAATAATCAATTATTTATGTAATATTGGGCTACTCATCATCCCTAAGATGACTTTGACCGTGTAGTGCTTTATTTACTACACTCCCAGTGAGTACAGGGTATCTGGGAAATAGTAGGTACGTAATATATACTTAATATATATTTGCTAAATGACATAATGAAAGAGAAGCAGACACGCAAGCCCATGTCCCATACTCCCTCATGAACAGAGGAATTGGAAATAGACTTACAAGCAATACTAAGATTATATGTCATACACAGATGTAATATAATAATGAAAATATTAATAATGCATTACATAATTTATTGTATCATATAATATATTATATCTATAATCTACAAAGCACTGATGCTTAATTTTAAAATTCATCATTTTCATTCATTCATTTTCTTGAATATCTACATTCTTAAATTAATCTTCAAGAAATAATCATTTATTTCTCTTTAGGGCTAGAAAACTCTGCAGTTTTGATCCAGTTGAAAATCTGCCACTGGGGTAATGCTTAGGGATGACTAAGTTGTGACCTGAAATTCACTTTAGGTAACATCAAATCTGGCACCTCCAAAGCCATATAACTATTCCACTGTTCATTATTCTTAAGTAAATTCAGAAAGATGAGGATTAAGATATCCTGTTGTAATTCTGGCTCTACTTCTATTTAAAAATGCCAGCCTCTAAAATGTTCAGAAAAAGTCAGTGTCATAATATTGAACTATTTCTTTAATTGTGGAAAAACCAAACATTAGAAAATATGCAGTCATAAATCAATGCTCAAATGCTTAACCATTGTTAACTTTTTGGTTATTCACAAAATATCTGGGTTAGAGCAATGAAATGAGGACCAAATACAATGATATTTAGATAACAAAGCATGGATGTAGACAGTTCTCAGAAGTTCCTTATTGGCAAGATTGTATAAAGGGATAGATGGAGAAGATGTAGCGAAAGAGCACAGATTTACAGGCACTTATTAGGTATTTAATAATTTAATATTTAGAAAAATAAAAAAGAGAGCATCAGGACCATGTTTAGATTGAGTATATCCAAAGCCATATATGAAGAATCTATGAACATTTGATGCATGATGGGCAAGTTGCTAAGTGCAAAGTATGAAAAGAGTAAGACATACCTGTCAGTGTTCCCTAATCTTTCTGTTAACAGAGCATTCTTTTAAAGCAATTAATTGAAATTAATATAAATTAGAGTAAAAGAAAGGTATTTATTGATGTTATGTATACATATGGATGTTTATTGTAGTCATAAAATTTTAGATATTTTCTATTTCCCAAAGTGACTTTCATATGCAGACACAGATGATGGGAAGGCGGATGAAGACAAACCACTCCCCTTCCTTTAATTTCTTTTTCACTGAGTGTCATTTGGCAGAGCATCCTGGGCCATTCCATCCTCTGCTATACCTTACTCTTTCCCAAACTACATCTATATCTAAACCCTATTGATTTCTCCTTTCCATTCATTCACAAATCTTCTCTATTCTAATATCCTCTACACTTGTGCTTTTTTATATTTTATATATTTGACATGTTACATTTTGTAAATTTAAGGTGTATAGAGTGTTACTTTGAAAGTTTTATATATTGTAATATGGTTTCCATTGAAGCATTATTTATCACATTACATCATTATATTACAATACTGTTGTCTATATTCATTATACTATGCATTAGATGTCTATGGTTTAATTACTACTCATTACAATTTTGTACCCTTAAACACCATAAATCAGACCTGCTGAACAATCATCGACAAGAAGGCACTGGAACTCACCAGAAAAGATACCCCACATCCAAAGACAAAGGAGAAGCCACAAAGAGATGGTAGGAGGGGGTCAGTCACAATAAAATCAAATCCCATAACTGCTGGATGGGAGAATCACAAACTGGAGAACACTTATACCACAGAAGCCCACCCACTGGAGTTAAGGTTCTGAGCCTCACATCAAGCATCCCAACCTGGGAGTCCAGCAGCAGGAGGAGGAATTCCTAGAGAATCAAATTTTGAAGGCTAGTGGGATTTGATTGCAGGACTTAAACAGGATTGGGAGAAATAGAGACTCCAAACTTGGAGGACACAAACAAAGTAGTGTGCACATTGGGACCCAGGGGAAGGAGCAGTGACCCCATAGGAAACTGAAGCAGACCTACCTGCTAGTGTTGGAGGGTCTCCTGCAAGGCAGAGGGTGGCTGTGGCTCACCATTAGGAGAAGGACACTGGTAGCAGAAGTTCTGGGAAGTACTCCTTGGCGTGAGCGCTCCCAGAGTCCACCATTAGCCCCACCAAAGAGTGGGGTAGGCTCCAGTGTTGGGTCACCTCAGGACAAAAAACCAGAAGGGAGAGAGGGAACCCAGACCCACCCATTAGCAGACAAGCGGATTAAAGTTTTACTGAGCTCTGCACACCAGAGCAAGAGCCAGCTCTACCCACCAACAGTCCCTCCCATTAGGAAACTTGCACAAGCCTCTTAGATAGCCTCATTCACCAGAGGGCAGACAGCAGAAGCAAGAAGAACTACAATCCTGCAGCCTGTGGAACAAAACCCACATTCACGGAAAGATAGACGAGATGAAAAGGCAGAGGGCTATGTACCATATGAAGGAACAAGACAAAAACCTAGAAAAACAACTAAATGAAGTGGAGATAGGCAACCTTCCAGAAAAAGAATTCAGAATAATGATAGTGAAGACGATCCAGAGCCTCAGAAAAAGAGTGGAGGCAAAGATGTAGAAGATGCAAGATATGTTTAACAAAAACCTAGAAGAATTAAAGAACAAACAAATAGAGATGAACAATACAATAACTGAAATGAAAAATACACTAGAAGGAATCAATAGCAGAAAAACTGAGGCAGAAGAACGGATAAGTGACCTGGAAGACAGAATGGTGGAATTTACTGCCATGGAACAGAATAAAGAAAAAAGAATGAAAACAAATGAAGACAGCCTAAGAGACCTCTGGGACAACATTAAACGAAACAACATTCACATTATAGGGGTCCCAGGAGAAGAGAGACAGAAAGGACCTGAGAAAATATTTGAAGAGATTATAGTCAAAAAATTCCCTAACATGGGAAAGGAAATAGCCACCCAAGTCCAGGAAGCATGGAAAGTCCCATACAGGATAAACCCAAGAAGAAAAACACCGAGACACATAGTAATCAAACTGGCAAAAATTAAAGACAAAGAAAAATTATTGAAAGCAGTAAGGGAAAAATGACAAATAACATACAAGGGGACTCCCATAAGGTTAACAGCTGATTTCCCAACAGACACTCTACAAGCCAGAAGGGAGTGACATGATATATTTAAAGGGATGAAAGGGAAGAAACTACAACCAAGATTACTCTACCCAGCAAGGATCTCATTTAGATTTGATGGAGAAATCAAAAGCTTTACAGACAAGCAAAAGCTAAGAGAGTTCAGCACCACCATAACAGCTCTACAACAAATGCTAAAGGAACTTCTCTGAGTGGGAAACACAAGAGAAGAAAAAGACCTACAAAAACAAACCCATAACAGTTAAGAAAATGGTAATAGGGACATACATATCGATAATTATCCTAAAGGTCAATGGATTAAAAGCTCCAACCAAACAACACAAGCTCGCTGAATGGATACAAAAACAAGACCCATATATATACTGTCTACAGGAGACCCACCTCAGGCCTAGGGACACGTACAGACTGAAAGTGAGGGGATGGAAAAAGATATTCCATGCAAATGGAAATCAAAAGAAAGCTGGAGTAGCAATACTCAGATAAAATAAACTTTAAAATAAAGAATGTTACAAGAGACAAGGAAGGACACTACATAATGATAAAGGGATCAATCCAAGAAGAAGATATAACAATTATAAATATATTTGCACCCAACATACGAGCACCTCAATACATAAGGCAACTGTTAACAGCTATAAAAGAGAAAATTAACAGTGACACAATAATATTGGGGGACTTTAACACCTCACTTACACTAATGGACAGATCAACCAAACAGAAAATTAATAAGAAAACACAAACTTTAAATGACACAATTGACAAGATAGATTTAATTGATATTTATAGGACATCCATTCCAAAAACAGCAGACTACATTTTCTTCTCAAGTGCACATGGCACGTTCTCTAGGATAGATCACATCTTGGGTCACAAATCAAGCCTCAGTAAATTTAAGATAATTGAAATCATATCAAGCATCTTTCCTGAACACAATGCTATGAGATTAGAAATCAATTATAGGGGGAAAAAAAACGTAAAAAATACAAACACGTGGAATCTGAACAATACATTACTAAATAACCAAGAGATCACTGAAGAAATCAAAAAATACCTAGAGACAAATGACAATGAAAAACGACGATCCAAAACCTATGGGATGCAGCAAAAGGAGTTCTAACAGATACGTATATAGCAATACAAACCTACCTCAAGGAACAAGGAAAATCTCAAGTAAACAATCTAACCTTACACCTAAAGGAACTAGAGAAAGAGGAACAAATAAAACCCCAAAGTTAGTAGAAGGAAAACAAAACAAAACAAAACATAAAGATCAGAGCAGAAATAAATGAAATAAAAAGAAAGAGAACAACAGCAAAGATCAATAAAACTAAAAGCTGGTTCTTTGAGAAGATAAACAAAATTGATAAACCATTAGCCAGACGCATCAAGAAAAGGAGGGAGAGGACTCAAATCAATAAATTTAGAAATGAAAAAGAAGAAGTTACAACAGACACCACAGAAATACAAAGCATCCTAAGAGACTACTACAAGCAACCCTATGTCAATAAAATGGAAAACCTGGAAGAAATGGACAAATTCTTAGAAAGGTATAACCTTCCAAGACTGAACCAGGAAGAAATAGAAAATATGCACAGACCAAACAAGAGTAATGAAATTGAAACTGTGATTAAAAATCTTCCAACAAACAAAAGTTCAGGACCACATGGCTTCACAGGTGAATTCTATCAAACATTTAGAGAAGAGCTAACACCCATCCTTCTCAAACTCTTCCAAAAAATTGCAGAGGAAGGAACACTCCCAAACTCATTCTACAAGGCCACCAGCACCCTGATATCAAAACCAGACAGATATACTAAAAAAAAGAAAATTACAGACCAATATCACTGATGAATATAGATGCAAAAATCCTCAACAATATACTAGCAAACAGAATCCAAAAACACATTAAAAGGATCATACACCATGATTAAGTGGGATTTATCCCAGGGATGCAAGGATTCTTCAATATATGCAAATCAATCAATGTGGTACACCACATTAACAAACTGAAGAATAAAAACCATATGATCATCTCAATAGATGCAGAAAAAGCTTTTGACAAAATTCAAAACCCATTTATGATAAAAACTCTCCAGAAAGTGGGAACACATGGAACCTACCTTAACATAATGAAGGCCATATATGACAAACCAACAGCAGACAATATTCTCAATGGTGAAAAACTGAAAGCATTTCCTCTAAGATCAGGAACAAGACAAGGATGCTCACTTTCACCATTATTATTCAACATAGTTTTTGAAGCCCTAGTCACGGCAATCAGAGACGAAAAATAAATAAAAGAATTCAAATTGGAAAAGAAGAAGTAAAACTGTCACTATTTGCAGATGACATGATACTATACATAGAGAATCCTAAAGATGACTCCAGAAAACGATGAGAGCTAATCAATGAATTTGGTAAAGTTGCAGGATACAAAATTAATGCACAGAAATCTCTTGCATTCCTATGCACTAAAGATGAAAAATCTGGAAGAGAAATTAAGGAAACTCTCCCATTTACCAATGCAACAAAAAGAATAAAATACCTAGGAATAAACCTACATAGGGAGACAAAAGACCTGTATGCAGAAAACTATAAGACACTGATGAAAGAAATTAAAGATGATACCAACAGATGGAGAGATATTCCATATTCTTGAATTAGAAGAAACAATATTGCGAAAATGACAATATAACCCAAAGCAATCTACAGATTCAATGCAATCCCTATCAAATTACCAATGGCATTTTTTACAGAACTAGATCAAAATATCTTAAAATTTGTATGGAGACACAAAAGACCCTGAATAGCCAAAGCAATCTTGAGGGGAAAAAACGGAGCTGGAGGAATCAGACTCCCTGACTTCAGACTATACTACAAAGCTACAGTAATCAAGACAATATGGTACTGGCACAAAAACAGAAATATAGATCAATGGGACAGGATAGAAAGCCCAGAGATAAACCCACGTACCTATGGTCAACTAATCTATCACAAAGGAGGCAAGGATATACAATGGAGAAAAGACAGTGTCTTCAATAAGTGGTGCTGGGAAAACTGGACAGTTACATGTAAAAGAATGAAATTAGAATACTCCTTAACACCATGCACAAAAGTAAACTCAAAATGGATTCAAGACCTAACTGTAAGACTGAACACTATAAAACTCTTAGAGGAAAACATAGGAAGAACACTCTTTGACATAAATCACAGCAAGATCTTTTTTGATCCACCTCCTAGAGTAATGGAAATAAAAACAAAAATAAACAAATGGGACCTAGTGAAATTTTAAAGCTTTTGCACAAGAAAGGAAACTGTAAACAACGTGAAAAGGCAACCCTCAGAATGGAAGAAAATATTTGCAAACAAATCAACAGACAAAGGATTAATCTCCAAAATATATTAACAACTCATGCAGTTCAATACTAAAAAACGAAACAACCCAATCCAAAAATGGACAGAAGACCTAAATAGACATTTCTCCAAAGAAGACATACAGATGGCCAAGAAGCACATGAAAACCTGCTCAACATCACTAATCATTAGAGAAATGCAAATCAAAACTACAATGAGGTATCACCTCACACCAGTTAGAATGGGCATCATCAGAAAATGTACAAACAACAAATGCTGAAGAGGGTGTGGAGAAAAGGGAACCCTCTTGCACTGTTGGTGGGAATGTAAATTGATACCGCCACTATGGAAAACAGTATGGAGGTTCCTTAAAAAACTAAAAGTAGAATTACCATATGACCCAGCAATCCCACTACTGGGCATATACCCAGAGAAAACCATAATTCAAAAAGACACATGCACCCCAATGCTCATTGCACCACTATTTACAATAGCCAGGTCATGGAAGCAACCTAAATGCTCATCGACAGATGAATGGATAAAGAAGTAGTGGTACATATATGCAATGGAATATTACTCAGCCATTAAAAGGAACGAAATTGGGTCATTTGTAGAAATGTGGGTGGATGTAGAGACTGTCATACAGAGTGAAGTAAGTCAGAAAAAGAAAAAATCAAAAATCATATATTAATGCATGTATGTGGAACCTAGAGAAATGGTACAGATGAATCGTTTTGCAGGGCAGAAATAGAAACACAGATGTAGAGAAAAAACATATGGACACCAAAGTGGGAAAGTGGCAGGGGGTGGAGTGGTGGTACAATGAACTGGGAGGCTGGGATTGACATATACACACTAATATATATAAAATGGATATCTAATAACACCCTGCTGTATAAAAAAATAAATAAAATAAAATTCAAAAATTAAAAAAAAAAAAGAAAACTTAATAAATAGAGATCTATTGCTTTCAGAAAAAAACACCATAAATCTTATTTCCCACCCTCCCATGCCCTGGTCACCCTTTCACTTTTGAAGCCTGCTGTATTTCTTCAGTGATAGTGTTTTAATTGGCTCCTAACTGGTCTTTTTACTTCCAGTCTTTTTCCCTAATAGTCTATTCCTCAAATGTGAAGCAGCGTTTTCTTTTTGAAGTAAATGTGGATCCTGTCACTATTGTTTAAATATTTTAAGTGCAGAAGATTAAAAAGATAATCCCTCTGTTTAAGGATAATGCCTAAACGCTTTCAGCCTTTAAGTTCTTAACATTTAGTCACTCATTAATTATTCAACAAAAATTTAGTGGTTACAGTGCTTAGGATGCCATATATGTTTACATACTAGAGACACAGCAGTTAACAAATTTGATCCATTTTTAGCCCTCAAAGAATTACAGTCTAGTGGAAAATAGTTTTCTGTATGAGATTATACCAATTTCTCACTCCATCCTCAGCTTTTAGTATGCTGATTCCCTTTTAAAATGTTCCCATCTCAATATATAATATCTCTTCAAAATAATTTTATTCAACTTGAGTGTCCACACAGCTCTTACAGTTTCCCGAAACCTTCATACTTCTGTGCTTTTCCTTCTTCCTGTGCCTAGAATATCCTCCATCTATCTGTTCTATACCAGACATAGTCCAACCCATTTAAATCTCTGTTATATTTTCTATAACTGAATTAGAGTTAGATCTCAAAGTGTTCTTCTGGTTGACACAATACAAACTTCTTGAGGACTAGCTTTTCAAATATAATTGATTATTGACTAATGTTTCTTATAATGAATTTCATTTGTGGAAAAGTCAAGCCTATACCCAAGGCAGCTTTCAAAGTATGGCTCCATTTTATTATCTTATTTTGCTGAGAGAAAATTTTTCCTAAAAGGAGATACTTAATGGCTAAAATATCTCTGGAAGTGAATGTGTGGGTTGATACTTGCCTTATGTTTCTGTTTTGAAAATGTGAAAAAATAAATAAATATACGTGGAAAACAATTATACACATAGTAAAAGAAAATATACGTTATTCTTTACATGATACCAGTGGTAGCATGGCAATTCACATCATAGAGACATAGTAATAAAAAAAGATTAGCATATAGGACTATAATAAAATATTTGATATTTATGTCTGTTGAAAAAAAGTAAGGATCAAAAGCAAGGATAAGATTCTGAAAATTATTTTCCCATCCAAATTATGAGCTATTCCTGAGGAATTGTCAGAATTCCTCTGAAATCTTCATACGGTCTTTCACTCCTCAATCTCTGTTACAGAAAAACCTAACCACCATAAACTTCACACAAATTCTTTTCTAAATAAGCAGGTATCATATCATGGCATCACAGAACTTTGAGTGAGTTTATTTTTTACATACCATCCCTCTTACGTTAGTTTTAACATTGTGAAGACCATCTGTCTTTGTTTCAATAGCACTGAATACTGAAGGAGTAAATATGAATAAATGGATGAATGTCATTGGTCTGACACAATGGCTCCTAAACTCAGATTTCTGATCTCATGCTTACCCTCTCTGTCCAAATTAAATAGGGCTCGATTTCTATTTTTAATTTTTACTGCCTAGTCTGAGAATGATTTTATTACAGGACCCTGACATGTTCTCATCCTCTTGTAAATGTCAGATACCTGTTTTGTGTCACCATGCTCTTTCTTTGGGAATGAAGCCCTAGGTAAACCTCTAACCTCAGTACCTAGGACCCTTTTGTCCAGAGATAGTGTTTTCACACCATGACCATCCATCTTTATGCACTTTTTAATTTCTTGCTGTTGATCTTTAACACTGACACATCTTAAGATGGTGTCTAGTGATAGCTTTAATGACATTTGGTGTTGACAGCCTTTGGCAAACTCTAGTTGAGCATTTCATACTAGGGAGGTCTGCCAGTAAGTAGAGACACTGCAATCCATGATAAAATCAAAGTGGTTCCCCAATATGGGTGGGTTAAATCTTCTCAAGGTAGAAGTCTTATTACTAACAATGTAGTCTTTGGTGAGATTTAGAATGACATGGACTCTTTCAAACTTCTTAACCAAATAATTGATCCTGCAATCTGAAGTAGATCTATATTAAGGGTTCAAGTGAGAAAAATTATAGAGAAAAATTATACTGTTCTCTATAGTTTACTATAGAGGGAGGGCAAAGGAGATAATCTCCATGTCACAATTTTGCCTACAGAATTCTGAAGAGTCGTCACTTTTCCAAGTGACTTTGAACTGATTTGGTTAAAAATTGTCATCATAAGGGAAACAGAGACTCCACTCTTGGAGGGCACACACAAAGTAGTGTGCTCATCGGGACCCAGGGGAAGGAGCAGTGACCTGATAGGAGACTGAAACAGACCTACGTGATAGTGTTGGAGGGTCTCCTGCAGAGGTGGGGGGTGGCTGTGTGTCACCTTGAGGACAAGGACACTGGCAGCAGAAGTTCTGGGAAGTACTCTTTGGCGTGAGCTCTCCCAGAGTCGGCCATTAGCCCCACCAAAGAGCCCAGGTAGGCTCCAGTGTGGGGTCCCCTCAGGCCAAATAACCAACAGGGAGGGAACCGAGACCCACCCATCAGCAGACAAGTGGATTAAAGTTTTAATGACCTCTGCCTACCAAAGCAACAGCCAGCTCTACCCACCAACAGTCCCTCCCATCAGGAAACTTGCACAAGCCTCTTAGCTTCATCCACCAGAGGGCAGACAGCAGAATTAAGAAGAACTACAATCCTGCAGCCTGTGGAACAAAACCCACATTCACAGAAAGATAGACAAGATGAAAAGGCAGAGAGCTATGTACCAGATGAAGGAACAAGATAAAACCCCAGAAAAACAACTAAATGAAGTGGAGATAGGCAACCTTCCAGAAAAAGAATTCAGAACAATGATAGTGAAAATGATCCAGGACCTCGGAAAAGGAATGGAGGCAAAGATCGAGAAGATGCAAGAAATGTTTAACAGAGATATAGAAGAATTAAAGAAAAAAGAAACAGAGATGAACAACACAATAATTGAAATGAAAAATACACTAGAAGGAATCAATAGCAGAATAACTGAGGCAGAAGAACGGATAAGTGACCTGGAAGACAGAATGGTGGAATTCACTGCCATGGAACAGAATAAAGAAAAAAGAATGAAAACAAATGAAGACAGCCTAAGAGACCTCTGGGACAACATTAAATGCAACAACATTCCCATTACAGGCGTTCCAGAAGGAGAAGAGAGAGAGAAAGGACCTCAGAAAATATTTGAAGAGATTATAGTCGAAAACTTCCCTAACATGGGAAAGGAAATAGCCACCCAACTCCAGGAAGTGCAGAGAGTCCCATACAGGATAAACCCAAGGAGAAACACACCAAGGCACATAGTAATCAAACTGGCAAAAATTAAAGACAAAGAAAAATTATTGCAAGCAGCAAGGGAAAAACGACAAATAACTTACAAGGGAACTCCCATAAGGTTAACAGCTGATTTCTAAGCAGAAACTCTGTAAGCCAGAAGGGAGTGGCATGATATATTTAAAGTGATGAAAGGGAAGAACCTACAACCAAGATTACTATACCTGGCAAGGATCTCACTCAGATTCAATGGAGATATCAAAAGATTTACAGACAAGCAAAAGTTAAGAGAATTCAGCACCACCCAACCAGCTCTACAATAAATTCTAAAGGAACTTCTCTAAGTGGGAAACACAAGAGAAGAAAAGGACCTACAAAAACAAACCCAAAACAATTAAGAAAATGGTCATAGGAACATACATATCAATAATTACCTTAAACGTGGCTGGATTAAATGCTCCAACCAAAAGAAACAGGCTTGCTGAATGGATACAAAAACAAGACCCATATATATGCTGTCTACAAGAGACCCACTTCAGACCTAGGGACACATTCAGACTGAAAGTGAGGGGATGGAAAAAGATATTCCATGCAAATGGAAATCAAAAGAAAGCTGGAGTAGCTATACTCCAGTCTATAAAATAGACTTTAAAATAAAGAATGTTACAAGAGACAAGGAAGGACACTACATAATGATAAAGGGATCAATCCAAGAAGAAGATATGACAATTATAAATATATATGCACCCAACATAGGAGCACCTCAATACATAAGGTAACTGCTAACAGCTCTAAAACAGGAAATCGACAGTAACACAGTCATAGTGGGGGACTTTAACACCTCACTTACACCAATGGACAGATCATTCAAACAGAATATTAAGGAAACACAAGCTTTAAAGGATACAATAGACCAGACAGACTTATTTGACATTTATAGGACGTTCCATCCCAAAACCGCAGATTACACTTTCTTCTCAAGTGTGCATGGAACATTCTCCACGATAGATCACATCTTGGGTCACAAATAAAGCCTCAGTAAAGTTTAGAAAATTGAAATCATATCAAGCATCTTTTCTGACCAAAACGCTATGAGATCAGAAATCAATTACAGGGAAAAAAACATAAAAAGCACAAACACATGGAGGATAAACAATACATTACTAAATAACCATAAGATAACTGAAGAAATCAAAGAGGAAATCAAAAAATACCTAGAGACAAGTGACAATGAAAACACAACTATCCCAAACCTATGGGATGCAGCAAAAGCAACTCTAAGAAGGAAGTTTATAGCTATACAAGACTACCTCAAGAAACAAGAAAAATCTCAAATAAACAATGTAATGTTACACCTAAAGGAACTAGAGAAAGAACAAACAAAACCCAAAGTTAGCAGAAGGAAAGAAATCATAAAGATCAGAGCAGAAGTAAATGAAATAGAAAGAAAGAAAACAATAGCAAAGATCAATAAAACTAAAAGCTGGTTCTTTGAGAAGATAAACAAAATTGATAAACCATTAGCCAGACTCATCAAGAAAAAGAGGGAGAGGACTCAAATCAATAAAATTAGAAAGAAAAAAAGGAGAAATCACAACTAACACTGCAGAAACACAAGGATTATAAGAGATTACTACAAGCAACTCTATGCCTATAAAATGGACAACCTGGAAGAAATGGACAAATTCTTAGAAAGGTATAACCTTCCAAGACTGAACCAGGAAGAAATAGAAAATATGAACAGACCCATCACAAGTAATGAAATTGAAACTGTGATTAAAAATCTTCCAACAAACTAAAGTCCAGGACCAGAGGGCTTCACAGGTGAATTCTATCAAACATTTAGAGAACAGCTAACACCCCTCCTTCTCAAATTCTTCCAAAAAATTGCGGAGGAAGGAACACTCCTAAACTCATTCTATGAGGCCACCATCACCCTGATACCAAAACCAGACAAAGATACTACAAAAGAGAAAATTACAGACCAATATCACTGATGAATATAGATGCAAAAATCCTCAACAAAATACTGGCAAACAGTACCCAAAAACACATTAAAATGTTCATACAGCACGATCAAGTGGGATTTATCCCAATAATGCAAGGATTCTTAGATATATGCAAATCAATGTGATACATCATATTAACAAATTGAAGAAGAAAAACCATATGATCTTCTCAATAGATGCAGAAAAAGCTTTTGACAAAATTCAACACCCATTAATGATAAAAACTCTCCAGAAAGTGGGCTTAGAGGGAACCTACCTCAACATAATAAAGGCCATATATGACAAACCCACAGCAAACATCATTCTCAATGGTGAAAAACGGAAAGCATTTCCTCTAAGATTAGGAAGAAAACAAGGATGTCCACTCTCACCACTATTATGAAACATAGTTTTGGAAGTCCTAGCCATGGCAATCAGAGATGAAAAATAAATAAAAGAATTCAAATTGGAAAAGAAGAAGTAAAACTGTCACTGTTTGCAGATGACATGATACTATACATAGAGAATCCTAAAGATGACTCCAGAAAACGATGAGAGCTAATCAATGAATTTGGTAAAGTTGCAGGATACAAAATTAATGCACAGAAATCTCTTGCATTCTTATACACTAATGATGAAAAATCTGAAAGAGAAATTAAGGAAACACTCACATATACCATTGCAGCAAAAAGAATAGAATACCTAGGAATAAACCTACTTAGCGAGACAAAAGACCTGTATGCAGAAAACTATAAGACACTGATGAAAGAAATTAAAGATGATACCAACAGATGGAGAGATATTCCATGTTCTTGGATTGGAAGAATCAATATTGTGAAAAATGAGTATACTACCCAAAGCAATCTACAGATTCAATGCAATCCCTATCAAATTACCAATGACATTTTTTACAAAACTAGAACAAAAAATCTTAAAATTTGTATGGAGACACAAAAGACCCTGAATAGCCAAAGCAGTCTTGAGGGAAAAAAACGGAGCTGGAGGAATCAGACTCCCTGACTTCAGACCATACTACAAAGCTACAGTAATCAAGACAATATGGTACTGGCACAAAAACAGAAATATAGATCAATGGGACAGGATAGAAAGCCCAGAGATAAACCCACGTACCTATGGTCAACTAATCTAT
Organism: Balaenoptera acutorostrata; assembly: GCF_949987535.1. Taxonomy (NCBI): domain Eukaryota; kingdom Metazoa; phylum Chordata; class Mammalia; order Artiodactyla; family Balaenopteridae; genus Balaenoptera; species Balaenoptera acutorostrata. The sequence goes on along the minus strand of NC_080075.1, from coordinate 17,130,787 downwards.
CACAAAGGAGGCAAGGATATACAATGGAGAAAAGACAGTCTCTTCATAAGTGGTGCTGGGAAAACTGGACAGCTACATGTAAAAGAATGAAATTAGAACACTCCTTAATACCATACACAAAAATAAACTCAAAATGTATTCGAGACCTAACTGTAAGACTGGACACTATAAAACCCTTAGAGGAAAACATAGGAAGAACACTCTTTGACATAAATAACAGCAAGATCTTTTTTGATCCACCTCTTAGAGTAATGGAAATAAAAACAAGAATAAACAAATGGGACCTAATGAAAGTTAAAAGTTTTGCAAAGCAAAGGAAACTACAAACAAGACAAAAAGACAACCCTCAGAATGGGAAAAAAATATTTGCAAACGAATCAACGGACAAAGGATTAATCTCCAGAATATATAAACAGTTTATGCAGCTTAATATTAAAAAAAAACAAAAAACAAAAAACAACCTAATCCAAGAATGGGCAGAAGACCTAAACAGACATTTCTCTGAAGAGGATATACAGATGGTCAAGAAGCACATGCAAAGCTGCTCAACATCACTAATTATTAGAGAAATGCAAATCAAAACTACAATGAGGTATCACCTCACACCAGTTAGAATGGGCATCATCAGAAAATGTACAAACAACAAATGTTGAAGAGGGTTTGGAGAAAAGGGAACCCTCTTGCACTATTGGTGGGAATGTAAATTGATACCACCACTATGGAAAACAGTATGGAGGTTCCTTAAAAAACTAAAAGTAGAATTACCATATGACCCAGCAATCCCACTACTGGGTGTATACCCAGAGAAAACCATAATTCAAAAAGACACATGTACCCCAATGTTCATTGCAACACGATTTACAATAGCCAGGTCATGGAAGCAATCTAAATGCCCATCGACAGATGAATGGATAAAGAAGTAGTGGTACATATATGCAATGGAATATTACTCAGCCATAAAAAGGAATGAAATTAGGTCATTTGTAGAGACGTGGATGAATCTAGAGACTGTCATACAGAGTGAAGTAAGTCAGAAAGAGAAAAACAAATGTCATGTATTAATACACATCTGTGGAATCTAGAAAAATGGTACAGATGAACCAGTTTGCAGGGCAGAAATAGAGACACAGATGTAGAGAACAAACATATGGACACCAAGGGGGAAAGCAGTGGGGCTAGGGGTGGTGGTGGGATGAATTGGGAGGCTGGGATTGACATGTACACACTGATATGTACAAAATAGATGACTAATAACACCCTCCTGTATAAAAAAATAAATTAAATTAAATTAAAAAACATTGTCATCATATAAAGGTAAAATGGAAAGTTTTATATTTATCTGTTGAACCATATACTGGTAAATTCACTTGCTGACACAGGCAGATATAATGGTTAATTTTAAATGTCAACTTGGCTAGGCTATAGGTCTCAGTTGTTTGGTCAAATATTAGCTTAGATGGTGCTGTGAATGTATTCTGTAGACGTAATTAAGATTTACAATCAACTGACTATAATTCAAGGAGATTGCCTTTGATAATTTGTGTGGTCTCATCCAATCAGTTGAAGACCTTAAGAGTAAACATTGAAGATTCTCTGAGAAAGATTTTCTCTATAAGACTGTAACATATAAATATTGCCTGAGTTTCCAGCCTGCTTGCTTGATCTGTAGACTTTCCATTCCCCACAAACATATAAGGCAATTACTTAAAAGCTCTCTCTGTGTATATAACATATATAACACATATACAACACATATGCATATGTGTATACACATATATAACTCATATGTGTATATGTAGATAGAGCGATAGATAATATCCTATACATATCTCGTATTTACATTTGGTTCTGTTTTTCTGAGTAACCCTGACTGATAGAGTACTATAACAATTGCATTATTTCTGACTAGTTGTTGAGATAAGTACAAACTTCTATTGTATCAAAGGCAGAATTGTACATTTTTAGAAATCCAGGTAGAAAATCGCCTTGGCATGCAGAACACTCATCTTCCAGCTGTGGGTTAGTGAATTGTCTTTCTGTTCATCCCCTCATAATGCTGCCTTCATTCTACACTGATAGGAAATGGCAGTTTGGCATTGTCCTACAGTATCTCCTCAACAGAACATTTGAGGATATTCAGGGAATTTCTGTAGGCTCCATATGTGAAAATTTAAGAGAAAGTCACTGAACTGTTTCTTTTTACCGCTTAACCTTGAGAATTCATTTTCTGCTTTTCAGCAGATGAAGAAGAAATAAAACTACTCTCATAAAACCTACAGTCTCTTTCCAGCTGTGAACAAATGCAACTTTTTGACTTGATTAGGAGGAAGGACTTGGTTCCTTCTGCAGATAACACCCTTAAGTATTACTGGAGTAGGAGGATGGGATAGTGCCAGAGTGTCACAAATTCTTAAATGATTCTTGTTATATCCCATTGCTGAGCATAGTCAGGCTTTCTGCAATGGAGTAAGAATGGCTCAGAGAGAGCTTAGGATTCAGAATAAATTTGGGGGAGAGAGACAAAGGTGTTGGTGAATACACAAAGCAGAATCTGGTGGGAATATGATGTCTAAATACAAAGTAAGAGTGCAGTGAAGCACTTTCTCTCAGGGTACAGGGTGCTAGAAGGGTAGAAGTTAGCAAAGACAAAGGGATCAAACATCATTCTTCCTTGCAAAACTAAGAGTCTTCCAAGATCAAGAACTGTGTTTTATTCACCTGTGAATCCTCAGCAGCTAGCACAGTGACTGGTATATAGAAGAGACTTAGAAAATTTGGGAGGGAGTGGTAGAATTACTGCATGAGTACATGAATTTATATGCAAATGAATCAATGCATGAATGAATTAATAAATGAAACAATAATTAAAAGTTCAGACCAAAAGGCTGTCAGCATAGTCCAATTTTATCAATATCCCTAAAATGTAGTCTGGTGAGAATAAGTCAAACTTGTCCATGTCTGAAAAGGAATGGAAAATTCCACAACTTACTAATGCAAAGTTTTGAGCACAGAGAAACAGCAGAATCAAAATGATAAAGTCAGCAGTAATGACTCAATTGACAATATAAGAATGTTTGATTGTAGCCTAATAAAAATCTTATATACAAGATAGAAGTAGATGCTAGACACTGTGGAAAAGACTTAGCTTATTAATAAGTGTCAAATGGTTCAGAAGTCAGAATTCAATTTCTAACTGTTCCTGCTTTTCCTTTTCAATATCTCTGAACATGTAATCAATAACTACGTTCCCGATATGAGTTATCTTTATTTTGAGTGACTTTTCAAGGTTTGGAATGAAAGTAAAAAAAACGAAAAAAAAAATGTAGTTAAGAGTGGAAGACAGATTTTGTTAAGGGAATGACTAAATAAATAGCAAATAATGGAATATTATTTTTAAATATATATAAAGAGTTTATGGTAAAAGTTTATAAAATTGTGTGTGCACTATAATCTGAACTATCCCTCAAAAAACATTATATGTCAAAAAATTAGTAAATATTAAGAGTGGTTGTTTCCTGGTAGTGAATCCACGATTTATTTTGTCCCTTCCAGTTTTCTAGTATTATCTAAATGGTCTATAATAAGCATTATGAATATTACAATAAAAACTATAATCATTTATTTCCGTTTTTAGAACGTTGTGTTTATGTGGGTATCTTCAGTTATTAGTGATTAATATTGATCTTGCAAGCCCCAGATTTTGCTTTAAAACTTGTATAAGTTCCTCAGATATTTTTTTACAGTGTGTGTGTGATTGTGTGGGTCTGTGTGAATGTGCTCTGTTCGTTTATAAAAGAACTGATTGCACCACCGTGGTATGGCCATTGGTCTTATTAAACTTGCTGTGTCAAAAACAGGAACTAGGGTCTTGGGAAAATGAGTCATAAGTAGGTTCTTGACAGATAGTTGTTAAGTGAAGGAAGGAAGGAAGGAAAAATGAAGGTAATGAAGGTGAAAGGTTGAAAGAAATTCATTCTGTTTTACAAGAGAGTTTGACGGGCAATTCCTGAATTCTTTATTTTTATCCAGGATATCATTAGTGTACAAAAATGTATTCACTCACTAATAGATGTGTTTTATTAGAATTTTAGGGGTTACAACAAGAAGGCCAAGGCACAACAAGGAAGATGAAGTATCTGGATTAATCACTAAATCAGTGTGATCTTTGGCAATTCATTCCCACTCACTTTACCTTGAAGTTCTTCTTAAGTATAATGCTGGCAATTGACCAAAGAACCTCTAAATTCTCTCCTTCACTTTGTCCTTGTGTTCCATGAGTCTATTCTACTCTGTGGCACATTTATAGCTGGCAGCTTTTTCAAATATCAGTATGGATAGCCTAAAAAGTGAGGTTCCACTAATTTATTTAATTTGGTAAAAAGCCTGAAAGGAATAAATTTATATTTAAAAAATTAGCTTTTCAGAAAAGAAAAACTGAGTTTTTGACATAAATTCTGGAAATTATCATCACCATCTGTTATGAGGTACTGTTTGCTGTACTATTATAGAGGTTTTGGAAGAGGGAGAGAATTAAAATTCTATGTTCCAGTGACTATGGCAGGTTCTTTGTATATATTAGTGCATTTAATTATCTGATATTAAACATGATTATATATATATACACACACACACATACATATACATATATAAGTTTTAGTGTCCTAAAGGAAGAAATTGAGGCTCCAAAAGAGTGACTACCTGAGAGAACTATGTTTGAAAAGCAGAACTTTCTGATTCCTAGGCATAAGTCACCCCCTAGACTTTAACCTCCGGACATACACTACCTCTTACCGTTATAATCCTTACCTTTTCCCTTACTCTCAACATCAAACTAAAAACCTTATACTTCAAAAGTATTCAGTAATTACTGAATAAATAAAACTAAACAAAATGGGATAGAATAAGATAGGATAGGGTAAAATGGGTTGAGCTCGGGAGGAGTGGAATGAATTAAAATGAAGTGGAATGGAATTGGTTATACTGAAGTGTGAGAAAACGTCTTATTCCTTCCTTCTCTCCTCTGCCATCTAAAATGGATCTCTGCCCAAGTAAGTGCTAAAGTTTACAACGACCATTATACACTGACTCACTGCAGCAGCCAGAGTTGGCAACATTAAAATAAACCAAATTTATTTATTATTTTTACTATTGTTAATTTCTTCATCTGTTAGTATTAGATGTTACATATTGCTGCTTCCTCATTGGACAGTGGACCACTGACCTACAAATGCCAGTGATGATACGTGTTGAACCCTGTAAGTGATGTTCAGGGTCTCCAAATTTGAAATCAGAAGTCATTGCATCTTCTCCATGAGGCAGTTGCTCTGGAGCCACCAAAAAGGAAGCATTGGAATGTAATTTAAGATTGAGGAAATAGATGATGACTTCCTGGACTGGAATTTCAGCCACATACCTTACTAATTTTGTATCCTTTGGCATTTGCTGGATCTCTTTTGTCTTTGTTTTATTTTCTTCAAAATAGTGATGATTTTACAACCACTGTGAAAAAGAGTATGGAGGTTCCTCAAAGAATTAAAAATAGAATACCATATGATGCAGCAATTCTACTTCTGAGTGTTTATTCGAAGAAAACAAAAAAAAACACTAACTCAAAAAGATATATACACCCCAAAGTTCATTTCAGCATTATTTGTAAAAACCAAATTATAGAAGAAGCCTAAATGTATATGGATAGATGAATAGATATAGTAAATGCTGTATATATGTATACAATGGACTATCACTGAGCCATAAAAAAATGAAATCTTGCCATTTGTGACAACATAAGTGGACCTAGAGGGTATTATGCTAAGTGAAATAAGTCAGACAGAGAAAGACAAATACCAAATTATTTCAGTAATACATGGAATGTAAAAAACAAAACAAACAAACATAACAAAACAGAAACAGACTCATAGATACAGAGAACAAACTGGTGGTTGCTGGGGGCAGGGATGGGCGAAATAGGTGAAGGGGATAAAGAGGTACAAACTTCCAGTTATAAAATAGTCTCAAGGATGTAATAAACAGCACAGGGAATATAGTCAATAATATTGTAATAACTTTGTACAGTGACAGATGGTAACTAGATTTATTGCGGTGATCACTTTGTAATGTATAAGAATATTGAATCACTGTGTTGTACACTTGAAACTAATATAATATTATAAGTCAATTATACTTCAATTTTATACACACACACACACACACATACATACATCTGATGCCAAATACAAGAACAATAGGGATGATAGAAGCACCACAGTGTAAGGTTGTTCTGAAAATCAACTGCTTTATCACATGTAAGGTGTTTAGGAGATTGCCTAACACATAATTAGAATAATATATATTAGTGTTTATTATTAACCTGAGTGCTCTCTGACATTACCATTCTTCCTTTTATCCAATTCCACATTTGAAGGAAGATTCATTCAAAAAATATTTATTATGCATTTCATATGTGCCAGAATTGTTGTTGTTGTTGTTGTTTTGAGTGATGCAGAGCTGAACAAACAGACATGTGCCTCCTGCTATGGAGTTCACATTTTTGGTGTGTGTGTTGTGTGTGTGTGTGTGTTAGGTCTATATTTTGTGATCGCAACAGCAGCCAGAATAAACAAAGAAATCAATAAGCAAAATGATTTCACATGTGTTCCATGAAAGTAGGTTGAATCAGGGAGAGAGTTTGTGGATTACAATTCTAGTAAGGTAGGGAGAAGAAAGCCCACTTTGTAGAGGTAATGGCTGAGCTGAGACTCAGTGGATGTATGAAGAGATATGTCATTCAAAGAGTGGGCAAGAGGCAATTGCAGTAGGGAGAATAGCAAATTAAGGTGGGAAATACCTTTAAATATTCAAGAGACAGAAGAGCAGTGAGTTTGTTTGAAGCAAAGTGAGCTAGGTGCATGTCACTGGGAGGGAGAGGTGGTGGGGGCCGTGCAGTTGGAGACAACATTGGAGAATAAGGCAAGGGCCAAAGCAGCTAAGGTCTTGAAAGGAGTTGATTTCATTCTAAGATAGAGGGAAAAACATTTAATTTTTATGATACAATTTGAAAGGGTAACTATGAATGTTGTGTGGAAGATAGATTACAGGAATGCTGGAGTTGAAGGCTAAAAGAGTATGAAGGCTAATACAACAATTCCAGTGATGGATCACCGAGCCTTGATCACTTTGTGATGAAAGAAAGCAGAGGTGACATGCTAGACGGTGCATGTGGGTCTAGAATGATGAGCCAAGGTATTGTTTACGTTTTAAAAAATAGGAAATTACTAGAGAAATTTAGTATGCTGATAGAAATAATCAAGCAGAGAAAAAATGATGATGCAGAAGAGAGAAGGTTTAATTAAAGGAGTTAATCCTTTTGATGAATGTCCCTTATGACCACAACACAGCCACCACTTCCATAGAACTGAAAGTGTGGTTAGTTAAATCTTTATCAAAGCACGACACAACGTCAGAATAAAAATGAGAGGTACCCAGTGAGGTGGAGCTGAATGTGAGGCTCAAGGGGGACAGAACAGAGAGTGAAATGAAATAGTGTCAAAAAGATGGCAAAAGCTTCAACTCCTCTGCACAGTCTCTCTTGGAATCATGGCCACAGAAGCAGTGCACTTTAATGAAGTCATGCTAACAAAATGATTTTGTTTTAAATTATTCCAGGAAGAAAACTTCAGCACATTTGCTTGTTAGGCAAGAAGTCTCTGACCACCCCATTAAAGCTTCCCTCTGTCCAGCAGACCCCAACGCCTCTGCCTCCTTCACTCCCTTATGGAAAGAAACTGGGACATCCTTCTCTGTAATGTGCATTTAGTAGGAGTTCCCTAAATCAACCCTGCTTGAGCAATTGAGAATTAACACTTGAAGATCTAATTAAAGAGAAGGAGGTTCCCAAGTTCTCACTGTTTACTAATTATAAGATGATGTTCATATCAGACCTGAATCAAATCTGCTTTCAGTTGGAGACACAGCAAATTGAAATATGGTGGATGTACCACTAAGAGGAATAGGTTCTGCTGACCCTGCTGATTTGAATACTACTTAGATGAAAGATACAAGACCAAGCAGACTTGGCTGAAAGCATCTTCCATTTGTTCTGTGGTCATGCAGTTCACATATGAGCTTTTCAAGAAGCACAAATGGAACACTATAGCGTAAGGTATCCTGTTCAAGTCACATACCCATAAAATATTATTTTAAGTGTGTGACATCCTAGAGCGAAGCAAAGAAAAGTTGCCTACAATGGCCTTGGAACCCTCATATATCGCTTTAGCTGTTCCCATATTCACATTATTTTATTTCCTGATGTGTGAGGCACATCACGGAAGACCAATCACCACTACTAGTGATTTGCCCTCCAGTGTCCTCCAGCCATAAACTATTTTATGTAACTAATTCAATAAAACTGTCTTTGGCTCCCTGATGAATGACTGCATTATAAAATGAATTATTCTTAAACATTTGCCAAACTAGCAGTTCCTATGGGCATCCATGACTGCATTATGGAAATATTTCAGAACAGAGAAATGACTGGAAGTGAGTGGGCTCTTTGGCTAAAATGCAGATGCTTCCTCTCTTTCACCTTGTCCTGTGCTTTCCTTATTGCACCAAGGAGGAAGGGGAAATGGTTTGAAGTTAACATTTGACAGCAATCAAAAATTAATGCCACTGTGGTAGACATGGTTTGGTTTCCCAGTAGCCTCCAGCCCCTTGTTCTCTGGCGGTCTCCCACAAGAGAGTCTTCAAAAGCCATGTAGCTTTTGTGGCAGCCACAGAGGTCATGTAAGCCAGTTATGGTCGATGAGACATAACAAGATGCTTGCTGGGGGTTTTCTGGGAAAGGTTTTATCTTCCTGATAAGAGAGAGAAGTTCTTATTCAGGTTTTCTGTTACATCCTAAATGATTCAACCATTTATTTTATTAGGACAACTTGTGATTCACTCAGGATTATGTGACACCCGGGCAACAACTAAACTGGTTTATCTAATACAAAAAGTTTTTTGGAGTCAGAAAGACCTGTAATTAAACCTCAGCTATGCCATGTACATTCTCTTCTATTTTGAACATATTTCTTAAGCACTGTATATATCAATATTCTTACCTCTAAAATATAATTTTCCCCATTGAGATTCATATTGGTTTTATTTTTTAATGTATTAATAAGTTGCATAATAGATTTTCCAAATTTGAGCCTACTTCATATTTATAAAAGAATCCTTATTTGGTAGGAGTGTATGCTCATATAATCAGCATCCTAATATTTAATAACAGTATTTTCATCTACATTTCTACATGATGTGGTGTTACCTTTGTCCAATTATTATTTTTTTTTAATTAGGCCAAAGATCAGGGAATTTGAAGTTTTTCGTGGTTTCCTATGCTCTGAGAAAACTTAAAGAACCTAGAAATTCTCATTTTCTTGAAAATATGAAAATGATCAATAAAACCACGTGGGCCTCATACATTTTTACCACTTCTTAAAACTTCCCCTATAAACATTACCAACATGACACAATCAATAATCAATTAACTGTTCTTGTCTTATTCAAATTCTCAGTATTATCTGATACCTTTTTGCCACTTCCTCCTTGAAAAAATTATCTTCACTTAAAGATTAGTATATTAGTATTTCTTGTTCTTTTAGGGGGTCATTTGTCTCTCTTTTTCAGTCCCTTTTGATGGTTTCTCCTTATCTGCTTAACTATTAAAGTGGGAATACACAGAGTTTAGTCTTAATACCTACATCTACACACACTCTCCAGGTCATATAATTTAGTCACATGACTTTAAATACTATTTATATGCTGACAAGTTACAAAATTTATCTTTAGCTGTAACATTGTCCTTAACATCAGATTTGTACATCTGACTACCTATTTGGCATCGTCACCTGGATATCTAATAAATTTCTTAAACTTTATATGTCAAAATACACCCTTGATTTCCTCCTCCTAAGCACTCCTCCCATAGTTTTTCCTATTTCCATGAAAATTTATTTCTTCTAGTCACCCAAGTTCCAAAACCTGGCATCATTCTTAACTTTCCTTATTCTTTCAAAACTATTAGCAAATCTTATCACTCTTACCGATCAGCAAAGTAAGTTTTATTTTATTGTTACTGCTTGCCCTGCATAATGTACAATTCTTGGATTTTTTTGAGAGTGGTTACATTTTTAGACACTTCTTTGCCTATTAAGAAAAAAATGTTCATACATTCCTTAAATAAAGCTAGGTAACTTGCTGTTCAATCAATTTTGATTTGTATTAATCACACCAGTCTCTATAGCTAGGATAATCAAAGAAGGCTTGAGCTGTGACCTGAATAGTGATAGAACCCAGGTTGCTAAAGTCTGGGGAAAGAACATTCTAGGCAAAAGGATAAATGTAATGTTTCTCAGTTGAGAATGAATTAGAAATGTTGTGTAAACTGAAGTGGGCCATCTTCATGAGAGTGTAAAAAATGAATGCAGAGTGGAGAGAAATGATGGCTGGAATTTACAATCTCATAGGTCATAAAACGGAGAGTTAAAAATATTTTCACTGGATACAGAATTCTAGGTTGATGTTGTTGATGGTTTCTCTCTAGAGTTTAAAGCTTTATGGCTTGTATTACTTTCAGCAAGACATATAAAATCATTCTTATCCTTGTTCTTCAGTATGGAAGTGTGTGTGTGTGTTTCTTCCTTCTCTCTGCTCTAATAATATCTTTATCACTAATTTTAAGCATTATCTTTGAAATATACCTTGGTATCATTTCTTCATGTCCTCTGCTTTGAGTTCATTGAGTTTCTTGGATCTGTAGGTTTATAGTTTACATCAAATTTGGAAGATTCTTGGCCATTATTTTTTCAAATGCTTTTTCTTTCCTACTTTTTCTCTCTTTTGTGGAATTCTAATTAATTACATATACACCTAATTTTGAAATAACTGATGTTACATTAATATTTTTCTTTAGTCTTTCTTCTCTATTTCATTTTGGAAAGTTTCTATTGCTATGTATTCAAGTTCATTAATCTTTGTTTCCACAGTGTATAATCTATCATTAATCCCATAGGGTGTATTTTTCATCTCAAACATTGTAATTTACATCTCTAGAAGTCTGATGTAATCATTTTTTATGTTTTTTTATGTTTTTTATGTTTTTTATATTTCTCATCATGCACATGCTTTACTGTAATTTCTTGAACTATATGAAGTATATTTATGTTAGATGTTTTATTATTCTTATTTACCTATTTTATCATCTAAGTCATTCTGGATCTTACATTCTATTGATTAACTTTACTCTTTATTATGTTTCACATTTTTCTACCTCTTTGTATGCTTAGTAATTTTTTATGTTACCTGCATTAGTTTTCTGGAGTAGCCAAAAGAAAGTTCCACAAACTGGGTTGCTTAAAACAATCGAAATATATTCTGTATAGCTCTGGAGACTAGAAGTTTTAAGTCAAGGTGTTATCAGGGTCATGCTTCCTCTGAAGCTCTAAGGGGATACCCTTCCTTATCTCTTCCACCATCTGGTAGTCCTAGGTATTTTGGCTTGTGGTAAAATAACTCCAATCTCTGCCTCTGTCTTCACAAGGCCATCTTCCTTCCATATGACTCCATATGCCAAATTTCCCTCACCTTATAAGGATGTCAGTCATTGCATTCGGGCCCACCTTAATGATCACATTTTAACTTAATTATATTTACAAAGACTATTTCCAAGTAAGGTCACATTCATAGGTTTTGGGGTTAGGACTTCAATGTATCTTTTGGGGAGACACAGTTCAGTGCATAATGATGCCAGAACTTGGGAATTTTACATTGTTGGGTGTTGGATTTTTTTGCATTTATTTAAATATTTTTGAGTTTTATTCTAAGATGTTATAAAATTACTTGGGATCAGTTTGGTCTTGCCAAACCCTGCTTTTAAATTTTGTTAGTTGGGGCCAGAGCAACCTCTAGTCTTGGGCTAATTTGGCCCCACTACTGAGGCAATAGCTTTCTGAATGCTCTTTTTGATGGGAATTTTGAGGTTTTTCACTCTGACCATAAACAAGAACCAGCCTCATGGGAGCTCCAGGATTTATTCTATCCGATTGTTTCTGGTGGTTCTTTCCCCACCTCTGTAATTTCCTCGCACATGTGTGCTGATAAGAACTCAGACAAAGGTAGGGATTTTCTTCTAGAGCTCTGGAGCTCTCTGGGCAGCTCTTTCCTCCTCAGTACTCTGTCTTTAGATTTCTGGATGCTTTGGGCCTCCTGAACTCTGAGCTCTGTTTCTCCAACTGAAGGAGACTACAGAGTTCAGTTTGATTCTCCCTCCTGTGCTTTGGCCCAGCAATTCCCTCTAGGCATTAAGCTGGGGCATTTGTAAGGCTCAGAATTTTTTCCCTGCTTTTATAAATGACTGTTTTGCTATTGTTTTCCTAATGTCTGAAAAACATTGTTTCATATATTTTATCTACTGTTTTAGTTGTCTACGGTGGCAAGGTAAATCTGTCCTTGTTACTAACTCATAGCTGGAAACAGAAGTCATCAAGTGGAGTTGGGATTATTTTTAAATTAAATAGTTACCTCTAATATGATTTTAAGCCAGTTTATGATAGTATCAGATTTATTTTTTAATATCATTCTCAGAGGAAGGGAATGCACTGAAGAAGGGAAAGAGAGGAAGAAGACCAGCTGGAAGTGCATTGCTATGGCCCAGGCTGGATATGGTGATTGCTTGGACTGGTTTGCTGCAGTGAGACAGTGAAAGGGATGGTTTGAGGATATAGTTGGAGATGGATCACACAGATCCTGCTGAATGGTTGGATGTGAGATAAAAGAAAATAAGAGTAATCAAATGTAATTCATAAATTTTTACTAAGAAACTGATGAATGATGATTCCATTTACTGAACTGTAGTAGGAAAAGTGGTAGAAAAAGTGGTAGGTCTAGAACTGTGAGATGAGTTGGTATTTTATTATTTACAATATTTTCTCCCAATTGGGAAATTGAACCTATACATTTTAGTTTGATCAATTTTGTATTTACCCTCACTGCTATTACTTATTTTTTTCTATTCACTATTTTTGCTTGTCAATTTTTTCTCCTTTATTGCTTTTTGTTACTTTTTTTCCCCATCTAATACTTTTGAAATTTTCTTTTATTTATACTGCATTAGAGTTTAATCCTTTAAACTTGTATTCTCCCATCACCATAAAAAATTAATCAATATCTACAGCTGGTGGAGAGGTTTCTATACCACACATCTGACCATGTTGGGCTCTACACAGTATTCTTCAGTAGTCTCTAGGGCCGCAGGATAAAATCCATTCTTATAATTTATCATATGTCAAAGCTTTGCTTCTTACAAATTTTATTCACTCTGCCTTCTGCAAGAACAGAAAATTCTTGTTACTTTTATAAAGTCCCAAAACTAGGGTGGTGTATTTTCTTTATTCTTTTGACACCTTCATGCAACAGCAAATGTTTCACACTCAGTTAATTTTTTTCCCATAGCCAGTGAGAGGATAAAACAGTGTGAATCAGTTGATAGCAAATCAAGGACTTTGGAATTCCATGGTAACTTTTACTGAATATGAAATAATGAGAGCATTTAAAAAAAAAATTCATCTGAACGTCAACAGTTAGAAAATGGGTTCATGCATAAAATATAGTTTAGATGTTAAATGACTCAAGTGGATGTCTCTGTGATCACTTTCTCTGCTTCGCTTCTCCATGGGCCACTGTCATTCTCTCTAGGAACTGTTCTTACCACCAGATGGAGTTTTCCTATGTAGAGCAATCCCAGAAGTGGGGTACAAAGGAAAGTGACCTGGATATAATATAGATAACAATATTTTTGTTGTTTTACCTCTGGTCATTTATCTTTAAAATGAATAAGTTTGACCAAGTTATTACTAAGATCTTCTCCATCTCTATTATTGTAAAGATTTTATGATTATATAAATGAACAGCATGTCGTACTTATTCTCTCACACAACACTGTTTGAAGTGTGGTATTTAAGAAAAACTCAGGTCCCTGAGAAACATCAGAAGGAAATGTGATTATATGTGCATGTGAAAAATAGGAACTCTTAAAACTACTAGAGAAGAAATGGCTTAAGGAACTTACAGAAAATAGAGTTGAGGGCCCTAGGCATAAAGAAGTGGGGAAAGTGATATTTGTAATAATAAAATGATGAAGCAATGTCTTAGAAGTTTGACATTTTTTCTAGTATGTTCTGTGCTCTTAAATCCACAACTCTTTTCCTGATCAGATAATATGATGGGGCCACTGAAAACCTTCAAAGACATAAATATAACTCAAGGACATTGTAGTTGTTATTGTTCTTTCCTGTTCAAAAATGTGGCTATTTTACTTAGCATGCAACTTCCCAGGCTAGCTGCCTGGAAGTAATGATGTCTGCAATTAAAAAACAAAAAGTGTACTTTATTATAACTAACCTTGCCTGAAATAATGAGCTCTTGATTACTGTAGATCTTTACCACTTGTCATCTGGATCAGCCTTCTGTGGCAGTCACTACTAGTGTCCTATACAATAGCCATTCTCTCTGAATAAGTTAATATTAAGAATAATATTAAAGCATTATGATTTTGCTGTGGATACATGATACCCAGATAAAAATCCTTGTTTGCCAGCCTCTCTTAGGACTCTCATGTACATATTTGTAGATAATGAAATGGAGGGATAAGTCCCTGTGAAGAATATTTTCCTAAATCACATGTCAGTCTTGTGTTAACTCTTTACACTTACTTGTTCTTACAGCTTAGAACGTGCATCTTCGGCCTTTTTTGTACAGAAACAGGTACTATCTTTTATCCATGAAGTTCAAAGTCAGGTGTTAAAAATGGTGGAGAAAAAGATGATTGGAGCCTGAATCCTTTTTAGAGACATCCTTTTCACCTAGTGATCTCTACGACTATGAGTTCCTGGAGATCATCAACTGTGTTTGTGTAGCTCACAGATGAATAATTAGTACCTACCACAGTCCTTGAAATATAAACTGTCAACAAACACTTTTTCAGGAATAGGTTAATTAGAGCTTCCCTTACTTGTATTGGTTAGGATTGCCTTAAATTGCACATAAGAGAACTCTCAATTAAGAGCTTCTTTTTTTTTTTTTTCTCTCTCTCTGTAACAGTAAATCTGGAAGTGTTGTAGCTGCTCTGTTCTCCACTGGGATGTTTCTCACATGTGTGCACGTGGGTTCTCAAAGAACCCAGGAAACAGAAAGCTTCAGCTTTTTGCAGTCTTATCCAGCAGTGTAAGGATAGTAGGACCAAGATATTTAAATTCTCTTAATTTTCCCATCATGGACACAAGATGACTGCTGAATCTCAGCCCTCATAAACAATGAGATTTAGGGAAAGGAAGAACCATTAGCATACTTCTGTTTACATCTCATTGGTGATAATTTTGTCATAAGATAAACCCTAGTAGCAAAGGGGTATGAGAGGAAAACCCTTAGCTTTCCAGACTCCACAATACCTAAAATAGCTGTCATTTTTGTTTTGAAAATTTAATTTTTAGGTTTTTCTGGTTTTGTTTTTTTTTTGTTTGTTTATTTGTTTTTCCTACCAGTTTTAGTACCTATAAACCTAGAGGACAGAAGTTGGCTGACAAATATACTAAGCTAGAAACACAGACCATTATGTTTTTTCTAGAAAAGGATGGATTCCTTAAATGATGTTGTCAAAACCCTAAACTGGGAACCACAGAAAATTGCAATCAAAAAGCGGGTTTTACAGGAACTGGAATTATGCATCTTGGTGGATTTCTGTATGGCTATGGACTAGTAACTGGTATTTACATTGCATTCCTTACTTTTCGAACAAATATGTCTATTTTGGTTACCTATCTCTGTTTCAACATTGTACGTCAGTGTGTGAGTGGCAGGTAACTTTTTAGTTTACAAGTCTTCAAATCAAAAGTAACCATTCTTGAGAAGTTGTATACCCAAGGAACTCTACCTGAACAGCCTTATTTATCTCTACCAGGAGCTGATTTAGACGATGTTGTAATTAGCTCTTTGCAGTGGGCAAGTGAGTTTGGCATAGAGAAAAAAAACATGACTGTTGATGGAGGGTGGAGTATGGCAGGCTGTATTTTGCAAAAAGGGCCACAACAATACTTATCCCTTATCCCTTAAACTTTTTTGTAATATGACTAGCTAATCCATCCTCAAAAAGTGGAGTCTATGTTCTATCTCCTTGAAACTGGCAGGCTTTGAGATTAAACCAATAGAACACAGCAGGTATTATACTGTGTTAACTGAGGTATAACTCCATTATGGGTTGAGTTATATCCCCCCAAAATGATATGCCAAAGTCCTAATCCCCAGTACCTCAGAGTATGACATTATTTGAATACAGAGTCTTTTGTAGATGTAATCAAGTTAAAATTAGGTAAAATATAAAATTGGATTGGGTCCTTATAAAGAGGAAATGAAGTCACAGAGATAGATATATAGACAGGGAAGATGATGTGAAGATGAAGGACTGGAGTTTTGCATCCACAAGCCAATGGATGCCTGAGGCTGCCAGAGCCTAGGAGAGAGTCATGAAACTGTACCTTCAGAAGGAGCACAGCCTTGAGGAAGACTTAGCTTTGTATTTCCAGCCTCAGAACTGGGAGATGAGAAATTTCCATTGCTTTTAGCCACCCAGTGTGTGGTACTTGGTTACAGTAGCCCTGGGAAACTAACACAAACACTTATTTTGACTTGAAAGCTTCTGTGTCTTCCCTTTTGGTGTGTTTATTTTGGGGCTCATGCCTCTCAGAATCATAGCATTTGCTTTGAGAAGTCCAAGTCATATGGAGAGGCCACATGAAGGCAATTTGGTTGAAATCTCCAAACAGACTTTGTTAAAACAGCCATGTGAATGAGCCCTCTTGGATTTCCAGAACAGTTGATCCTAAAGGCAACTACAGTTACAACCTGGCTGCAACTGAATAAGAGACTCCAAGTGAGAACTGACCAACTAAGCTTAGTCAATCCAGAGAATCCTAATATGTAATAATAAATTTTTATTTAAGCTCTTAATTCTTGGAGTGGCTTATTATAAAGCAATAGATAGAGAATTGCAGGCTTGATATTAAATTCCTAAAATCTTCTCAAATCTAGCTTTAAATACATTACACATTTAAATATCTGGATACTAGCATTTATTAAAGCATATTATATTAGATTCCATGGGTATAGTAAGAAAGATTTTTTCCAGATCACATGATTGTCTATGTAGAAAATTCAAAAGAATCAACAAAAAACTCTTAGGCATAATAAGTGATTGTAGCAAAGTTACAAGATACAAGGTTAATATACAAAAATCAATTGTGTTCCTATATACCAATAATGAACAAATAGAATTTGAAATTAAAAGCATAATACATTTATATTACCGCCCCCCAAAATTAAATACTTAGGTATACATCTAGCAAAATATGTACAAGATGTATGTGAGGAAAACTACAAAATGGTAATGAATTAATCAAAAAAGAACTAAATAAACAGAGAAATCTTTCATGTTCATGAATAGGAAGACTCAGTGTTGTCAAGATGTTAGTTTTTTCCAACTTGATCTATATATTCAATGCAGCCCCAATCAAAATCCCAGCAAGTTATCTTACGAATTTCAACAACTAAATTTAAATCTGATATAGAGAGCCAAAAGATCCAGAAGGGCCAACTAAATATTGAAGGAGAAGAACAAAGCTGGAGGACTGAGGCTACCTAAATTCAAGGCTTACTATAAATTTACTATAGTCCAGACAGTGTGGTACTGGTGAAAGTATAGATCAATGGGACAGAAGAGAGTTGAATATATATAGTCAACTGATCTTTGACAAAGGAGCAAAGGGAATGTAATGGAGCAAAGATAGTCTTTTCAATAAATTGTGCTGGAGCAACTGTACATCTACAAGCAAAAGAAAATTAACCTAGATACAGGACTTACTCCCTTCCCCAAAATTGAATTAAATGCATCATAAACCTGACTGTAAAATGCAAAACCATAAAATTCCTAGGAGATAACATAGGAGAAAATGTAGATGACCTTCAGTATGATGATGCCTTTTCACATACAACACCAAAGACATGATTCATGAAAGAAATCATTGATAAACTGGACTTAATTAAAATGTAAAATTTCTGCTTTGCTAAAGATAATATCAAGAGAATTAGAAAATAAGTCACAGACTGGAAGAAAATATTTTCAAAGACACATCTGATAAAGGACTGTTATCCAAAATACACAAAAACTCTTAAAACTCAACAATAAGAAAACAAACAACCAATTTTAAAATGGGTCAAAACCTTAACAGATACCTCACCAAAGATATACAGGCGGCAAATAAGCATATGAAAAAATGCTCCACGTCATATGTCATTACAGAAATGCCAATTAAAGCAACAATGAGATAGCACTCCATTACCCATTAGAATGGTCAAAATATGGAACGCTGACAACACCAAATGCTGGTGAAGGTGTGGAGCAATGGGAACTCTCATACGTTGCTTATGGGAATACAAAATGGTACAGCCACTTTGGATGACAATTTGGAGGTTTCATACAAAACTAAACACACTCTTACCGTATGATCCAGCAACCTCTCTCTTCGGTTTTACCCAAAGAAGTTGAAACTTATGCACAAAAGCCTGCACACAGATGTTTATAGTAGCTCTATTCATAATCACCCAAACTTGGAAGCAACCAAGATATCCTTCAGTAGATGAATGTGTGGTACATCCTGACAATGGAATATTATTCAGCTTTAAAAGCCATGAGCTATCAACCCATGAAACGACATGGAGGAAACTTAAGTGCATATATTACTAAGTGAAAGAAGCCAATCTGGAAATAGCTACATACTGTATGATTCCAACTTTAAAATATTCCAGAAAAGACAAAACTATGGAGATAATAAGAATATCAGTGATTTCCAGGGGCTTGAGGTTTTTTAAATGACTTTTTCCCCATATGTCAAAATTTTTACACATTGCCTTTTGGCCAGCCACTGTGGAAATAATGAACATGATACTGTCTGACACAACCTACCGGTTCCCTCACTTTCAGAACCCTCCTCCTCTGGCATCCAATCCAACCACACTATCCTTAGTACCTCTGGGCAGGATTTCATCCTTTGCTCTGGACATAGTCTTCTTTTTGCTCAAAAGGATATTTAAGACAGTGAAAATACTTTGTATATTATAACGATGAATATGTCGTTATACTTTTGTCTGAAACAATAGAATGTACACCACCAAGAGTGTAGTATAATAGAAACTGTGGACTTTGGGTGATAGTGATTTGGCCATGTAGGTTCATCCTTAGTAAAACGTGTACCACTCTGATAAGTGATGTTGATAATGGGAGAGGGTATGCATGTGTTGAGGCAGGAGGTGTATGAGAAAGGTCTGTATCTTCCTCTCAATTTTTTCGTAAACCTAAAACTGGTCTAAAAGACAAAGTCTTTAAAAAATAATATTTTCTAATTTTCACCACAGACAGTTCAGCAGGATTTTCAACCACTTACATTTTAGTTGTTGTTTTGATTACTGGAGATTGAAGTGTGGCTAGCTTGAATAGATTAAATAATTGCAAAACAAGGCAGCAATAATTACAATTCAATCATTTCTTCAGAAAAAGAAAAAGGTATTATGATGTCTATAAATTGTCTACCGTGATTACATTTGTCACTTGGCTGCCCTTCAGCATGTTACTATCTGACTAAAATGGTTGACTGACATGACCAGACCCATAACTTAATTTTTCATGTGACAAGTAAACAGGTCTTCTTTCCTGCTGTTAGATTCTTGTCAAGCAATCCCCATTAATTGTGGCATGTATCAGCTTGCCTTGCCAGGTTTGCTCAGTTTAAGATTGATTCTTTTGGACTAAAATTACCATTGTATGATTTACACCAATCAATATTTTCCTACATACCTGCAGTGAGTTCTTGGTCCACCAGAGATACCAGGACACAGTGAGTCACTGTTTCTGTTATTAAGGGAAAATAATTTAGGCACTTAAATACTTGTTTTCAAAATCACTAGTCAGAATGGCAAATGAGAAATTTTATTTTTTCTATGTCTGGAGATAATCTCAATCTACAGTGCAGGTTATTTCCCAGAAATGTTCTTCATACACTTTCCATTTCAGGCAAACTGAAGGAATAATTCCCCAATTTCATGCACTGATTTTTCAAAATAATACTAAAATTTCTATAGCCCTTGTGTTTTACATAGTGATTTAACATGTTATTAATATATAAAAAGTGTAAGATTTTTAACATAGAATAACATATAATATAAAAATATCCCTGCATGGAAGCCTTTATTTATGTTAATTCTTCTGAATTAAATGTTTCTTTCCCCTCCAATGTCTGACTACCAAAATGATACTCATTATCAACACCAAATTCCTAGACTATAATTTTCAATGAGGCCCCTTTCTCATTCACCACACTAAGATGAATCTCATTATCTACTGGACACCATTTGGTATTTATCTCCTATTTTGTGGCTTTCATGCATTTATTATAAATTTTAATTTTGATTTATAGTACTAAACTCACATATTATAAATTCTATATATTTGGGATCTTAAGTACTGAATTGATTTTAGATTTCTAGTGTCATATATGTGATACATTCTCAATAAAGTTTTACTGAGTGACTAACTGACAGGTTGTGAGGAAAAAACTCTTTGAAAATCATTGTCAATAAATCAGTAATACATCAGCAAAGTGGAACTTAAGTGCTCCTTGGAATACATGCTAGGCAGATAAAAGAAGCTAAGCAGGAACTAATAGAAGTAAAAATAGGATTCGTAATATCTTAACTCTAGAAACTCTCTGAATATCTGTTCACAGGAGAATGATAAACAATCATGATATATTTATACAATGGAATACTACACAGCAATTAAAAATATAATGAACTACTGATGCATGCAATCACATGGATGACTCTCAAAAACATTTTCAGAAAGGAAACCAGACACCCAGAAATGTATACACTGTATGCTTACATTTTTTAGAAGTTCAAAAACAGGTAAAACAAATTTATGGCAGTAGAAATCAAAAAACTGTTCCTGGTTTGGGGACAATTGAATGGAGCAAAATTAAAATGTTCTTAAGCATAAGTTGACATATCCATAATCATAGTGGGAGACTCACACAAGCAGAGAAAAAGTATTATCCATAGAAGTATTATAAAATAAAAAGCAATTGTAATTAATATATGTGTACTGAACCCCAAAAGTAACAAATATATAATAATCATTCTTTTGATGCTCACATATAAAATATTTATAAAAATTGACCACATAAATTCCAAATAAAAAAATCTCAAAATTTTCAAGTTAAGTGTATCATAATATATCCTGTGTTAAACGATATTATATAAAGCATATTTTCTTAATACAATGCAAATAGCTACAGCCAATAATTAAAAGATAATTTTATATATATAATATATATTTTATACTTGGAAAGATAACACTTTTAACCCATAAGTTAAAAAGTAAATTCAATTTAAAGTTAGAAATAAAGAAGGAAATTTAAAAGTATTTAGAAATAAGTGACAATGAAATCTGTATATCAAAATTTGGGGGACTTAGAAGAGTAAAAATTAAAGACAAGTAGATCAAAATAGTTGGAGAAGACACATCTCACCACCGAAAAGGGACTGCTACTCCTCAGTTCTGGAAGATTCTTGTGATGTATGAGTGTAGACTCCATGCTGCCAGAGTTTCCAGTTGTATTTTTTTAGAGCAGCCTGAGAAATTAACTTTATGTGAAATCTTCCAAGTGATATATGTTGGAAATCATTGTTTTAGAAAATTATATTGCATGAGACAAGACAAAAAAATATGACTGCAAGTAAGGTGTTCCTAAGTGGTTCTCAAAGTGAGGTCCCGGTTATAATCACATTTGTATCACGAGTGAACTTGTGAGGAATGCAGATTCTCAGACCCCATCCCAACCTTTGGAAACCCTGTGGGGAGGGCCCAGCTGTCTTTAACAAGTCTTCCTATTGATTCTTATGTACCTTCAAGTTTGAGAAACACTACCTTAGAGGCCTAGAAGTTTAACTATGACTTCCCACCTTCCCAAGTCAGCTAAAACAAATTCATTTTCACTTGACATTTTTACTCCGACCTGACAAGGAATCTCCTTTCCATACCATCAAACGTGGCATCACTCAGAAACAAAAAGAATTTGTCACCCTTTAAAAACAAAGACTTGAGCACTTGAGAATACAGATATACACACTGGAGAAAAAGTGTAAAAAATAATTTTACACATTTGAAAATTTTTTAAGAAAGAAATACCTTTGTCATATGGGCTTTATGTTTTGAAGTGAAACTGACACGTAGGATTGTGTGTACACAGTGGAGGCCTCATAGTTCCTGTACTAATTTTATTGAACTAACAGCTCTATTGTTTACCCCTAAGGGAAAAAGGAGTTTGGGAGATTCCACATATTAAAAGATGTCTTTATTTGAATAGAAAAAAACAAACAAGCAAAAAATAAAACATAGGAAGGCAGGGAGATACGCTTGTGAGGAGGCAGTCAGCAAATTTCTATGTGATTAGCTCCAAAACTCCACATACTCTGATTAGGTTTCATGGCTATAGATCTTTCCAAAAACAAAAGACTGGGTTTTTCTCATAACCACCAGTTATGTTGATTTGTTTTGTAGAAAAAGGCTAAGCCCTGAACAAAGCAGCAAAGAGCCAAATAAACCTAATAAAAACCAGACATCTTGATTTTCTGCTAAAAATCATTATAGTAAATAATTAAATACAGTTTCTTTGCTGAGCTATTAGTATCAATGCTGCTTTAAGGATCAATGCATTTCATAATGTGCTGTTTGGGTTTGTGTTGCAAATAGCCAGTTGAATATTGATAATCAGAAATAGAATCTCAATTTTCTGTGACATGTGGGGAAAATCTTCCAGGACTCAAGCACAATACCTATAGCTAAATTGCAGAGACACTAGAAAACAGAGATATATATATATTTTAATCTCTTATGCCCCTTTGATCATATCTAAAGTTAGTCACAGAAAAAAAAATGAATGAAGTCATTTGACTTTTTTCAAAATATATTTCCCATCTGACTCACTGGGAAGTTTAAAATTCACCAAAAAAGCTTTTTTTTTCTTTTTTGTTTTGTTTTTATTAATTAATTTATTTATTTATTTTTGGCTGTGTTGGGTCTTCGTTTCTGTGCGAGGGCTTTCTCTAGTTGCGGCAAGCGGGGGCCACTCTTCATCGCGGTGCGCAGGCCTCTCACTATCGCGGCCTCTCTTGTTGCGGAGCACAGGCTCCAGACGCGCAGGCTCAGTAGTTGTGGCTCACGGGCCTAGTTGCTCCGCGGCACGTGGGATCTTCCCAGGCCAGGGCTCGAACCCGTGTCCCCTGCATTAGCAGGCAGATTCTCAACCACTGCTCCACCAGGGAAGCCCAAAAACTTTGTTTTTTAAGTTATATCATAACCTCTCTCCCCTTCAGTGGTCTCACTTTAATTAATTGAATGTCATGACTCATTTATGAAGAAGTTTGAACTCATCAACTGAGGACAACAGGTTTGCATAAAGTGTTGTCAGGAAGATACCTACCTTCTTGTGAGGATGCCACAGAGTTTGGGGAAAAGTAGACATGTGACATGATGTGCTACTGCTCATTTCTCCCTGTATACAGTGATAAGCAGAATGATATGATCTAATAAGGAAAAAAAGAAAATATTTTTCAATTAAAAAACGGCAAGTGTATACACCTTTGACTTATAAACATGCTAAGAGTCACATTTCCATCCACAGGGTAATTCTCAAAAGTATTCAAGAAGTTAGTTCTAGCTGACCTAACCTAACATCGGTTGTTCCACTAGTGAGGCTTGTGAGGACTGGTGAGTGACCAGGAGAAGTAGACCTAGGCCTTGACCACATCGAGGGAACTTAACCTAATATTTGAGAGACAAAAGTCTGCATGCATGAATCTTAGTTTAACTTATCACTTAGGTTATACCTGAAATAAGAAAATGCACAAATAGAATTAAAAGAAGGTAGGTTATCAGGGGACAAACAATAGGAAACTGCAGCTAAAGCAAGAGTGCTGGATTCAGACCCTATGTTCAAAATCAGCTTGACCAGTTACTTGTATAAGACTGAATGTCTCATGTATTCGCTCAGTGTCTCTATTCCCTAATTTGTGCATAGAAATAATAGTAATACTACTCATCCTTCAAATTATTTTGTGATGATTATAGAAGATAATGTTTGTAAAATCATCTAGAATGTAACATGTTTAAAATGAATCTCAGTTTGAGATTGGACAGATGAAGTAAGTTTAAAGAAATTGTCTATCAGTCTTTGCAGAGTGGAAGAATCTGGAATAACTTTCTGGACCAACTTGTCCTTAAGACAGAATTAGAGGGAATAGAAGGTTTGGAATGAAGGGGGAGAAGAAGAAATAAAACACAGTGCACAGAGGTGGGAATTGATATGACAAAGAGACCACATGTTCCCAATGGGAAATTTGCTCTTTTCTTTCTCAGCATTTTTAATTATTGAAAAATAAACCAGCAGGTTTATGGTAGGAGGCAACGTTAATCCCCTTTTTGTTGGTGAAGGGTTTTCCTTCAGCATTTTTAGACAGGCAGTGCTTTACCATGTTGAGAAGCAGAACATGGTAGATTTACCTGTTAAGGTTCTGGAATCAAATCAAGTTAGCTCTGGGATCTAGCTGTCATTTCTTAGCTGGGTGACTCTTAGCCAATTTCTTGGTGTCTCTGTGTCTCAGCTTACCAATGTATGATATAAAGATAAGTATACTCACTCAGAATAGCTTAGACAATGTCTCTTACAATGCAATAATTAAGATAATCTAATTGATACTTGGTAACTTTTCAATAAATGTTACTATTTCATTTTTATTAGAATTATTATTATATGAATGAATGAGCTATTAAATATCCTTGGAACAAAAGCATTGCATAAAAATTTAGGCCCAGAGATATTTTTTTTATTCCCAGAGTAGCTGAATTGAATAAAGATACATGACACAAAAGGAGGCTCAGGTCCTATATGGACATCTGTTCTCTTTTGAACAACTACCCTGTCTGGTAATTCACTATTTCCCAAGCTGGATTACAGTGACATGATTGATATTGAATTATACATTATATTTGGAGGAGACTCTCATGTTTTTCTTTTTCAGTCTTTAATACCTATGTATCCTAGTTGATTTTTGCATAAATGGAGTTGTAATGCTTCTATTATCCTAGGTGAGCTCTTCCTGAATATCAAAATAAAGACCCCACTTTGCAAAGTTTTGTAACAATACTATTTAAATATTTTAAATGATAAAAAAATGAAGTGTGTTACAGCATTGTTCCTTGGGGAGCAGACTCTGAGATAAAGGTTAGCATGCAGGAAATTGATTGAGGGTGCTCCTGGAATAACCACCTGGGAAGGGAAAGGAAAGAATCGGGTTTGCTCAGAGGGAGAAGATAGACTAAACCAAATAGACAATTAAAGCCAAAATTGTCCTTCAGAATTTCCCATTTTGGGCATGAAAAGGCAAGCATCTTTGCTCCCACATTGACCAGTCATTAGTTATAGCCTATCCTTAGGGAGAAGCTGTTACCTTGAGGAAGGCAACTGTCCTTGGCCAAATGATTCTGAAAGCCATGTTCACTCAGCACTTCTATCTGCTGGGGAGATGAAGCCTACAGTCCTACAGAGGGATCTTGCCAGCATATCATAACGTCACAGCATGCATCACAGAATGAAAGGGAAAATATCTACATCTAATCTCATATATATGAATATATATATATATATATATATATATACATGTATGCATATACATAATATATAAATATAGGTATTTCTTTTGGCAGAAGCTTGATCTTTAGCAGGGGCTGCAATATTATAAAGTATTCCAGTTGAATGTTATTTTTTTCTAACTTAGATGAGAAATCTTGGTCACATAAGCTGATAAATGAATGTTAGGAAGAGTCAAAGACCACAGCTACACTATGTCTTCTTTTCTCTTATGGCTTTTTATACACTAAAAATTATTTTAAAACCTAATAAGAACTGAGATATCTTTCACTATTCTGCCACCACCCACCCTGGCTAGCCTTGCTGAAAAGAAAAGAAGAGAAGAGAAAGAAGAGAAGGAGAAGAAAGGAACGAAAGGGAAGGGAAAGGGAAAGGAAAGAAAATTAGGAGGGGAGGGGAGGGGAGAGGTGGGAAGAAAACAACATTGAAGAGGAGAGGAAAAGAAAAGAAAGGAAAGGAAAGGAAAGGAAAGGAAAAGAAAAGTTAACCAGAGACTTATTGAAATACTTGTGACCGATTTAATGCAATTATACTAAACCCAGTATTTACCCCCATAATAACAAAAAATAAATTGAAAAATGGTTTGTTCTAGAACAGTGAAGAGATCGTATGAATATAGCAATGGAACCTACTTGGACTGGGAAGATTACGATTAAATTTGGGAAAACTCACCAGGCTCCATAGACAGCCTATGACACTGTGTTCAAAAGATCCAGTAAGGCCAGGGCTGATTCAGACAGCAATCAATACTGCAGAGTGGAATATGGCAGAGTGCGTACTGAAGCATCAATCTAATTTGGAAGCCAAACAGGTTTTCTATTAGAATGAGGGCTTGCCTCTGTGACAGTACTGTGGGAATTACATCATGATCGGAAATTGATGGGCATGGGTCACACAGCAAGATGTTTCCTTGTTCTTCTTCCTGTTATTTTTAGTCTGCAAAGATGCAGCAGGCAAGAAAAAAAAGGTTGATTTTTAAATTTCTAAGTTTGGGAGTGGATTATGGCAGGATATCAAGATGTCCAAGATGTACTAGCCAGGCCAATGAACCAGGAGAGAGAGATTTGGGAGATAAGATCGAGAAGAAGAAAAAAAAAAAAAAAACCTTAGGGTAAGAACTAGAGCTAAGAGGAATAAATTTACTGGTAAACCAAGGAGAAATAAAGAACTGTTGTATTTATTCATGCCAAAGGAGTCTAGGTATGCTAAACAGTCCGATTTCTCTTATTTTTAGTTTGTTTGGAATCTCTAAATAACTCATACTGTCATTTTAAATGGTAGCAAGACTTTATGAACAATACTAACTCTATGTGCTGTATTCACTCTCTAATAATTTCAGTCAGATGCATGGGAAGATGGACTAAGTGTGGATGGATTGGTTTTTTTCAAGAAATGGGAAATCCTCATATGAGCAACCTTTGAATGAAAATCCATCTGTGTGGGTAGACACCATGGCACTTGAATATATTCAGACAATAGCTCACGTCTTCTTTCTTGCTTGTCATTTTCTTCCACTGAAAGCACACCGTTTTATATGTTTAAGCTCTTCTTGTGGACCCAAGAATCAGATCAAAAAATTATGTAATAATTTCCCTTCTTATGGGTGTAGTATGTTTGACCACAGTAAGGTAAAGTTCTTCAAGGTGTGATTCAGGTTACAAAGGCTCAAAATCATAAGGTTTTGGAGACTAGGAAACTGATGGTTTTGGTTGATTCTTGTCCTGTTTTTTTTTTTTTTTCCTAAAATTTTATATGAAAAAATAAAAAGATGACTTGATTAAAACTTTTAATTTTCATATATTTATTTTTTTTCTTCTATGGACAACAACATAAGTGATTTCCTAAGCAGCACAAAATATGTTTTTCAGAAGAGAAAAAAATAATATTTTCTCAGTGTAATGGTGGCTTGTACTCAGCCATTTACCCCCACTTTGTTAGACACATCTATAATCAGTCGTAGTGAGCACTTGCTATTTCTCTGCTTCAAAGCAAGTGTAAAATCTTTCATCCTCCCCCAGTTGAAACAGTGTCATTTATCATTAAGTGAAACACTGTGCTGTGAAGATGGTTTCAGTTTAGCCTTTTCTCACCTTTTAACCTCCCAATGTGAAACATGCCCATTTATCATGAAGAGAAACACTGCACTGAAAGTGGTTTTAATCTAAAAGCTTTTTGTTTCCAAAATAGCAAAGCCTCAAAACTTAATCATGGAGATAGGAAAGTTCAAAACAGAAATTTCTTGTTTGAAATTTGCTTCCACTTATGGGAGAACAAAATTATACCCTAAAGCATCCTCTTCTTTGTTAATAGCTGGGCATATCCTTGTCCATATGCTGTTTGTTCAAGTACTTTAATTATGGTGCAGCCTACGTACAGTTGGGTTTGAACTGTTACAGGGCAAAGTTAAGGAAGGCATTAGGCAGAAAATTTTAAAAGCTTCTAAGTTCCAAACTACTCTGCAGAGGGGAGTTGTATATAATGAAACAATGGAAGTAAGTGAGACTTACGGGGTTTTGCATTTGTGAAAATGGGGACAGAGGAGCAATTTTGTAATCATCTTGGGTAGGTTTGAGAGTCTGAAAAAAAAAAGGAAAAGAAAAAAGAAAACTCTTCCCACGTTTGCTAGAGGCATTTTGGAACAAATTGTGCAAGACATTTATGAGAGTAGGTGTACACCTCCTGAAATCCTGCATTCTCATGGTTTTGTGTAATATCCAATAGGTAAAACAAAGTTGCAGGTAAGGGAGAGCTTCCTTTGTTCCTGCCCTCATACAACTAAACATTTCCAGAAGTAATGTGATACCAAGGGAAGAGTGGTTTTCCCCACTAGAAAATTATGTCAGAATTTTTAATGGGCATGTATCTTTAAAAGAGCCCCTTAGATCAGTGGTTCTAAACCTTAGCATGCATCAGAATCACCTGCAGGGCTTGTTTAACCAGAGATACTCACTCTGGGAGAAGCAAGCTACCATGTTGTGAGTATCCCTATGGAGAGACCACGGACCGACTGTACCTTCCTAAGACACCTTGAGTCAGACCCCCACGTCTAAGCCACCCTCACATTCCCAACCCTTAGAAACTGTGTAAGATAGTAAATGTATGGTAAGATGCTCCGTTTGGGTAAATGTTGCTACACCAAATAGATAACTAATACAATTAGTGAATGATGCTCTGTATATAAAACTGCTAAGTGAGAAACTGTAGACAAAGGCTCAGAACAAAGTGAAATTAAAACCTCAACACTAATATATGAGCTAACCAGGAAAGTCACCGGATGAAGTAACTTTTCATGATTGGAACATTGCATGGGCTGGTCTGAATAAAGAAAAGGATCAACGGCAAGAGGAGAAGTTTCAAATGAGATTAGGTAAAAGTTATGACTCCGGTTCCTCCCTGGAAAAAAAGTTTCATCTATAAACTACATAGAGTCTGAAAATTGATAACATATATAGTCTTATTTATAATTTTAATATACATGTTTGTAAATGTGTATATTCTAGTCTACAGAACTTACTTAAAGATACATGTCAAATTCAAAACAATTATTTTATAAACCTGCATATGTAATATTCTAGACACTGACTTCAATTACTATAGATTAAGTATATAGTTATCTCTATGAAATAAAGTTAATGATACCAATAAACAAGGATGACAAATATGTTTCAAGTCATAAACCATTTCTCAGCATCTCATGGAAGCTCTGTGGATCACTGTGGTAAGAACTCTGATCCCACAACCAGACTTAGTGAGGGAAATGTGATGATCCTCTACAAATGTTTGTCTTGGACTTGGCGTGGATAGAGTTTTGGAATTTCAACAGAGGAATCAAGCTAGTACTTAAAGACGGAATCTTGTTTCCTAGAGCAGATGAAATAAATAAGAACCACTTGGACATTCGTTCACTTATTTGTTTTTAGTGAGGCAAGTTTAATGCAATTCGATTTACATCAATTCTATTCCTCAGAAACAAATACGATTGAAATGACCCTTTGGTAAAAAGAGGGATAACATAATCTCCTTGAAATCTTGTATACATTTTCTGAAAATTCAAATATCTATAAAAAACTTGGCCTCCTGCAAGTAATACTACAACACACCTTTTTGGGAATAAATCAAACCAATATGCACTCAAAAAAAATAGCAGTAAAGCCAAGTTCCTTCCTCCCTCACATAATTATTATACTCTGTTTGTTCCAACCACTTCAAATATCAAATCTAAGGTTAACATAGAGACTGGCATTGAACAGGCAGCGTGAAGTATAGGTCAAATGATTCCTGTCTGAAGTCAGCTCTAAAGCATCTGTTCTCATACTCAGGAGCTCATATCAACTGTGGTTCGAATAATTAATTTTAAGAACAAATTCTATTATTTATCTATATTTACACCTAAGAATGCTTTAGTTGATTTTTTTTCTGTCATCGAATGGATCTGAATTTGACTGCAATGTTAATTTTTTTTTACTTTATTATATTTGCATGCTGAAGATATACCATATAACAATTCATAATGCTAATAGTAATTTAATACAAATCTGTGAGTATACTTTTCTGACAAGAGTATATGTGTAATATCCTAAATCACCTTGATATTCCCATTTCGTCAGAGTAGAGAAGTAAACCAGGGAATGTTACAGTGCACGAAAAGATTAGGAACACTACAGAAGAGTTGTGGCCTTTGTGGTCTAAGCATTCTAGGCCACAACTAGGAGTATGGAATTAATGTGTAAGAAGTGCTAACCCTAAATCCCATATATGAGTTTCCTAGAGTTGTTTTAAAAAGTACCACAAACTGAACAACAGAAATTGATCGTCTCAAAATTCTAGAGGCTAGAAGTCTGAAATAAATGTATCATTTTGAGGGCTGTGAGGGAGAATCTGTTCCATACCTTTCCCCTAGTTTCTGCTGGTTTTCTGGCAATCTTTGGCATCTCTTGGCTTGCAGAAGCATCATCCGACATCTGCTTTCATCTTCACATGGCATTCTCATGTGTTTGTGTCTGTGTCCAAATTTCACCTTTTTATAGGGACATCAGTCTTAATGAATACGGGCCTATCTTAATGACTTCGTCTTAACTAACTGCATCTCCAACTACCTTATTTCCAAATAAGGTCACATCCTGGGATAATGGGGATTGGGCCTTCAGCATATGAATTTGTGGAGGGAGTATAAAATTCAACCCATAACATCACAATATCCAAGGTAGAAAGTTAAATAAATGCCAATCTCATCTGAACTAGTAGATGTCCACAGCTAGAAGATTTGTTCTGAAACACAAAGATATGAACTCCTGGGAAATTTTTTGAATTTGGAGCCAAGCGAGGTGCCCTGTAACAGACAAAGCTGGGACTCAGAGAAGTGTAGGCACAGCATCCAGCTCTCCCAGTAAAAGTGGTTTATCAAGGTCTTAGAAGATATTCAAGCAAATCTGTCACAGGCCTAGTCCCACTTAAAAATAAGAACTGTAGCTAGCTTTTGGAAATAATCATACTCACTAGGAATAGAGCCAATTTTAGCAATGACTTGGTAATACTAGATACCAAAGTAAGAACAGCTTTCCTAATTCCAAATCTCATCCACTCGAGGAAGAAGTATTCCCTGATAAAAGTACCCACATGAAGCTGTGGGCTGGAAGAAACTAACCTTCCTCCAAAGATCAGCAAAGATATAACATTTTTCAGGAAAATTATCCGGTTATCCCATCTATGTTTTGAAGTGTTAGGAGTGAGTATCTCAAAGTAGGGTTAAGATTTTCTTGGAAAACTTGTTGAGCCCTTTGAAGCCTAAAGGAAAAAGGTAATTCAAAATCCCTGCAAAGTAAACCCATTTGTGGCCTGGTTGAAATAAAAAGCTTAAGCTTAGAATTATTTTAGGTAAACTAGGATAATATATTTTGCTCATAAACAAATGCCAATAAATATTCATGGGAAAACTTTGTTTCAGCAAGTCAGCTTGCTGTCCTATTGTCCAATATAAATCAAGTGTAAATGTATATTTTGTATTACTTACCTAATTAGTAAAGGTAGCTTTCATAGAGAAATACTACACATTATCCAAGGATTTGGCTAAGGTGGAATGTCTTACTTAGAGCCCATGAACCAGAAAAACTGCAGTATTTTCAAATAGATTAAATTTTGGTGTGATCAGAATTTCCAAGGAAATTGACATTCAAGATAGCAAGATAAAAACTCAAGGACCACAGAAAACACAACAGCCAATGAGGAAAGCAAACCAGAGGGTCAGAATCTTAGCAAGCAATTAGAACAGACTACATGAACACTATTGATAAATATTAAAGCAGATGTGGCTTCTGCTCTACATGAAACATTTTTATTGTACTTTTGGTTGTGACAGGAATTATTCCCAGGACATAAACAGCCCAAGCTCTTCCATGTAGTTGGTAAACAATTCGGTTGAGAAATGCTCAATTTTTTTTAATTTAATTTAATTTAATTTATTTTTTTTGCTGGCAAGAGAGTCAGCTAAGGTCAGTGATCACCAAGGACTGCTATCTTTGTAAATTACAAGTAGAATAGTACTGATTCATGTGCTTATAGAACATACAGCACCTGGCTACACATCACTTTATTTGATTTGCTCAGAGCTCAATTTCTCCCTGGGTAGAAGTGGGAATGATGAATGCTACCCTGATTCTAGCACCTCTCCCTGCCTCTGCCCCTATGATGATAGCTGTTCTGAGAGTCACCAGGTTTTGGGTGAGCCAGATACTTTAGTTCACTTTCACTTAGTAGAACTTACTGAGAAAAACGCTGCTTACACCTCTCTGTCAATGAACAGAAGGCAAGCTTGCTAAATTTTAGGGGGAACTTATTTATCTTTGAAATCCAGGAGAACATCCATGTAATTAAAGTTGATTGACTTCCCAAAACACAGCTGTCAGAGTAGAAAAGAATCATCGATTATGATTGCAGAAGGATAAAAAAAGGTTCTTACCCTCTGATGATTATTCAGAATTTCTTCTGGGGTCCCATCTTGTTTCCCTTATAAATTATTGCTGTAGAAAATTAGGAGATCATATTAACTTTTAAAGTTTTTTTTTTAAAATTTTACGTTAAATTTTAATGTTACATTAGTTTCAGGAATACAACACAGTGATTCAATGTCTTTTTACCATATTATTGATTATATTCCCTATGTACACATTATATCCCCATATTTGTTTTATAGCTGGAAATTTATACCTCTTAATCACCTTCACCTATTTTGTCTGTCCTACCACACCCCACCCCTCTGGCAACCAGCAGTCTGAGTCTGTTTGTATTTCGTTTTTTTGTTCATTTGTTTTGTTTTTTAGATTCCAAATACAAGTGAAATCATATGGTATTTGTTTTACTCTGAATGATTTATTCGCTTGGCATAATACCCTCCATCCATGCATCCATGTTGCTGCAAATGGCAAGATTTCATTCTTTTTATGGCTGAGTGATATTCCATCATAGATAGATAGATAGATAGATAGATAGATAGACAGACAGATAGATAGATAGAGATATATAGATATATATAGATATATAGACATATCTACTATGTAGATATATAGACATATCTACTAGATATAGATATAGATATCTAGATATATAGAGATATATATGTATATATATACATAAATACATAGATATATAGATATATAGACATATATAGATAGATAGATATAGATATATATGTATATATATATACATAGATATATATATAGATATATAGACATATATACTAGTAGATATATAGACATATCTACTAGATATAGATACAGATATCTCACATTTTCTTTATCCATTCATCTATGTATGGACACTTGTGTCCATATCTTGGTTATTTTAAGTAGTGCTGCAATGAACATAGGGGTACATATATCTTTTCAAATTAGTGGTTTTGTTTTCTTTGGATAAATAACCAGAAGTAGGATTACTGGGTCATATGGTACTTCTATTTGTAGTTATTTTAGAAAACTTCATACTGTTTTACATAAGGCCTTCACCAATTTACATTTCGGCCAACAGTGCACGAGGGATCCCTTTACTCCGTATCCTTGCCAACACTTGTTGTTTCTTGTCTTTTTGATAATAGTCATTCCGGCAGATGAGGTGGTATCTCATTGTGGTTTTGACTTTCATTTCCCTCATAATTAGTGATGTTGAGCACCTTTTCATGTGTCTGTTAGCCATCTGTATCTCTTCTTTGTAAAAATGTCTACTCAGGCCCTCTGCTCATTTTTTAATTTTTTTTAATATTGAGTTTTACAACTTCTTCATATATTTTGGATATCAAACCCTTATCAGATACATTGTTTGCAAATTTCTTCTCTCATTCAGTAAGTTACCTTTTTGTTTTGTTGGTGGTTTCCTTTGCTGTGCAAAAGCTTTTTAGTTCCCTTGCCTGAGGAGACATATCCAAAAAAATTATTACTAAGACTAATGCCAAAGAGATCACTTCCTATGTTTTCTTCTAGGAGTTTTATGGTTTCATGTCTTCCATTTAAATTTTTAATCCATTTTGACTTTATTTTTGTATATGGTGTAAGAAAGTGTCCCAGTTTCATTTTACATGTAGCAGTCCAGTTTTCTCAACATCACTTATTGAAGAGTCTGTCTTTTCCTTATTGTGTATCCTTGCCTCTTTTCTCATAGAGTAATTGACTATATGAATATGTACGAATATGGGTTTATTTCTGGACCCTCTATTCTATTCCATTGATCTATGTATCTGTTTTTGTGTGAGTACTATACTGTTTTGATTGCTATAGTTTTGTAGTATAGTCTGAAGTCAGAGAGTGTGATGCCTCTAGCTCTGTTCTTCTTTCTCTAGGTTACTTTGACTATTTGGGGTCTTGTGTGAGATTGCATTAGAAGGCCAAGTGGTGACAAGGCTTCAGAGTTTGCGATATAGAAAGTAATGAGCCCATGTAGGGTTATTTAGGATATGTCTAAAACCATAACCATAGGTTATATTTAACACATTTGTTTGCATAAAAATATTTTCCTCAAAATAAAAAAAAATTGTTCCTGGTAACATGGCTGCATAACAAAGTATTCCAACCTTAACAACATTCATACTATACTCACAGGTTCTTTGATTTAGTAATTTAGAGACAGCAAAGCAGAAATGATTTATCTCTGTTCCACAATATCTGGAGCCTGGAGTGGGGAGAACTAAAAGCTGGGTTGACTCAACATCAGGAGAACAGAATCATCTGAATGTTCATTCACTCACATACCTGGAACCTGGAATGAGAAAACGCAGAAACTAAGAGTTCAAACTGAAGAGTCTATGTGCATCTTCCCATGTGGCTCCGCTTACAACTCAGTGGCCTCAGGGGTAGGCAGAATTTTTAGATGGTGTTCGGGGCTCCATCCATGATTGGTCATCAAGCAATGCAAAAAGCTGCATGGTCTTTTCTGACCAAGATTCAGAAGTTACTCGTATCATTTCCACAGCATTATATTGGTTATAAGAAAGTCACTAGCCTACGCAAATTCAAGAGGAGACAGAGACCACACCTCTTGATGGAAACAGTGTCACGTGGGCTAGGAGATAATGTTGTGGTCATTGTTAAAAAGTACAATCTGACACAGAAGGTTTTATTTTGTCTAAATGCGTTGTGAAACAAAACTATAGCTTTAGAATAATGTTAACCAACATGCGTTTTATCAGCTTACTAAGCTCTGTGTTAAGAGTTATCATATTCAAATCAAGAATATTGCATAGTCTTTGTCTTCATGAAGTATACAATCCAGATAAACATAAAACATGGCTGTAACATTTTAACATGATTTTCTTCTTGCTAAAGGTCTGTAGATATCCACTGATGGGGCTCAGACAAAGATTAAGTAGTTACAGAAGGTTTGTGGGAGATAAGCCTTCAACTAAGTTTGCAGAAGGAGTAATCTATTCAGTTCAAAAAAGAGTCCTAGTATGGGACAAAAGCAAATAAGACAAAACTGCTTCTCTCAAAAGAAATAAAAGACAAGACAACTGCACAAAATGGGAATATGAAAGGAGATATGAAATAATAGTAGGGAGAATACAAAAGGGTTTATGAAGATGATACCATGTGAGATTAACTTCGAAAGTGCAGAATGTTTGAGATATAAAAGAGGAATGTGGAAGTTCATGATTTTCTAGGTAAGGTTATTCAGAAATACTTATGTAGTCTAATGTGGCAAGAGTATAAAATGGGTTTAGTAAAAGAGTAGAAGGCTCACAAAGTGGTGAGTCTTATACTTTTCTGAAGATTATGTGTACTCTGGTTGACCAGTGTGTGCATGTGAAAAGGAGCGTGACATGATTGGTCGTGAGTTTCAAGAAGTTAGATCACTCTGGGAGCAATGAAGGACAGAGGGGAATAGAAGAAAGTTGAAAGCAACAAAATCCATCTGGAGTCCCTTTCAGTGGTTGGAATTCTTGTTTATTTTTGATTCTAGTCAAGTCAGCTTCACAACCAGTAGTTATTCATAAAAATGTTCCACAAAGCATCATATCTGATAAAGAAACAATTAACTTTTGAGAATCTTTCTTCTCTGATATGTTTTTATTTATTTGCTTATATTTCTTTACTGGATTAGAACAAATGTTGCTATCCATGTATTTTGGAATTGGCATGAATTTTAAAATTGAAGTAATTCATAATAAATAGCATGCATTGAAACATGTTGAAACTTTTACTCAGTTTCCATAGTTTCACCCATTCTGCATTGTGGAATCCCACTGTTCCCTCAAGATATCTTGGATATTCTGTGTGACACAGGAACGTCTAACTTAGAAACTGAATGAGGGTACCATTGTCAATCTACATAAAACATATCATAATCATATTATATTATAGATTATATTATATGCCTTTTATGCATAATTATGTATCTTGTATATTAAAGAACATAAATATATAAACATTTTCAAATCAGTAAGCTTAAATTCTTCATTATTTTTAAAGAATATATGTTGACACCAATTCTAGGATTTTCTTCCTGTGCCCTACAAGATAATCTTCCAAACTCTCAGAAGTGCAGGAATCTCACTTTGGAGATCCCTGGTGTAAGCCTATGGAAATAAAGTTGTTAGGGAGAGGAGACGGAAAGGAAAAAAACAAATGCAAAACAGACAGAATGGAACTGGCATCACACTGAATATCGCATTTTAGCAGTTCCTTTTGAGAAGCCTCATTAGGGTAATAATATATTCTTCTTGTGAGATCTTGGCTGTTTTTGGCATAAAACAACTGCAATTAACAACATGAACATCAAAAGTACTATCTTGGTGCTTGAAACATACTGCTTAAACCCATATGTATCCTCTTCAATATGAAATCAAATCTACACACATTGCGAAGGCAATACACATTAATAAGTGAATGCATCAGGTTATAGAAGAAGGTATCCAACATAAAGATTCAATTCAGGTAGCAGAATGTGCACCAAATCAGTAGCATTTTGTATAATTTCTACCATACTAAAGAATTACCTTTCAAAGAAGAAAGGATGCCAAAATGTTTGTTTGTTGAAAGACCCTCTTAAGCTAAGTGCTAAGTGTAATTCATTCAAACACTTTTCAGTATTCACCTTTTTCAGCTTATCTCGTCTAAATAATCAGCGGTCATTATATCAGAAGACAAATGTGTCCATCAAATGGGTACTGAAATGAAAACAGAAGAGCAGATAAATGTCATACATTTGTATGGGCCAATCTTCAGGCTTGGGACACAATATAGTCAGGAGAGAATCCAGAGTGGGAGAGAGGCACCATAAGAGTACACAGTGGAGAAGAGGACTGATACCAGGTTTATCCCTGAACATGGTGAGGTACAACTTCTTTAATACAGTGTTATCATCCTTAATTCACCAATGAGCTTCATAAGTGTCAGAAATTGTATGTATCTCTATCATCTTGCTTCCTGCTCCAAATAGGTTTTCTTAACACTGGCAAGTTCCTATCCAGTCTTACTTATCTCATAGCCCCTGTTTTGAATAAGGAATACCTAGCTAAAGCCACTGTTTTCCTTAAGTGCCAAGGATTTTCCTTCTGTATAATCTCCATCTAGGGACTGCTTAAATCTCTTCCTTTAATCTCTACCTACTGTCATACCTGTAACATAGGTGTGGTCTACACTTTTAACCCTCTATTTTGCTTCAGACTGCAGATCCTGTATGATCCTGGACTCATGTTACTAGCTTTTGCTTTTCTGGATGTTTTGTTTTGCGTACGTTGAAACTATTACTTGCTTTTCTGCCCCTGACCTAAATCTAGTGCCCTTTCTGGTATTCTTTATCAAATGTTATTTGCCTGATAAAATCTGCTATATCTCTCTCCAAAGAGTGTTTCAAACTTTACAGGTAGAGAACTAGTGTTCTTGATTTTAAGGTACAGTTCAGGAAACTACAGCCCATGGGCCAACTCTGATTCAATGTCTATTTTTGTACAAAAAAGTTTTATTGGAGCAACCAATACTTATTGGTTTAAGTATTGCCTACATTTGCATTTGCACTACAGCAGAGCAGAGAAGTTGAGATAGAAACCATATAACACACATAGCCTGAAATATTTACTATCAAGCCCTTTACAGAAGAAGTTTGCCAATTTCTGAGTTAGGGGCTTATGGAAACAAGGAGGCCATTTGCCTAATACAAGTAGATGGTATTAAAATTCTTGAGAAGAGACAGAGGAAGTGAAGGTAACTAGTAAATCCTGTTGAATTTCTTGTTATTCCCACACAATATGCTTATGATGTTAAAATTTTTAAACCCCACAGTATCTAAGAAGGTTGTGCCTTACCAGGTGTCTAAATTAAGGGAAGAATTCTAGAATAAAAATAAAAGGATTTGTTTATACCTTCCTTTTAGCAAGAATTCAAATCTTCCTAAACATAGACCTCTGAGCCCCACAGTTTCTGATTCAAAACAAATTCAAACATTCTTTTTCTTTTTTTTTTTTTATTATCATGGCCAGAAATATGAGGGGGGAAATCAGAATCATCTGGAAGAGACCACTGGTGCTGTTTATGGCTAGTTTATCTCCCCTCTTCTCTAGAGCCTGGCCATTTTTGCTCTTTTTGTACCATAACTACTTTCACCCTAAAGTCTTTTTGTCCCCTGTGACTTTGAGAAATGAGGCATTTTTGAAAACACAGAAGACCGATTGTTCTGGACAACACAGCCAACTTTCTACCTCTTTCCCGTATAATTACTTTGGAGATGAGTTTGAGAACCCGTCATGGCTCTTTCTGGAATGTGTGGTATCCTACTGCCTTTACATTGTTATATTGTTCCTTTATTTAACAATTAACTTAGCTTAGGCATGGAAAATACAGACTTATATTATATTGAAGTTATTGTTGTATCCCACTATTTTTCCCACTGAATAAGTTAACATAATTTGATGAGAATTATGTCATATATGTGTTTCAGTTACATGGTTGGTTTTCCACTCCAGCAAGATAAGAGAGAAACCAATCGGACTGCTAAAGATGGACAAAAGCCATCTCACAATATAGAAGACCTCTTTGTTCTGGGCATCTTTTTAAATGAGAGACAAGAGGAGCTTGATTTAAAGACCCTGGGGCTGTGCTGTCCAAAATATTGCCTACATTATTTCCACAGGTAAGAAAATTTGAATGAAGAGAACGTGGAACATGGGCCAAAACTGGGAATAAAGTTGATATCCTCAGAATACTCACCAAATTTTCTCTCGTTTGGCAGAGTCCAGTCCTATAAGAAAGAATCAAGAACATATTACATGAGAGAAATAATCTACAAACAACAAGTAAAAACTGAAGACATTGGCTCTGGGCTCATCCTTTTATATACTTTTAGAATATTAGCCACTGTTCAACTGGAGATTAGTGCTGAAAAAAAAAAAAAAACTGTAGCTCAATCTCATCACTGAACCCAGGACTTTATAAAATTCTGGGCAACTTTCATTGGACATAAATTACTATTTGATGATGATGATAATGATGATGACAGCAACTTTCTTTTGATGTAGGATGGATCTCTTTGGTTCTTGCCTCTATGTTGCTGAGGCTCCAGTAGCCAGGAATCTTAGTTGCAGATGATAAAATCCACTGTAGACAACTTTATGAGAAAGGAATTTATTGAAGGATATAGAGAATTCAAAGAATCATTAGAGGCATTCCAAGAGAAAGACCTCAGGCAAATTTGCTGCTGTCTCTACCATGATTAGGAAGCTCTGAATCAGGAAGCTACTTACATAGCTACTGTTTCCAGACCTGAATTCCCTCTTCCATCCTCAGGAAGCTACAAGAACGGGAAGCCACGTTTGCTTTTGCTGGATGCAGTACCAGTGCTGCCTCTCTTGTGGTCAGAAAGTTATGGAATCAGGGATTTGTCTCCCCATTGGTTGGCTATAGAACATACTGCCTTTGTTAAACCCAAACCAGCAAAAATGATTGTCTTTGGTCTAGCTTACTTTCTCATGTTACTCCATTCTGATTTAAGTCTTATGTGTGCTCATTTTTTTTTTTTTTTTTTTTTTTTTTTGGCTGTGTTTCTGTGCGAGGGCTTTCTCTAGTTGTGGCAAGCGGGGGCCACTCTTCATCGCGGTGCGCGGGCCTCTCACTGTCGCGGCCTCTCTTGTTGCGGAGCACATGCTCCAGACGCGCAGGCTCAGTAGTTGTGGCTCACGGGCCTACTTGCTCCGCGGCATGTGGGATCTTCCCAGACCAGGGCTCGAACCCGTGTCCCCTGCATTGGCAGGCAGATTCTCAACCGCTGCACCACCAGGGAAGCCCTATGTGTGCTCATTTGATTGGTAGAAGATAAACTATAACTATCTTGTCCCTAAAAGCAAGAAGCAAATGAGGCTGGGCAATGTTTTTGGGTTTTTTTTGTTTTGAATTCTACATTGTGGTAGCAATATTTAGACATAGAAAATTATCAAAATGTGGAAAGTGTGACATAAATGAATCCCTAATGGAGACAGAGAACACTGGATTGGGTTGGGGTTGGCCAAATAAGTTCTGATATTATTTATCAGAACAGAACTGGGAAAATACAAGGAAAAATGAGTCATAAACCTTGCAAACTAGTCACTATGAGACCTGTCCATTTGATTTTTAATGTTATTGCTTAAAATATAAGTTAAAATAATTTCTTGAATAAAAACGTTCAACACTCTCAGTTTTTCATTGGCTTTAGCATTATAGAGACAGCTCGTATACACGTGAAACCATATTGAGTATCTTAGGAAAGCACATAGTGAAAAAGAAAAAAAATAGTTTTAATTTAACTAGATGTTATGCTATTATAACTAGATGCAAGAAAAAGCAAACAAACAAACAAACTCTAAGCATTCTTTCCCTGCAGAAGATTCAAACAAAATTCTGCTTAATAATTATTATTGTGTTACTGTTATCAAGTTAAAAATAACTAAATATTTTTGGCAAGTGGTCTTGGTGGCAAAAGTGGGAAAACATAGGGTTTATCTCTAGTTCCTTGAATCCTGGATTCCCCTTTCTTTACATATAAAGAACAAATGTCCAAATACTTTAATCCTTACTGCAGAAAGTTTTCTCCCTCTACAATCTTCTCTGATCCTCCAGAATATTCCAAGCCAGAGCTGTCCAATAGAATTTTCTTGTGTTGATGGGATGATGAAAATGTTCTGTATTCTGTCTTGTTCAATACAAAAATAACCAAGAGCACTATGAGGCCACTGATTGCTTGAAATGTAGGTAGAATGACTGAAGAACTGACCTTTTAAATTTTATTTAGGCTTTAGCCTACTCACAATGAATGCAACCAAGCCAGATAAGCTTCCTGCCAATTTTTACCCTTTCCTTCATCTGATATGAAAACTGGAAGAATGGCTTTTGCTGACATAAATGGTTAATTGTCCTGAGACCTCACGGGGTGGAGGTGGGGCAGTGGGGTGGGTAGGAAAAACCCTGGGTTTCCCATTGGTGTTAACATGCTTCTCCCTTAGTAGTCAGATTCTAATTTCAGCTTTGGCTTCTTTGGTTCCTCCTGTACCCCTTTTAGTGGTGCAAAGCGCAGCTGCAAATGTTTCTGGATCATTGTCTGCCCAATCCTGCCTGTATATAAGTTATTCACAGAAAACTTCATAATTGCACTTTATGGAGTTGCCTCCTTCATTTTTTGGTCTCAAAGTTTCTTCTCAGTTCAGAGGATATTTTTCAATATCTCCACCTTTCAACAAATTTCCTCTGTGCTGAGCCCCACTCATACAGGGGCAATGGCAGAGAATGAAGCACTGAGACAATAAATAAACAACTAAACATGTAACAGGACAAGAAATAATAAGTCCTGTAA
The DNA here is from genome assembly GCF_949987535.1 of Balaenoptera acutorostrata. Classification (NCBI taxonomy): domain Eukaryota; kingdom Metazoa; phylum Chordata; class Mammalia; order Artiodactyla; family Balaenopteridae; genus Balaenoptera; species Balaenoptera acutorostrata. The sequence goes on along the minus strand of NC_080075.1, from coordinate 17,088,638 downwards.
AGAAATGTGATACAGGGTGATTTTATAAATGTCATGAGAGAGAATATTTTGTAAATCTAAATATATACAAAACCAAGCATGCCTCTAATTATCTGATATCAGGTAAAGTGCAGGAGACATTTTAACTTTCCTAGTTCTATCTAGACATATAATACAAGAGATTTCTATCTATTGTAATAATGTAGATTAAATTATCTGGGAAATCTGCAGCAATAAAATACCTAAAAATGCAGATAAATGATATATAGATTATTATAAGAATATCTCTTAAACATAAGAGAGTTTTTAGTATTGGATATCTTCTGGGGTCAAGATGTTAGCCAAAACTTGAGTCTTTGTAAGTGAATTTAGATGGCAGTGGGCCACTTCCTAATGGCAGGGTCCTAGAGCTTTGGTCTTAATGGTCATTGGTTTGATGAACATTCATCACTATAAGGAAAGTTACAAAGGCTTGATCCCATACATGAAAGGATATGATATCTGAAACTCCACTAAAAAGTGAACGGTCATGAAAGACACGAGCCACTGTGAGTGGAAAAATCATTACCAGCGCAGGCAGTTAGGAAATATATGTCTGGCTTGGCTCTGGGTAGAAGGACTCAAAATTTCCCCTTAGACTCTATAATAGTGGGTCAGCCCTTACGTGCATTTAGGGCCTAAATTTACGCTATATACATCATCCAAAACTTAAAGTGGACAAAATGGCAGAGTCAAAGTCAAATCTCTGGAAGAGCACAGTCTCAGTATAGACCTCAGAGATCTCCACAGATAAAATTCTAGTGGATATGAAAGTTAAACACACACATGTAAGAAAGCCAGGCATCCAAATTAAGAATAATTACAAAATATAAAATGTAAATACCATACATAGGACTTCAGAAATTTACATTGAAAGATATAAAATATCAAAAAGCATGCTAAGTATGATTAAATAAATAACAGTGGTAATTGAAAACATAAGTAGAATCTATAAAAATAATATGGCATGCTCTAAAAAGAACCAAATAGAACTTTTAGGAACCCTTAGTAAGTTCCACAAAAAAAATTTAAAATATCTTGGGATTTTGATTGTGAGGTACATTATATTTATCGAAAATTATAGTGACTGCCATTTCAATCTTTCCACAGAGAAACAAAAATTTCTTACTGGATAATATTTCTGGTTAGTTTTATTCCAAGATATATTTTGGACCTTGGCATGATTACTAATGGAATCCCTTTCCATTGGATTTTCTAATTGCTTGCATATAGGAAAGTGATTGATTTTTTATAAGATCCTATCATTATAATCTTATTTTTTCTAATACGTTTGCAATTGATTCTCTGTCAATCAAAACATCTATAAGTAATGGTAGTTTTTGCTCCTCCTTTCCAATACATAATTCTTTTTGTTTCTCATCTTGCACTGGTTAGGAATCTAACAGTATTCAACAGTAGTACTGATAGTGGACATCTAAATCTTTTTCCTAAATTCACGGGAATATGTCTAATTTTTCATTCATAAGTTTAAGGTTGGCAGAATGTTTCTAGTACAGGGTTCAGCAAATCCATGTGCCAAATGCCCAGTAGTCTGTGTTTTTATAAATAAAATTTCACTGGAAAACAGCCATACCTACACTTATCCACATATGGGTGCTTTCAAGCTCCAATGGTGAGCAGAGTTGAGTACAGATTGCAAAGCTAAAAATATTTCACTATCCGGTCCTTTGTCAAAAAAAATCACCAAAAAATACAAAGAAATTATATATATATATATATATATATGCCAGATTTACAAAGAAATTATACATCTATAATTTCTTTGTAAATCTGGCATATTATGAGCTTTTAAAACAAATTAAATGTTGAACTACATCAAATACTTATGTTCAACTATTGAGATGTTTGCTTTACTCTTTAATCTCTTAATATAACGTCTCATAAATTATAATATTGAGGTACCATTTTATCACTAAGATAATCTCTATTTGTTCATGATATCATATTATAATACACTGAAAATTTTAATTTGAAAATACTGTATTTGGGATATCTGCACCTCTAAAAATAATATTGTTTTATGCATTTTGTGTACTATGTATCTATCTCATTTTAATATCATCACACTTGTCTCATTGGGAGAATAGTGAAATCTTGACTAGTTAATACATCACATTAAATAAATATTTTATTCTGAGATGGTTTAATTAAAAAATGATCCTGAAATTATGTAAACCTAGTGAGTATTTTGCAGTATTTTTGATATCTATTTTCAATTTATTCCAGCATATTTGCTCTATCAGCATGTCAATGGCTCTTGAGTGACTTTCTATTTTTTCTAAAATATATTTATTTCATCTAGCTTTGCATATTTATCAATAAATAATTTTATATAACAATGATCATCTATTGACAAGACACTGCCTCTAGCAGTGCATGAGGATATTTGTTTCCTCCCATTCTGCTTAATCCTAATAGGTGTTATTGCCAATTAAGAAATAAATGACACTCTAATAGTTGCAAATGGTACGTCATTGTTTCAGCAATGTGCATTTCCCTGAACCTGAGAGAGTAAACACATACATATACATGTAATTGGATTTCCTTTTCTTTGAATGTTTTATTTATATCCTTGAACTACTTTTCCTTTTGAGTTATCTTTTTCTTATTGATTTGTAAGTATCTTTTATATAACCTGTAGACTATCACTTTGTCGATTATAATATTGCAATTATAATAATTATAGTATTCTTCCAGAGTGTGGTTTGTCTTTTAAGTTGGTTTATAGTTTGTGTGTAGGTGTATGGAAGTGACAAGATCAAGGTCTCTCATCCCCAACTCTGAATTGGCAATTCCTAACTTTACCCAGGAAATCTAATTTTTACTTTCTGCAACAAACAATTTACCGAGGTTTGGTCCCAGAAGTTGCATGAATGTCGAGGTTCAGGATCCTGTACATGTGGCCACCTCCTATTCTTTGTAGCTTCAGGTTTCAACACAACTTAACATGGAAGATTCTCTTATTTTCCACTTTCATCTCTGGAAATTCTCTTTTCTTTAATTTGACTATTTTTTAAAATTTGAAACATTCAGTATATCAGTTTTAATGCTTGCAGTGGAATGTAAAAGTTTCAAAATATGTTCAAATCACATTTCTGCTTTTGTCTTAATTCTTTAATTCTACTTTATTTTCTAATGCATATATACATTATATACATATAACATATATAGTGTGTGTATGTCTGTTCACCCCCTAGCTGATATTTGGGGGTGAAGTGGGGGTTGGGGAAATTCAATTAATTTAATTTAGCTTGCCTTAATTTCTAATGAATGCAATTAAGACTAATCTTCCCCTCTGATTATCTCTTTGGCTATATCATTAAGGATGGTATATTTAGTGGGGTTTTTTTTTGTCCTTCCTTTATGAATAGCCTAATTTTAACCTTGATTTTAAATGTTAGTGTACTTTAAAAATACAAGTGATTAGTTTTGATTATACTCAGTTTAAATTCTGTCTTTATTGCATTTTTGTAAGATATCATATCAAGTGAATTCTGCTTTAGGCAGTTATTGGGTTAATGTGTGCGCTTGTGTGAATGTACATGCACGTGCTCAAACATGTGTGTGCTTTCTTGTAAATGCCTTCTTCTATCGAATACAACCCCCCACAAAGACACATATATGCGCACAGGCTGAGCCTCAGAAGACCACAGATATCTGCATTGTTCTAGTTATGAGAATTGGCAAGAGCTGCTTTTTTCTGGCAAGGAATGCAAAGAATACACACAAAATTAAGGCTACAGGATAACACAAAAAGCAAAATTCCCAAGGTTTTTCTCCCCCTTTCACAGAAGTGAGTTTTGGTGTACTGCCACATCAGAAGAGCCCAGATCATGGACTTGCTGCTTTTTGCCCTCTATAGGCACAGAAGAATTGTGGTCTTACTTCTCAATCTAGTCACTTTTTTTTTTCCCTTCAAATATTACTTATACCCTTAATTATGCAATTTATTTTGAAAACATTACTTATATACGCCCATAAGCATTTGAGACCATGGCAAAGTCAATGTCCACTTACATAAATCAATTTTTACTTCCCAGTACCATTAAACAGCTTGTAGTTGACCAACTCTTCTGCTGAGAAAAACTAGAATTTTAGGTAAAATATAAAGTCACCATGGGGCTGCTGAAGCAGTGAGGATGAGGGAGCCAAGATTCTTTATGAAGATAACCAGAAAGATGTCAGCTGATGGTCTGCATCTGCTTGTTTCCTAGGGCCATTTGCCAATTTTGGATGGAGGGCAAGAGGCCAAACATAAGTGGTGTTCGTGGTCAGAGGGCTGCTGCTGGGAGAGTGACGAAACATCTGACCATTTGTCTGTCTTGTGGAGCTTATGAGAGAATATTGTAGTCATGGGTAGCCAACTTGTCTTATTTCTGGATATAATTAAAATGGATACAGTTAAAATGTAAGGAAGTTCAAATGGGAGCAAGCAATGTGATTTCTCTATAAATCAAATATGAAATATGACATACAAATATATATATGAGTAAAACAAAGGTAAAGATTGACACCTTTTATTTTTCTTGCTTTTCTATTATTTTCTCTGTGAACAAATGTGGGTATGCAAACAGAAACACCTTGAATCTGGATTGAGATCCTCTATAGCAAGGGCTAAAGTTACTTCAGTGGGCAGGCTGAGTGGTAGAAATCAGAGTTCTAGTAAAGATGAATAGAGTATGTTTTTTCTCACCTCAAATTATCCATATCAACTTATTGAGAGGTAAACACCCTTTAAAAAGCCTCAGTAGGTGCAGTGTTGACCTGGGTCTTAAGAGTGATTGTAAATCTTTTAAGAGCACAATTAAGTACATCAAAATGATACCAGTCTCTTGGTTAGTATCTGTTAAGCCCTTATAAAGAAAGTAGTGTATTGTGAAATGTTTCTGAATGTCACATATAGGATGTTTCTCTGTTTTGTTTATTATTCTAATTCTATAGTTTTGGCAGACTGGGAGGTCTAACTAGTTTAATATCTTTAGTGTTCTTCATAACTATCTGAATAAAGCATGTTTTAATATCCTTCTGTCAAAATCACAACTGATTTTCATTTAAATTATTTTTTAAGATAAAGCACAACGTTCAATCAATTGAAGAAATAGTAGTGGCCTCCAGCTGTGGTATATTATTAGATTTTTAACACACCAAATGATTGAAAAATGCAGAGCATCATTTTAAAGATGTTAATCACCGTTAACCTTTGGCAGTGAAGGGATGCAGCTTTGCTGTGCCTCCTCTAAACATGTTTAGCCGTGCCTAACACGTTCATAGCTCCAGTTATTCCGTAAAAGAGACCTTCAATAATATATGTGGGGCTTCCCTGGTGGCGCAGTGGTTGAGAATCTGCCTGCCAGTGCAGGGGACACGGGTTCGAGCCCTGGTCTGGGAAGATCCCACATGCCGCGGAGCAACTGGGCCCGTGAGCCATAACTACTGAGCCTGAGCGTCTGGAGCCTCTGCTCCGCAACAAGAGAGGCCGCGATAGTGACAGGGCCGCACACCGCGATGAAGAGTGGCCCCCACTCGCCGCAACTGGAGAAAGCCCTCACACAGAAACGAAGACCCAACACAGCCAAAAATAAACATAATAAATAAATAATAAATAAAAATTAAAAAAAAATAATAATATATGTGTATGATATCACCCAAGTAATTCAATTTAACTTTGCAGATTTTACATTATCTTTTCTCTTCCGATATCTCATAGCACCCATCTAAGATAATAAGAATCTTTTGTAGCCTGTTGGGCAGGGTGACCCTTGGGAATGCCAGGCTTCCTCACAATATCTCACCCTTAAAAATAAAAGGGTCTTCTTTGTTTTATGTCATACGTGCATTTTGCTGCAATCTCTATCCTTCACTCATCTGAAACAATCTGTTCAGTTAACATGACTTTTGAAAATAGTGATTCACAATGGTTATGCAGACTTACACACAGCACTGAAAGGGGCTTGCTCTGAGAGCAGCTAAATGGCCAGGGTCTCTAATCTGCATGACCAGCTGAATGTAGTACACTAAGGAGGTTTAATCTCCATGTCTCTGCCCAGGAAAGGGGCTTAGGCATGAATAAGTGAAGCCCTTGAATCCAAGGAGGTGGTTGAAGGTCATTATGTTTTCTGAACCACTGAACATAACGTAATTATTTCTGGATTTTGAATTTTGTTGATCCATCAGGACTATTTGAAGTTTCAGAGCAACAAGTCTGACCATAGGCAATTACACACAAGTTTCACATCTAATTATACCCATGTGTCTATATAGTAAGAGTGATAGTTGTATTACTCATCCTGCTTCTTCTATTTTTCTAATTGAGTTTTTGATATATATATATATGTCTGTCACTATAATTATAGATGTTTATTTTCTTTACATTTCTTAAGTTCTTCAAAGTTGATATATTGCTATATCTTTCCAATGGAATTTATCTTTTATCAACCATAAATATCTCTCCTTGTTCCATTAAATTCCCTTAAATTCTTTCCGACATATTTTCTTTTGTGTTGTATTGATAGGTTCTCTCCCACTTTATTTTGTAATAATGTGTGTGGTGCATCATCCATCTTTTTATTTTCAAGTTTTGGGCATCTTTCTGTTTCAGCTGTGTTTCTCATTAATAGCTGGGTTTTTAAAAATTTCCCCCAGTCTTTGTATAATGATAGTAACAAGAAGAGCTAACATTATTGTTCTCTTACAATGGCCAGGAGCTGTTCTAAGTGCTTTAAACATAGAAAAGATTGAACTCCCAGAATCATTTTAAGAGGTAGTTACTAATCCCACTTTACAGGTTGGACAACTCTTTCCCAGATGGTGGAGAGAACACTCCTCTTCAGCAGCCTGGCTCCAGAGTTCACACTGTAACCACTCACTGTCCCTCTTCATGTTTTGGGCTTCTTAAATTTTTTCATGTACTACATTTAATGGGGAAAGAGAGGAGACATATCAGAGAATATTAATGTCTTATCCTAATTGATATTATTTATTAGAACATATTTAGCTACATGTTATGGCATGGGAGAAGCTGCCATACCTCTTTTACAGTCCATCAGGAAGTTAGGGGTGGAAACATATCTAATATAACAAAGTGAGATTTGTGGCAGTCTAGAATTGAATACTGAATTGTTTCCTATACACTAGGCATGCTGTGAAACTCAGAGACGGAGGGCATCATGAATAGCTTTATTTTAGGTATATTGAAAAATAGTCATGTATTCAACTTACAGTTACCCCCATACACATTTTTCTTTGCCATGCCAGATAGTTACGTATTTTTCAGTAGACTAATTTAGAAGTACATATGCATTAATAGATATAGAAATGGACAGAGATGTCGAAGGGGAGACAGACTCAACTTCTTTTTTCTCAGCATCAACTGTGACCCAAACATGTATGTTGACTTGTTTAGTCATCATAACTATCCTGAAAGCAAAGGAGAAAAAGGAGGTGAAACAAATATTTATTAACCACTTTTGTACCAGATGGTACCCTTTTCACTCATTCATGCATGTATGAATATATGTGTATATAAATACTGATACTGAGCAGGACCCTGTGGGGCTCCTGGGCACAGAACCCTTTCTGTGTTGCCCATTTCTTGATTAGAGGAAACAGCCTTAATTCAGCCTCCACGACCGACCTTCCCTCAGTTCCTATGAGCAGGTTCAAACAGTTGCTAATTAGGGAAAGGACACTTTTATATTCCCTTCAGATCCAAATATCTTTCCTCCCTGGACGTAAACACTATTATAAAAGTGATATGTGTCTTTGCAGTAAATGTTTTCATAGTATGTTACATTTGCATATATCCATAAACAAAATTTATTGTTGTTTGGCTTGTCATTAAATCTACATTAAATCTAACATGCTCTATATATCATTCTAGATCTTTCCTATTTATTCCAACATAAGGTATATGATATTTATTATTTAGTTGAGTTGCTCTGTGGTTTTACACCCTATGAATATATCATAATACATGATAGATCCTCCTATTGATAAAACTTTATATTGCTCAGCTGTTAGTGATTGCAAATAATTCTTCAATTAGATTATATTTTCCTTGTGCAAGTAAAAGCCTTTCTATGTTAAATTCTGAGATGACATTTCTGTTTATCTGCAAATTGACTTGATATCACAAATTTTTTTTTCTCCAAAGTCACTTAAACTAGCAGCAGTTTCTGCAAGTTACCATTTCCCTAAATCCTTGCCCACTGTAAGATCGGTCTTTAATTTCCCATATCACTTTTCGAATTAAATGGTTAAATTCCATGGAAATTCCTGCTACAGCTGTAATTAAAATAGCATTGAATTTTTTGATTAATTTGTAGGAAAATGATATCTTCATAGTATTGAGCCTTTATAGCCAAGTATATGTGTCTCATAATTATTTAGATTTTTCTTCCATGCCCGTCAGTAATATTTTGAAAATATCTCCATAAGGTTATTGCGTATGTATTCTATATTCCATTAACGTAAGTACAGTTTATAAAATATATAAATATATATGATTTTTTTTGAAAATTGCCACTATGTTGTAATTGTTGAAATTGTTCAGCTATATTTCTGAACTCTCTTTCTAGTTATAATTGTTTGTGTATTATCTTATACTTTCTATACCAACAATCTTAGTATTTATGTTATGTTACAATATTTTATATTTTTATAATTCTTATACTTCTGTTCATTTCCTTTTTCCATTTAATAATAGAACCTCAAGTTGCATAATAATGGGGAACTCATTTCTGCCTTTTTTTTTTTTTTTCTTGTCTTAAAAGGTACACATCCAATGTCTTATCATTTGGATTTTTTTTTTAAGGGGGTAAGTAGACACTTTATTAGATTAAGGAAGTTTCCTTATATTCATAGTTTAATACAAATTTTTAAAATTATTTTAAATTATGAATGAGTTTGAATCTGATGGATACTATTTATTTTTCCATCAAATTGCTTTTATCCATTACTATGTTAATATAACAAATTATATTTTAGACGATTTTTGAATTTTACTGAATACTGTTTTTCCTCCATCAAATTAGGTTTTTATCTGTTACTTTGTTAATACAGTTTAATTATATTGTATGATTTATTAGGTGTCTTATCTTTATTATGTTAATATAATAAATTGCATTGCTAGATTCTGGGATAAATCCAATTTATTCCACCTATTTTTAGTAAAGTACAGTGCAAATTGTGTTTGTAAATAATTTATTTAGGAATTTGTTATCATTATATATATGCTTATACTTTTCTTAGGTTATCCTGCCCAGTCATCAAGGTTGTCTAACCTCACACAGTGATTTAGGTATATATCCTTTCCTTTCTAGTCTGTAACCATTTGTATTTGAAAGAAATGTATGCTCTTGAAAGTTTATAAAACTGACCATCTGACCTGAGTGTATTTTGGGGGTAGGAGAGTCTATTCTTGATGACTGCCTTAATTTACTTTATTTTGGTTGACTTATTCCATTTTTTACTATTGCTTTCTCTCAATACATTTCTTTAATCAAATGTTGTTATCTTTGAGACACACTCCTGATCATACTTTATCGTCTGGAGATAATCCAGACTGGTGTTTCTATAGCTCTGCTGCCTCCCTGTCATTCTAGGATGTCCCTTTCTGCTCATCTTAAAAATCATCCTCTTTCTTCTCCTTCTTGAATGCTCAGTCTCAGGGATCGCAGGTCTTCCTCTTTGTTAATTTGTCCCTGATTTTTTGAGAAGACATTCAAAAGTATCTAGAGGCAAGGGAAATAACAGTTTTGAAATTTTTGTGAGATTGAATGCCTTTATTCTATTATCTCCTTCGAGAGATAATTTGGGTATAAATTCTAGTTTGAAAACCATTTCTTCTCAAAGTTGTGAGGAAATTTCTTGTATTTCAGATTCACTGTTATTTCTATAAAGCCCAATGACATTTTCATTTTTTCTTCTATATATGTGATATGTGTTTTGCCTCTCTCTGAAAGCTTTTAGAATTTTCTCTTTCCTTTGATATTCTAAACAATCATTATGACGGGTTTCTTGTAGGGAGGGTTTATTTTTATTTTTTATTTTTTTTCACTTGTTCAGAAAATCACTTCATGAACCATTTTGTCTTAAAACATTTTCAGTTCTGGAAATTTTTTTCTGATTACCGTTCATCTTTTCTTTCCCTTCGTTTTCTCTGTTTTTACTGGAATGCTTATTGATACTGTGTTGGACCTCCTGGTTTGATATGCCTAATGTTTAAACAATTTTTTACTTCATTTAACATCTATCTCTTCATCTTCCTGTGTTGCCTACTGTAATAGTTCATCAACAATTTTTCCACATTTCTAATTTACTTTTTTAATTGAAGTATAGCTGATTTAATGTTTCAGGTATACAGCTAAGTGATTCTTTATATATATATACACACACACATATATATGTATATATATATATATATTCTTTTTCAGATTCTTTTCCATTATAGGTTATTACAAGATATTAAATATAGTTCCCTGTGGTATATATAGTAGGTTCTTGTTGTTGATCTATTTTATATGTAATAATGTGTATCTGTTAATCCCAAGCTCCTAATTTATTCTTCCCTCTCTTGCTTACTGCTTTAGTAACCATAACGTTGTTTTCTGTTTCTGAGTTTCTGCTTTGTGAATAAGTTCATTTGTATCATTTTTTTAGATTCTACATTTGCCTTTTTCTATCTGACTTACTTCACTTAGTATGATAACCTCTTTGTCCATCCATGTTGCTGTAAATGGCATTATTTCATTCTTTTTATGGCTGAGTATATTCCATTGTATATATATATATATATATATATTATATACCACATCTTCTTTATCCATTCATCTGTCAATTGATATTTAGGTTGCTTCCAGGTCTTGGCTATTGAAAATAGTGCTGCTATGAATTTGGGGTGCATGCATCTTTTTGAATTAGAGTTTTCATCTTTTCCGGATATATGCCCAAGGATGGGATTGCTGGATCATATGGTAACTTTATTTTTATGTTTTTAAGGAACTTCCATACTGTTCTCCATAGTGGTTCACCAGCTTACATTCCCACCAACAGTGTAGGAGGATTCCCTTTCTCCACACCTTCTCCAGCATTTAATATTTGTGGACGTTTTAATGATGACCATTCTGACTGATGTGAGATTATACCTCATTGCAGTTTTGATTTTCGTTTCTCTAATAATTAGCGATATTGAGCATCTTTGCATGTGCCCATTGTCATCTGTATGTCTTCATTGTAGAAATGTTTGTTTAGGTCTTCTGCCCATTTTTTGATTGGGTTGTTTGTCTTTTTGATATAGAGCTGTATGAACTCTTTGTATATTTTGGAGATTAATCCCTCATCAGTTGCATTGCTTGAAAATATTTTCTCCCATTCCATAGGTTGTCTTTTAGTTCTGTTTATGATTTTCTTTGCTGTGAAAAAGCTTTTAAGTTTAGTTAAGTCCTGTTTATTTTTATTTTGTTTTTCATTACTCTAAGAGACAGATCCAAAAAAAAAAAATATTGCTGCAATTTATGTCACATAGTGCCCTGCCTATATTTTCTACTAGGAATTTTATAGTATCATGTCTTACATTTGCATCTTTAATCCATTTTTAGTTTATTTTTGTATATGGAGTTAGAGAATATTCTAAGTTCATTCTTTTACATGTAGGTGTCCAGTTTTCCCACGACCTCTTATTGAAGATACTGTTTTTTCTCCATTGTATATTTTTGCCTCTTTTGTTGTAGATTAATTGACCATAAGTTTGTGGGTTTATTTCTGTGCTTTCTATCTTGTCCCATTGATCTATGTGTCTATTTTTGTGCCAGCACCATACTGTTTTGATTATAGTAGCTTTGTAGTATAGTCTGAAGTCAAGGAGTGTGATTCCTCCAGCTCTGTTCTTCTTTCTCAAGATTGTTTTAGCTAGTCAGAGTCTTTTGTGTTTCCATACAAATTGAAAAATATTTTGTTCCAGTTCTGTGAAAAATGCCATTGGTAATTTGATAGGGATTGCATTGAATCTGTAGATTACTTCGGGTAATATGGTCATTTTAACAATATTTATTCTTCTGATCCAAGAACATGATACAGTAAGTCCCCTACACACAAACCAGTTCCATTCTGAGAGCGCGTTTGTAAGTCTAATTTTTTTGTAAGTCCAACAACGTTAGCCTAGGTACCCAACTAACACAACTGGCTATACAGTACTGTACTGTAATAGGCTTATAATACTTTTCACACAAATAATAAAAAGGAAACAAACAAACACAAAAAATAAAGAAAACATTTTTAATCCTACAGTACAGTACCTTGAAAAGTACAGCTACATCACAGCTGCTTTTATGCTTGCTTCCAGAAATCCTGGGCTTGAAATAAAGACACTGTACTACTGTACTCTATGCAGTACTCTACAGTTAAGTACACAAAAGCACAACCACTTGTAAAGGATGCACACATATGACAATGTATGCCAGATATGTGAACTAACATGTGATTGGTCATGCAAACACAAGTTCACATCTTTGAAAGTTTGCAACTTGAATGTCTGTATGTAGGGGACTTACTGTATATCTTTCCATCTGTTTGTGTTGTCTTTGATTTCTTTCATCAGCATTTTATAGTTTTCAGAGTACGGGTCTTTTGCCTGCTTAGGTACGTTTTTTCTTATGTATTTTATTCTTTTTGATGAGATGGTAAATGGAATTTTTTCCTTAATTTCTCCTTCTGATATTTTATTGTTAGTGTATAGAAATGCAACAGATTTATTCATGTATATTAATTTAGTATCCTGCAATTTTACCAAATTCATTGATGAGCTCTAGTAGTTTTCTGGTGGAATGTTCAGGATTTTCTATATATAGTATCATGTCATCTGCAAAAAGTGAGTTTTACTTCTTTTCCAATTTGGATTCCTTTTATTTCCTTTTCTTCTCTGATTGCTGTGGCTAAGGACTTACAAAATTATGTTGAATAAAAATGACAAGAGGCATCCTTGTCTTGTTCCTGATCTTAAAGGGAATGCTTTCAGCTTTTCACTGTTGAATATAATGTTAGCTGTGGGTTTGTCATATATGGCCTTTATTATGTTGAGGTATGTTCCCTCTATACCCACTTTCTGGAGAGGTTTTATCATAAATGGATGTTGAATTTTATGAAAAGTTTTTTTCTGCATCAATGGAGATGGTTATATGGTTTTTATAGTTCAATAAAAGAATCAATGTATCACATTAATTGATTTGTAGATATTAAAAAATCCTTGCATCCCTGGGACAAATCCCACTTGATCATGGTATCTGATCTGTTTAATGTACTGGTGGATTCAGTTTCCTAGTATTTTTTGAGGATTTTTGCATCTATATTCATCAGTGATATTGGCCTGTAGTTTTCTTTTTTTGTGGTATTTTTTCTGGTTTTGGTATTAGGGTGGTGGTGGTCTCATAGAATAAGTTCAGAAGTGTTCCTTCCTCTGAGACTTTTTGGAATAGTTTCAGACAGGTAGGCATTAACTTTTCTCTAACTGTTTGGTAGAATTCACCTGTGAAGCCATCTGGTCCTGAACTTTTGATTGTTGGGAGTTTTTTAATTACTGATTTAATTTTAGTACTGATAATTGGTCTGTTCATATTTTCTACTTCTTCCCAGTTCAGTCTTGGGGGATTGCACCATTCTAAGAATTTGTCCATTTCTTCTAGGTTGTCTATTTTATTGGCTTATAGCTGCTTATAGTATTCTCATGATCTTCTGTATTTCTGTGGTGTTGGTTGTAACTTCTTTTACATTTCTGATTTTATTGATTTGGGCCCTCACCCTTTTTTTCTTGATGAGCCTGGCTCAAGGTTTATCAATTTTGTTTATCTTTTCAAAGAAACACCTCTTAGTTCCATTAATTTTTTAAAAAATCTCTTCTTCATTTATTTCTGCTCTGACCTTTATGATTTCTTTCCTTCTACTAACTTTAGGTTTTGTTTGTTCTTCTTTCTCTAGTTGCTTTATGAGTAAGGTTAGTTTTTTTATTTGAGATTTTTCTTTTTCCTGAGGTAAGCTTGAATCGCTATACTCTTCACTCTTAGAACTGCTTTTGGCCTATGGCCATGTCACCGTGAAGGTATCCAATCTCATCTGATCTTGGAAGCTAAGCAGAGTAAGGCCTGGTTAGTACTTGGATGGAAGAATTGCTTTTGTTGCATTCCATAGGTTTTGGATCCTCATGTTTTCATTTTCATTTTTCTTTAGGTATTTTTTGGCTTCCTCTTTGATTTCTTTGATCCATTGGCTGTTTAGTAGCATATTGTTTAGCCTCCATATGTTTGTGTTTTCTGTAGTTCTTTTTTCCTAGAGTTAATTTCTAGTCTCATAGCATTCTGGTCAGAAAAGATGCTTGATATGACTTCATTTTCTTAAGTTTACCAAGGCTTACTTTGTGGCCTAGGATTTGATCTATCCTGGAGACTGTTCCACGTGCACTTGAAAAGAAAGTGTATTCTGCTGCTTTCAGGTGGAATGCTCTATAAATATCAATTAAATCTATTTGGTCTAATGAGTTATTTAAAGCCTGTGTTTCCTTGTTGATTTTCTGTCTGGATGAACTCTTCATTGATGTAAATGGGGTATTAAAGTCCGCTACTATTATTGTGTTGCTGTCAATTCCTCCTTTTATGTTTGTTAATATTTGCCTTACATATTAGGTGCTCCTGTGTTGGGTGCATATATATTTACAATTGTTATATCTTCTTCTTGGATTGATCCCTTGATCATTATGTAGAGTCCTTTGTCTCTTGTAAGAGTCTTTATTTTAAAGTCTATTTATCTGATATAAGTATTGCTACTTTGGCTTTCTTCTGATTTCCATTTGTGTGCAATACCTTTTTCCAGCCCCTCACTTTCCACTTACTAAATCTGAAGTAAGTCTTTTGTAGGCAGGATATATATGGATCTTATTTTGCTATCAATTTAGCCAGCCTGTGTCTTTAGGTAGGAGCATTTAGTCCATATACATTTGAGGTAATTTTTGCCAGCCACCAGGAGAGTTCATGAAGATGAATACTCCCCAACATGTCTTCCACCAGTGTCTATGTCCCTAGGGTGAGCCACAGCCACCCCCTGCCTCCCCTGGAGACTCTCCAACACCAGCAGGTAGGTCTGGTCCAGGCTCCTATGAATTTACTGCTTTTGCCCTTGGTCCTGGTGTGTGTGAGACTTTGTATTTGTCCTTTAAGAGTGAAGTCTCTATTTCCCTGAGTCCTATGAAACTTCTGCAATTAAGTCCTGCTGGCCTTCAAAGCCAAATGGTCTGGAGGCTCATCTTCCTGGTGCTAGACCCACATGCTGGAGAGCCAGATATGGGACTCAGAACTCTCATCCCTGAGGGAGAACCTCCACAATATAATTATTCTCCAGTTTGTGGTTCACCCTCTGGGGGGTATGGGATTTGATTATCCCTCCTACCCATCTCATTGTGGTTCCTTCTTTATGTCTTTAGTTGTAGAAGACCTTTTCTGGTAGGTCCCAGTCTTTTTCATCAATGGTTGTTCTGTAGATAGTTGTGATTTTCATGTGCTCAGGAGGTGAGCTCAGGTTCTTTCTACTCTACCATCTTGGTCACTCTCCCTCTAATTTATTTTTTTTTTACATCAGTTCTCTTTTTTGTTCTTTTGAATAACAAGTCCTTTTAATATGTGTTCCCTTTCTAATTTCATCCTATTTTTTTCAACAATGAAATATATTTTATACCTCAGTATATTAAAATATGTATTAAAGTTTTCTTCTAGTCTCTGATGTATTTATATTTTTCAAAGTTTCTGATTATAAGATTTGTTTTGGCCCCTACCTTTCATGTTAGCATCTTTGTTCAATGGCCTCAAATGTTTTGTGGATTCTTTGCTTTTACTCTTTCTTTCTTTCTTCCTTTATTTCTTTCATTTAGATATAATAAGAGTATATTTTTTTAAAAAAAGGGAAAGCACTCGGTGTTGGGCAGTGTCTTTCTGACAGACAGGCTTAAATGTAGAGTGGGCAATGACATGGGTCCCAACCACTTTTTTAAAGGACCACTAAATCTAAGATGAGTAACCATTTACTTTTGGAATGGCAATTTACTCCTTGCATCATCCTCCAAATTATACCAGTGTATGGTGTGGGGATGAGGTTTTAGAGTAAAGAAGTGGTGGTATTGGAAGCTTAACTACCATTATTCTATAAAATGAGCTGAGAAATTTTGACTTCTACCTAATTTCAAACTGACAATCTCCACATGTGAATGTGCCTGTGAAAATATTAACAGTAGTCTGGAAGATATACCTAATAGTTTAAAAAATTTCATATAAACTTTATTTAGATACACAAGCCACTAAAACATCATGTTGTTTTGTTTTATGCCATAATTATAGCTACTGAATGAAGTTATACTAGTTATCTCCTGTTTGTAAGACATATTTAATATGATTAATTATTAATTATAAGTTGCATTTTCTAAATTTAATTAAATGTGGAAAATGCCAAATCTTTATGGAAAAAACTATCACCATGAGAGTATTGCATAAATGATACGACTGTAACATTGACCATGTAGAAAACACAGTCTGGGCCTCTTTATCCCTCCTATCTATTATTCCAAACACAAACTAAGGAAAACTTTACTTTGGGACCAGAGTTTCTCTAGGCAGCTACTAATTTCATATTATTAGCGTCTCTGCTGTTATATCCACCACAGTTTGGAGGCAACCTTCCCAGGTGGCCATTCCCTCAATTACTTATTTCATTTTTCACTAATATCTACTCTTAATCTGTCAACGTTTGCCTCTGGGTTTGGAGTCTCTCCATGGTTTTGCCAGTTCTGGCACATAGAGCACCCTTCAGGATCTGGGCTGGGCTATGGTACTCATTGAAACTTGCCTATCATGATTCAATCCATATTCTATTTTCCAGAAACTTGTCAAATCTCTAATCCACTGATATCTTCTCTTCCTGTAATTATCACAATGAATGTAATTTAATTTTTAAAATTTTTCTTTCAGTTCAATTTTTGACCACTGGAGGAAGACAAGGTATGGATGTGCTCATTTTCCCACCCTAAACTGGAAGCCTTGACAGAAAATGTTGTACACAGTGCCTTAGGAAAACTAATGGATAACTTTCTTTGATGTTTATAAAAGCCTCCTCTACTTGAAGGTCATATATTCATAATATCCTTCATTTTTTAATGTATTTACTTTTAACATTTAATGGGCATAAGGCATTTGAAATATATTTCAGTATAATCTAAGAGGTGAGGATCTAAATTTTGGTTTTCAAATAGATAAGAAACTGTTCCAAGATCTTTTATAGAATAACTCAACCTTTCTCATATTAACTGGATAAACATGTTTTAAATATAATCCAGTCAATTTCAGACTATTTTATGCCACTTAACTGATCTTTTTTCTTGCATTACATTATGTGGTTTTAATTGCTTTAGATTTATAACATGTATTAATATTTGGTATAACCATGGTTCAGACTTCTTAAGTCAATGCACAAGTGTCTTTCTTATAGGTGTTTTTTTCCTACATCATTCACATATTCTGCATTGTGTGTCATGCTGATTTGGACACTTGAAAGAAACTGTTTAAAGAAGCAGTGTGATAAAAAGGATCTTAGATAGCACCCAAATGCAACTGCAGTCTTTCAGTGGAGAAGAGACAGAATGTCAGAAGGTAATGTGACTTAGTGAACATTCTGGTCAGTTACTAAATCTATGAACTCCTGACTCCACTCCAGGCACTCTGCTTATCACTTCATGCAACCTGGTCTATTCACCACTTTCCTCCAAGTGTGTCCTAAAACCTTGAAAGAGATTATTTCCTAAGTACGTCTCTCTGTTTCTCTCCAGGCACTTCAGGAAAATACACAGAGAATGAAAGCTCATTGCACAGCTTTCACTAAACAAGAGCTCTACTTCAAGGAGAAAAATTGGAGACTACCAGATATTATGGGTCTATATGTTGAATTCCTTGTTAGTGATTAAGCAGAGAGCATTAAGGATCATTTAACAGATAATATTTTTCACTTAATGCACTGAAGATAATTGACAGCTCATACTAACAACATCATGTAGAACACCCGGGTCTTTTCTCTAACTATGCAAATAGGATTTTTATGAATTGAAAACCTACGGGTGAGTGGTGGGCAGAGGGTAGTTTTCATATGGTAACAAAGAGAATACAGTCTTCAAAGGGAAACCATTTTAATTATCATTTTATTTAAAATGATAAATTTGGCTGGACTATAAATTTACGTCCAATTGTAGTCAGCCTCCAAATAAATGTTTACCCTCTCCATCACACAGAAGCTGCATGTTTTTATTAACCCCAGGAAATAACACTATCGGGGACAGAAATTTGCACTATTGACTCCTACTCTGTTTCCAAATAAATTGTGATTACAATGTATTTCATTGGCTAGAAGATGTCACCAACCATTAGAAATACCATTATTTTATTTATTGTTAAGAAAGAAAAAGCTTTTTATAAAACTTCCATATGTCATCAACTTTAAGACTCATCTAAAATTCAGATAAATCAAAACCTTAAAATTGATGAAAAATGTTAAGACAAAGAAATAAACCATTTGGGGGCCAAAATAACCCCTTTATTATTGATGAAGCTGTTATGAGATTTCTTAATACTGAATCCCAGAAATAGCAGATTTCTATCCAGCAGAGCTTGGTGCTGCAGGCCTCCCCATGCAGCAGTCCTATATCATTGAAGGGGAGAACAGAATGTGTACTTCTTGTAGGTAATTCACTTATAATAGGAAAGAGAGAGAAGTGAGTGGTGCTATACACACTTAATTTCTCCTCCCCAACTCACCAAATAGATAAGTCACTCCACCTCCTCCACGACCCAGTGAGAAGGATGCATATGGCTGTCCCTGAGTTCCTCTTCGGGAAAGGAATCATGACTCGTGAGGTGGTGGGGAGGAAACATCCCCTTCATAATAGATATGTGCAACATCTAATAATAAAAATACCTATTTTTATTTTCCTTATGCAACTCTCTCATAATAAACATAAAAAATTTATACCCCTCCAAAAGGAGAAGATGACCGAGACAGGGTCACACCGATACCTGAGAACAAAACTGGAACCAGAAACTCATTTATTCTCCTAAATGGCTTAAGCTGCCCAAGGTCCCTGTAGTTTCCAAACCAAGAAGAGTTGAAACATCCACTTGTTCTGCACCTCATTTTCTAGGTGTTGCTGATTATCTGCCCATAAGAAAAGCATTGCTTCACAGGCACCACAGAGAAGTGAGAGTGGAGGACGGAAATCCAGCTTAATTGACATTTCCTTTTTGCATTGCTTCGTGTTTATCCTCCCCTGTTTGCATTAGCCTCTCACATCTTGTCTTAGATCCCAGGTTGTTCTTTTACCCAAACATCTTTTATTGGAGTTTCATGCTTATTTGAGTTTCATGCTTATAGTTGTCAGCTGATCCTGTAGCTGGCTCCTATACCACTTTGTATCCTAAAAATCAGTATAAATAATACTTTATATGGACTGAAAACTCCCTCAGCTTAAGAACCAATAGAGGAGGGTTTTATACTATTCTACAATCTTATCTGTAAAAGGAAGGTGTCAGCCACTAGAGACTTCTGACATTTCTTCTTACTTTTTATTTCACTTTGCTTTTTTGTTTCTATGGTGAATATTATTGCAGAACTTCATGCCCTGCACTATAGAGGACAAAAGTAGGCAATCATCCTAATTATTTCTATTGTGCTGAAATCCTTAGACACTTGAAATCAATTTGCAAAATTAAAGTAAAAAAAAAAGCATAAAACTTCTGAAATAAGTTATTGAAAATTATTTTAAATAATAAGAGATGACACATAATAATGTGCAATTATTTATCAAATAAAAGTCATAAATTCTCCATACAGGATTTCAGAAAGATAGTCTACTATGCCTGGAAAGATGGGGAACAACTCCTGATAGTAGGAAAATTTGAACCAGGAAATTAAATATGAATAAGAATTAGAAAGCTAGCTTGGGTGGAGGAGGCTGATGAGGGAATTTCATAGGCTGAGGACCAAGGATTTTCCCTTTTTTCCATCGAAGATCTGCAGCTTTTCTGGGACCTGCCTTCTTGCTTTTGTGTCTCATTTTCCTCATTTACTAAATATGAGAATATGAGACTGTTACTTGACTTCTGTGTATTTCAGTTTCCTCATCTGTAAAAGGACTATCTGTAGGGCTCTTTCAGGGCTATTGGGAAGATTAAATGAATTCATCCAAGCAAAGTGCTGAAAAGGGTGATTCTTAGAGTAGCAGCACTCAGTAAGGCATTGTTATTATTAAACTTATACTACCTAAGTAGTTAAAGTCTACTCATCTTCATATCCAAGCTCAAAAGTCAATTCTTAAAAAGTTTATTCAACTGTTGTCAATTTTAATACTTATTATTTTTGTTTTTACATTTATTTTTATAATTCCTTGATTAATGCCTATCTCTTCTATTTCATTTAGGCCAAGAATAGGAACTGACTATGCTTTTAGCTCAAAAAAATGTTTCTTAGTTTCTGCAAAGTGACACACAAATCCCTACAATGCCAATAAAGCCATATGCAAAGAAGTTGCCACCTCCTGCCCACCTATAACCCCTCTTCTATGCCTATTCTTATCTCCTCTATGCCCATTCTTGCTCCCTCCACTGCTCAAAGTGCCATCTGATGGAACTTGAACATGACAAGTAAACTTCCACCACAGGATATTTCTCCTGGCTCTTCCCTCAGCCTGCAAATGCTGTTCCTCCAGATCTCCAAATTGATCACTCCATTACCTTCTTGGGAATTTATTCAAATGTCACCTTCCCAGTGAGGCCTCCAACTAGTCACTTTATTCTAAAAACGGAACTTAAAAAACTCCCTATCGTCTCCCTTTCATGCTTTTTTTTTGTTTAATAGCATTCATCCTTAGTAATATAAGTTTAATTAATTATTGTCTGTTCAGTCTTACTCATTAGATTCCATATCCCATGACAGCAAGAAAATTTGTCTGCTTACAGTATCCCCAGTATCTAAACTGTCCCTGATACATGGTACGTATTTAATAAATATTTGAAGAATTATGTAAGATAGTACTGTGTGATTGAACTAACGAGCAGTTCTGTAGGTCCTCAACATTCTTTCACAAATTGAATGAATTGAATTGAATACATTAATTGAATTGAATGACTTGAACTGGATTCATGAATGATTTGTATCTGTTGAATTCATGACCTGGATGAATTGAAAGAATTAAATAAATGATTTGAATCTTCAAGAATATTAACGATTTGGATGTGTGGAAATAAGAGAGGCAATTTACTGTAATGAAAAGTAGACAGAATTAGAGACAGAAGATCTAAGTTTGCACTGCAACATATTTTCAGTGCAGCTGTAGGCAAGGACATTAACATCTCCAAGCTTCATATTCTCACTCACACCTAATTGTCTTAGAAATCAAATAAGCAAGTAAATGTCAAAGCACTCTATGCTTTACTAGTAGTTATTGTTACCAACACCTGTTCCCTTTATTTACAGCTCTTCCTTATTGGAGTTTTAGGGTAACATACAAAATATATTGGTATACAAAATTTCAGATGATGTAATTATTTTTGCAAGCCTCACACCCTTGTAATAACTAACTTTACAAACAATACATGTCTGATACCTAGTTCTATTAATATTGCAAAATACCTTCCTGTTTTATCACTCTTCACTACCCTCTACGTGATGGTTAATTTTATGTGTCAATTTGCCTGAATCATAGGATACCAAGATATTTGGTTAAACATTATTTCTGGGTGTGTCTGTGGAAGTATTTCCATATGATATTTAGCATTTGAATCAGTAGTCTGAGTACATCAGATTGACCACCCTTTCGTGGGTGAGCATCATCCAATCTATTGAGGGTCTGAATAGAATAAGAAGGTGAAGAAATGAGGATTTTTTCTCTCTGTCTGACTCTTGAGCTGGGACACTCACTAGTCTTTTCTGGCCCTTGTACCGGGACTTATACCATCAATTCTCTCACTTCTCTTGGGTCTTAGGCCTCCAGAGTTGGACTGAAACTTATAACGCCAGATATTTTGGGTCTCCTGTTTGCAGACAGCAGATTGTGGGACTTCTCAGCCTCCGTAATCACATGAGCCAATACTCTATAACAAATCAATCTCTTCATAAATCTATTTATCTAGGGTTATATCTTTTTATTTATCAATCTACCCTCTATTTGTTCTCTTTCTCTGGAGAACCATAATTTACCCTGTCATCATATAAAAACCTACAACCTATGAAAAGCAGATGGAAGAGTAAATCTGCAAAGCTGCCAAAGGAACCCATGAGAAGATGCTGATGATTAGAGACTAATCTAGTCTTCAATTCTCATTCAAAGTTTTTATTATTTGTGACATATAGCTCCCACCTGTGAAATACTGAAACAAACAAACAAAAATTTTCAGTATCTAGAAGACATCTTAAAGGATATTTTGGGGAACCATCCTTATATTATCAAATGGGAAGATGATGATGATGATAATAATAATACATAGGGAGAATGGAAAGTAAAATGAAATAAGAAAAGAAAAAAAATGCAGATTATGTTTGGTGGACTTTATCAGTAATGAAGGATATTAGGAGTCTATAACAGTATCTAATCATGGTATACTGACAGAACAGAGACTAGCACGGGATTGATTCCAGACAACAGTACCATCAAGTGAAAAAAAAAAAAAAAAAAAAGAAATTGGAAGAAATAAATAAATGGCAGCATAATATATACTATTTTTGTGGATTGGAATACTCAATGTTGTTAACATGTCAATTCTCCACAAATTACCTATAAATTAAAAATATTCCTGGGAATTCCCTGGCGGTCCAGTGGTTAGGACTCTGCATTCTCACTGCCAAGGGTACGGCTTCCATCTCTGAGCAGGGAACTCAGATCCTGCAAGTCACAGGGTGTGGCAAAAAAACAAAACAAAACAACAACAAAAATAGTTCCCAATCAAAATCCAAGAAGGATGTTTTAAAGGTATTGAGAAGCAGATTATAAAATTAACATATAAAGGTAAAGAAACTAGAATAACCAAAACATTTTGAAGTAAGTAGAATAAAGCTGCAGGACTCACACAGTACCTTCAAGACTTACTATAAAATTTCAGTAATCAAGACAGTATACTATAGATGAAAGAGGTGACATTCAGATCAATGGAACAGAAAAGAGATCCTTGAAATAGACCCAATCAAATATGGCTGCTTAAATTTTGGTAAATGTGCAAAGGCAATTTGAAGAAAAGAAAAAAATCTGTTTAACAGATGGTGACTGAATGATAGAACATCCACATGTAAAAAATGAAACGATTTATACCTCACAGGATATATAATAAAAATACATCAAAGCCAATCATATGCTTAAGTAAAAAGTGGAATACTATTATAAAATATTTAGAAAAAAGTAAGAGAAAATGTTTGTGATACTGGTTAAGCAATGAGCTCTTAGGTAGAACATCAACAGCATGAGCCGTGAAAGCAAAAAACATGATACATCAGAATTCATCAGAATTAAAAACTGTTACTCTGTAGAAGACACCATTAAGAGAAAGAAGCACTATTAAAACTGAAAAATAAAAAAAAAAACCAAACAGTCCAATTATAAAAAGGAAAAAAATTAAGGTTTATAGCTGGAAACATATGCAATGAGCCTGAAACATTTGAAAGTGCCAAAAAGTAAGAACATTCTTTTAAAAAAAATTTAAAAACATTTTGATGGGGGTATGTCAAAAGAGCAAAGGAGCCAACAGAAAGAGCTCCCAATGGCCAAAGCTGGAAAAATTTGAGCAAAAAAATAAATCAAGTAGTATTGGATTATAACCCAAAATATAAAATAAAATTCATGATATCCATGTACCCATACTGGAATAAACAAATGATTAAACAAATTAATAAATGGTAGAGAAGAGAAAATCTCTCATGCAGGAAAAATCCAAATAATTTATATAGATGCTCTGACCTCAGGGAAGTGAGCATAATTCTTCACTCCTTAAGTCTGAGCTGTGCATAGTGACTTCCTTCCAAAGAATACAGTGTAGAAAGGCAGAATGTGGGAGAATAACTTTACATTGGAGAAGACTGACAAACACAACCTTAGCTGGGTGATCAAGGTCAATATCAACAGTCATGAATCAGGGTGATAGCATGTACACTTGGTATGATTTGATGAAATCAGCACTTTACCTCTGTGGCCTTCCTCCCCACAACCCATAAACCCAGACTCATCATAAGCAAAACATCAGACAAATTCCAAAAGAGGGGTATCTTACAAAATACCTGACCAGTATTCCCCAAACTGTCAAGATCTCAATCACAAGGAAATTCTGAAAAAACTGTCACAGCCAGAGGAAACTAGGAAGACATGATAACTAAATGCAACATGTTATCCTAGATGGGATCCTGTAACAGAAAAATGGCATTAGATTAAAAACTAAGAAAATCATAAAGTATGGACTCAGTTAATAACAATACAAAAATATCAGTTTGTTAAGTGTAACAGGTGTACTATACTAATCTAAGATGTTAATAATTGGGGAAACTAAATGTAGGGCATAGGGGAGCTCCCAATACTACCTTCTGAATTTTTCTACACATCAAAAACTTTTCTCAAAAATAAAGCCTATTTTGAAAACATAAGCAAAAGATATAAATAGACATTTTACCCAAAAATATATATGGATGGCAATTAAGTAACTGAAAAGACTCTTAATATCATTAATTATTAAGAAAATGAAAATTAAGATCACAGTAAGATAATACTAGGTGCCTATAAGAATAGCAAAGAGAGAAGAGACAGAGATGGAGAAAAAGAAAAAGAGAAAAGAAAAGGAAAGGAACAGGATGGGATGGCATAGTATGGAAAGAAAAGGAAAGGGAAGGGAAAATGAGGGGAGGGGAAGGGAGGGGAGGGGAGGGGAGGGAAGAAAAAAGCTGACAGTATCAAAAACTGTGTTGGTGGTGGAGCAACTGGAACTTTCATACATTGTTAGTAAGAAAGCAAAATAACACAACCACTCTGGCTATTTGCAGTTTCCTATAAAATTAAAAACACTTTTACCATATGATTCAGCAATCAAACCTAGCTACTGAACCAAAAGATACAAAAACTTACATTTGCATGGAAACCTGTATATTAGTATTTACAGCAGCTTTATACATAATTGGCAAAAATTGGAAACCACCCCAAATACCCTTTAATTGGTGATGAATAAACTAATGTTATGTCCATAAGAAAAAATACTACTCATAGTAAAAGGAAAATACTACTGATACACACACCAACATGGGTAAATCAAATGCATTGTACTAAATGGAATAAGACAAACTCAAAAGGCTACATAATGTGGAGAGAAAAGTTGACTACAAAGGGGGATCACAAGATAATTTGGTGGTGGGGGGAGGTTGTGGAACACTTCTACATCTTGATTGTGTGGTGGTAGTTGTACAATTCTAGGCATTTACAGAACTATACACCAAAAAATGTAATATTTATGTTATGTGAATTAAAAACTATAAAGCAAAGACAACAAAACATTGGAGTTTTGTAATTCTCATGACAGCTCCCATTTGTTTTACTCAAAAAATGGGCACAATTTAAAAATAAAATGACCCTGATGTGAATAAATCAACAAGCTTCTGAACACCGTATTTCCCTGGAATGCAACACTCTCACCGCTGCTTTCTAACATAATGATGGACTGTGTATGCATTAAGAACTCATAGCATTGCATATTTAATGAACTTACCCTTCTAATCAATATCTGGACTTTTAAAAAATTATAGAACAACAACCTCTTTTTGATGTTTATATTCTTAGGCAAATGAAAAATATTTCTAAATGGAAGAAATCTTGTGAGTGTTCTATTTATTTACTGTCTTATGCAAGTATAAATATATTCTGCTCTGACACTCCTGAGTCCGTGACCACATTAAACCGTATGTTTAAGTAAATACTGCATTGTGCTAATTTTCCTCATTCTTATTTCTTCTATGGATATTTCTTCCTGAGCTGATGTAGAAACAATATTTAACATCTTTGTCTTTCAGAAAAATAATATCTATTGGTTATCCCAATACTACACAGTGTGCCATTGACAACTTCTCTGAATTTCAGTCCCTTTCCAAATGCAAAACCTTGAAAATCCAATTACAACTAGAGATTACGCTAAATTGATCTCAATTATGAGAGGTAAAACTGCAATCAGACTTTTAAATTAACCAGAAAATGAGGCCTAGTGAACTCAGACATCACTCAGTTTACCAAGGAAGATAGAGATTTATTATTGATCTACCCAAAAGTCGTGAGATGATTGGGATGGGTAAAAAAAGGCCCTAATTGGTTCTGAGATTCTTTACTTGGTCCTGGAAAGCTCTCTGGTTTCCTACCTGCTTATATAAATCCTACAATTCTCAGGGGGACTCTGGATACATCTAGGGTACATGCTAGTTCCTATAGTGGATGCTGGCTCCATGCCAGAGATGGCTAGTCATTCAAAACACTTCTTTCCCCCCTTTTTCCTTGTCAAGTGAACTCAAATTTAAGATGAATAGCCCACTACCTGACATAAAGACTGCATTTCCCAGTCTTCTTTGTAGCTAGTCATGGACTTGGGAATAATTTAGAATAATGGATTTTGAGATTCCTTAGGGAAACAGTTGTAAAGAGATTAGCACATCCTTTCTCTGTTCTTTCCCCTTCCTGATGGCTGGATTCTGGAGATGATGACTAAAGCTCAAATGGTCATCTTGAGCTATGAGTAGGAAGCCCACGTTAAATATGACAGGCCAACAAAATAAGTGTTCGGCAAACTTTTCCTGTGAAAGTCCAGATATTTTGGGGTTTGCAGGCCATTCTGTTTTTGTGTCTCTTCAACTCTGCCATGTAATACCTAAGCTCCTTTAAAAAGTATGTAAAAGAACGGGAATGGCTAGGTACCAGCAAAATTTAACTGACAGATAAATGGAACTGCAGGCAATAGTTTGTTGACCTCTGAAATAGAAGAAGCCTGATTGCTAAAATAGGAGAATGTTATCTGAACCCCAGATGTACCACAGTAATTTTTATAAGAGAAAAAATATATTTCTCTATCATTAAAGATACTTTTTGCAAGTTTTCTTTTACATTTGGTCAAAATGAATCCCAACTGGGAGTGTAAAATGGTTTAACTCTGTGGAAAATAGTTTGGCAGCTTCTCAAAAAGGAAGACAGAGAATTACCATATGACCCAGCAATTTTGCTTCCAGGTATACACCAAAAATAATTGAAAATGGGGACTCAACCTAATACTTATACATAAAGCACACATTGATGGCCATCAAAGTATAAATGGAAAAACAAAATGTGGTATATACCCACAATGGAGTATTATTTAACCATAAAAAGGAATGATACACGCTACAATATGGATTCACCTAGAAAACATTATTCTAAGTGAAAAAGGCTAGACACAAAAGTCACATATTATATAATTCCATTTATATGAAATGTACATAATAGGTAAATCCATAGAAACCAAAAGAAGATTGGTGGCTTCTAGGGATTGGGGAAAGGGGGAATGGGGGATTTCACGGATATGGAGTTATATTTTGGAGTGATGGAAATATTTTAGAGCTAGACAGAGGTGGTGCCACAGATTTGTTCATTTTAAAATTAACTTAAAAAAAAAAAGCAGAAAAGACCTTTGCTGTGGAGGGCAGGGCTTAGGCATGGGTGGGGTTTAGGCAGTGGGTGAGGCCTATGCTTAAGACTTGTAGGGCTGGAAAAGGCCCTGGTGGGTAGGGAGTGGGGTTTAGGCTCAACAGAACAGAAGAGGCCCAGTCTTGCCTCTGGTCTCAGAGGGCAGGGGAACTAGTCTGGGAGTCCAGCAGGCTTCCCGGGCCTGAGTGGGCAGAGAAAATGCCTTCCACTCCTCTCCCACTCCTCCAGTCCTCGAGGGCACTTCCAGAAACTCTACAGGCCAGAAGGAAGTGGCAAGATATATTTAAAGTGATGCAAGGGAAAAACCTACAACCAAGATTACTCTAACCAGCAAGGATCTCATTCAGATTTGACAGAGAAATCAAAAGTCTTATAGACAAGCAAAAGTTAAGAGCATTCAGCACCACCAAACCAGTTTTACAACAAATGCTAAAGGAACTTCTCTAAGCAGGAAATACAAGAGAAGGAAAAGACTTACAAAAACAAACCCAAAACAATTAAGAAAATGGTAATAGGAACATACACATCAATGATGACCTTAAATGTAAATGGATTAAATGCCCCAACCAAGAGACACAGACTGGCTGAATGTATACACAAACAAGACCCATATATATGTTGTCTACAAGAGACCCACTTCAGACCTAGGTATACATACAGACTGAAAGTGAAGGGATATTCCATGCAAATGGAAATCAAAAGAAAGCTGGAGTAGCAATACTCATATGAGACAAAATAAACTTTAAGCTAAAGACTATTACAAGAGACAAGGAAGGACACTATATAATGATCAACAGATCAATCCAAGAAGATATAACAAATGTAAATATCTATGCACCCAACATAGGAGCACCCCAATCCATAAGGCAAATGCTAACAGCCATAAAAGGGGAAATCGACAGTAACACAATAATAGTAGGTGACTTTAACACCCCACTTACACCAATGGACAGATCATTCAAACAGAAAAAAAATAAGAAAACACAAGTTTTAAATGACACAAGAGACCAGATAGATTTAACTGATATTTATAGAACATTCCACCCGAAAGTGGCAGAATAGACTTTCTCCTCAAGTGCACATGGAATATTCTCCAGGATAGATCACAACTTGGGTCACAAATCAAGCCTCAGGAAATTTAGGAAAATTGAAATTGTATCAAGCATATTTTCTGACCACACACTATGAGACTGGAAATCAATTACAGGAAAAAAAAACTGTAAAAAACACAAATAAAAGGATGCTAAGCAGTGCGTTACTAAAAACCAAGAGATCACTGAAGAAATTAAAAACATGCATAAAAACAAATGGCAATGAAAACATAAGAACCCAAAACCTACAGGATGCAACAAAAGCAGTTCTAAGAGGGAAGTTTAGAGCAATTCAATCTTACCTCAAGAAACAAGACAAATCTCAAATAAACAATCTAACCCAATACCCTACAACTAGAGAAAGAAGAACAAAGAAGACCCAAAGTTAGTGGAAGGAAAGAAATCATAATGTTCAGAGCAGAAATAAATGAAATAGAACTGAAGAAAACAATAGCAAAGATCAATAAAACTAAAAGTTGGTTCTTTGAGTAGATAAACAAAATTGATAAACCCTCAGCGAGACTCATCACGAAAAAAAGTGAGAAGACACAAATCAATAAAATTAGAAATGAAAAAGAAAAATCACAAATGACACCGCAGAAATACAACGGATTATAACAGACTACTACAAACAACTATATGTCAATAAAATGGACAACCACAAAGAAATGGACAAATTCTTGGAAAAGTACAATTTTCCAAGACTGATCCAGGAAGAATTAGAAAACATAAACAGACCTATCAAAAGTAATGAAGTTGAAACTGTAATTAACAATCTTCCAACAAACAAAAGTCCAGGACCAGATGGCTTCACAGGTGAATTCTATCAAACATTTAGAGAAGAACTAATACTGATTGTTCTCAACCTCTTCCAAAAAATTGCAGAGGGAGGAACACTCCCAAATTTATTCTACAAAGCTACCAGAACCCTGATACCAAAACCAGAAAAAGATATCACAAAAAAAAAAAATTATAGACCAATATCAATGATGAGCATAGATGCGAAAATCCTCAGCAAAATACTAGCAAACAGAATCCAACATCATATTAAAAGGATCATACACCATGATCAAGTGGGATTTATCCCAGGAACACAAGGATTCTTCAATATACACAAATCAATCAATCTGATACACTATATTAACAAATTAAGGAATAAAAACCATATGATAATTTCAAAAGATGCAGAAAAATTTTGACAAAACTCAACACCCATTTATAATAAAAACTCTCCAGAAAACGGGCATAGATGGAACCTACCTCAACATAATAAAGTCCATATATGACAAACTCACAGCAAACATCATTCTCAATGGTGAAAAACTGAAAGCATTTCCTCTAAGATCAGTTACAAGACAAGGATGTCCACTCTTGCCACTCTTATTCAACATAGTTTTAGAAGTCCTAGCCATGGCAATCAGAGAAGAAAAAGAAATAAAAGGAATACAAATTGGAAAAGAAGAAGTAAAACTGTCACTGTTTGCAGATGACATGATACTATACATAGAAAATCCTAAAGATGCCATCAGAAAACTGCTAGAACTAATCAATGAATTTGGTAAGTTTGCAGGGTACAAAATTAATGCACAGAAATCTCTGGTATTTCTATACACTAACTATGAAAAATCAGAAAGAGAAATTAAGGAAACAATCCCATTTACCATTGCAACAAAATGAATAAAATACCTAGGAATAAACCTACCTAAGGAGGTGAAAGACTTGTACTCAGAAAACTGTAAAACACTGATGAAAAAATCAAACATGACATAAACAGATGGAGAAATATACCATGTTCTTGACTGGAAGAATCAATATTGTGAAAATGACTATACTACCCAAAGCAATCTACAGATTCAATGCATCCCTATCAAACTACCTACGGCATTCTTCACAGAATTAGAACAAAAACTTGTACAGTTGTATGAAAACACAAAAGCAATCTTGAGAAAGAAAAACAGAGCTGGAGGAATCAGGCTTCCTGACTTCAAACTATACTACAAAACTACAGTAATCAAGACAGTATGGTACTGGCACAAAAACAGTAATACAGATCAATGGACCAGGATAGAAAGCCCAGAGATAAACCCATGCACATATGGGCACCTAATTTACAACAAAGGAGGCAAGAACATACAATGGATAAAAGACAGCCTCTTCAATAAGTGGTGCTGGAAAAACTGGACAGCTACATGTAAAAGAATGAAATTAGAACACTACCTAACCCATACACAAAAATAAACTCAGAATGCCTTAAAGACCTAAATGTAAGACCAGACACTATAAAATTCTTAGAGGAAAACATAGGAAAAACACTCTTTGATATAAACCACAGCAAGATCATTTTTGACCCACCACCTAGAGTAATGAAAATAAAAACAAAAATTAAAAAATGGTACCTAAAGAAATTTAAAAACTTTTGCACAGCAAAGGAAACCATAAGCAAGATGAAAAGACAACCCTCAGAATTGGAGAAAATATTTGCAGATGTAACAACGGACAAAGGATTAATCTCCACAATACACAAACAGCTCATGGAGCTCAGTATAAAAAAACAAACAACCCAATTAAAAAATGGATGGAAGACCTAAATAGACATTTCACCAAAGAAGGCATACATATGGCCAAGAGGCCTATGAAAATATGCTCAACATCACTAATCAATAGAGAAATGCAAATCATAACTACAATGAGGTATCATCTCACACTATTCAGAATGGCCATTATCAAAAAATCTAGAGATAATAAATGCTGGAGAGGGTGTGGTGAAAAGGGAACCCTCCTGCCCTGTTGGTGGGAATGTTAATTGATACAATCACTATGGAGAAGAGCATGGAGGTTCCTTGAAAATCTAAAAATAGAACTACCATATGACCCAGCAATCCCACCACTGGGCCTATACCCTGAGAAAACCGTAATTCAAAAAGAGACATGTAGTTCATTGCAGCACTATTTACAATAGCAAGGACATGGAAGCAACCTAAGTGTCCATTGAGAGATGAATGGATAAAGAAGATGTGGCACATATATACAATGGAATATTACTCAGCCATAAAAAGAAACGAAACTGAGTTATTTGTAGTGAGGTGGATGGACCTAGAGTCTGTCATACAGAGTGAAGTAAGTCAGAAAGAGAAAAACAAATACCGTATGCTAACGCATATATATGGAATCTAAAAAAATAAATGGTACTGATGAACCTAGTGGCAGGGCAGGAATAAATATGTAGAGTTAGAGAATGAACTTGATGACACAATGGGGCGAGGGGGAAGCTGGGGCGAAGTGAGAGTAGCATCGACATATATACACTACCAAATGTAAAATAGATAGCTAGTGGGAAGCAGCTGCATAGCACAGGGAGATCAGCTGAGTACTTTGCGACGACGTAGAGGGGTGGGACAGGGAGGGTGGGAGGGAGGCTCAAGAGGGAGAGGATATGAGGATATATGTATGCATATGGATGCTTCACTTTGTTGTACAACAGAAACTAACACAACGTTGTGAAGCAATTATACTCCAATAAAGATGTATAAATAAATAAATAAAAATAAACTTTAAAAAATAAATAAATAAATAAATAAAATTAACTTTAAAAACTTTAAAATCAACTTTAATTCATTTAAATTAACCACTCTAAAATACCACATTAATTTAATGTAGTATGAATTTTACCTCAATTAAAAAAACCCAAAAGAATGAATAAACTCTTTCTTTACATGGCCGCTAAGTGTTCTCACATCAGAGTTACGTTAATTATGTTTAGTTAATTAAAACAAGGCTGTTTCATGTGACTATATTTTGTATTCTTGTTTCCTGTCTCTGCAATATCTTATCTGCCAGGTATGCCTGGAACATATGTTTTCTCTACTATCCAGCTCAACAATGCCTTACATGTCCTTTTAACAACACTAACATACTTTCTTCAGGTAAAATTATATGGTTCTTCATTTTCACATTGTGCTATCATTATCATTTTACATGATATCTCTCACATTAAACTGGGGACTCACAATAGTAAGAAGAATGGATTTATAAATCTATGTATTGCTGGCATCTGTGGGTGCTGGGTTATAGTGGAAGCAGGATAATATTTGTTGAAATGATGAGTGAAGCCATGCACCCACACACACTTTTTTGTTGTTTTGTTACAGACTAAACTAATAGAAGAAATCTGTGTGCTAGCAATTGTAGTTAGGAATGGCCTAAGACAAGAGTCCTAAAAGAGGACTTCAGAGCTGTCCAGGGGACAAAGAAAACCCTACTACTAATGTTAAGTCCACTACAGGTAACCTATGGCTCGTAGGAATTGCTGTAATGTCACAGGCTACTGGGAGGTTTAAAAGGAAGTTGTCTATTGCAGCCTGCAATTGTTGCACTGGAAAAAGACAACAAAAGGCTGAGGGTGATGAATCACAGATTTAAGGTTAGATGTGAAAGTCAGAGGGACTCCTAGGCAGCACATCAAGAACCTCATATTCTGAACTTATGGGCCAGAAAAAACTGAGAACTTGAACTGAATTATAAGGGCAATAGTACATTAGAGAAGATTGAATTATCCATGCCAGCATGTCTGATATGCCAAGGTCAGGACCATGGATGGTTAGGAGTGGAACCTTGAGACTAGGGCTGGATGCAAACATCTGGGTTGATGCACTCAAGAACAATGAGATTCACCTGAACCCTCTGGGATACGTCTGCAGTATCTCATTTTTCCCTGTCAAAGACTAGACTTAGTAAGAAATCGTTGATATGCTAACATTATATTATGATCTACATTTAACATCCAGATAAGGACTGAGAGTTGGTGGTTAAAGTGCTGCTAGAACAGTTTTTGAAAACCCATTCTCAGTGAAGTGGTAATTCCAGGACTGCTGTGATAGAAGATGAAGAAGGAGATTAAGAGGCTCAGAGAAGTGACATGCTAGAGTGACAACACTGAATCCAGAAAACCCACCCACGTGAAAAGACACTGAAGATACTCCATTTACTAAGGTGGCAAGCTTACACTGCCGAGGGCACCAAAATCACATCTTAGTAGTGGTGACCCTCTGTAAACCAGGGTTGATGTCAGGAGATGCAGTTACAGAAATGGGTTCATTGATGGCAATGGGGATAAGATATCTCCATGATAATGGAAGTCAGATGGCATTCTTAATCGTCACTACAAAATCTCTGACAATTCAGATCATTGCATTTTGAAAGAAGCCCAAACTTGGCTAAAGAAGCTGGTGAATATTATAGATCATTAAACTCTTACACTCTTCACGTCTTTTCTAAATGAGTTTTCCTTTTTCTTTTAAATTATGATTGTTTTTACTCCCCATCTGGTCTAGATATAGGAAAGTGAACAAAGCACATCATTCAAAGATCTTGGACTTGGATTTGTACAAAAAATAGTATTGTCTCTTTGAGAAGATAAGGTGAGTAGAGCTTTAGTGGTATGTGAAGTAGTTATATCATTTTAGATGTTATTTTTAAATAAGCCTTATGGAAACAAGGGCATTTAATCTTTGTGTTACCAAGGAAGGCATGGAATATACTGAAAACTGGTATTGTCTTCTGCCTGGTATGCTTTCTACCTTCGTCTGATAACAGTGCCTTGATCTTCCATTGCAGAATGACCATTACTTCAGTTTCATTTCTGGGGTTATGGATGGGGCAGATCCTATCCCCATTCATAGAGCTGGGTGTGTTAGAGACTTGACTGTTCTTCCCGTGTATATTCCACGTGATCCAGTGGAAATATAAAATCTCAGTCAAGGACGGTTTTTACTGGGATTATTATAGAAATAGCTTTTAACTGCGGTTGCTGAGGAACATCATTTGAGGAGAATCTGCAAAAGGATGAAAACCAGCAAGGTAAAGCCTAGAGAAGGAGAGTTGAGAATGCCTTCTATTCTTAGGGCATTATTTGAGCATCCAGACCCAGCTATGACTGCATTTAGTCTTCTCTGGAGTTAAAAGTAGGGCTAGCCAATAAATTTTCTACTTAGTTTAAGCTCTTTTGTAATGGATAACATTAAAATGCAACCAAAAATCTTGACTACTATGTTACCTCATCTTTATTTCTTATGTCATATACTGCACACTTTTCAGTCATTTTGAATATCTTAGAATATGGTTCTAATCGTATTACTTTTATAGAGATTATTTTTTAAAATAGATGTGTATTTTTCTGCATTTTTAGAATCCATATTCTGCTTTTTTTGAATGCAGATTCTTTTTTTAATTCATACACTGCTTCTATTCTCCTCTTGCTCTCCTGCTCCCTTTCACTTTCTCAAATCATCCTTAATTGGGTTAAACCTTTGCTAAGAAAATAAGGTGGTTGTATTCTCCTGGGATCCCCTCCCTTTCCATTTTGTTGCTATAAAAACACTCATCTCATATCTCAGATAGGTGGGCAGGCTGTTAGAAATTTAAATAAACAATTCAGTGATCCAGTAGCCTAAGGGAAGTTAGGAGAGAGCCAGGTCCTTGGTAAATGCTAGAAATAATACTCTTTCCACTGTAGTGTCTTACCTGTTTTTGATAAAATAACTGCACTAGGGGCCAAATATCCTTTTAATTTGGCCTCTGTTCCATGCCAGAGGAATGGAACAATCCTCTACAATCTATCTCTTAGACACATTTTGGCAATGCCAAGAGATTCCCACTGATGTTGCCCACCTGTTTAGTGACTATTTCCAGGTACACTGACTAGTCTTTACTTCTTTCACTCACAAACGGAAATCTCACTTTTTCCAATGTTATTACTTTCTAATGTTTCTAAGCTGTTGCCGCATAGACATGTCCAAGTGCTAGGAACTGTCGTTGCTCTTTCCTGCTTATATTTCCATTTCTTCCCCCAATTTTGAAGAGGAGTGCACCAAAATGGACACTTCCCTTTAATTCCAGGTCATGTTTTATGTTAATGTCAACTCTTGGTATCTTCTTTCAATAGTGTCCCATTAACATTATATTTAATAGAAAATGTTTCAAAAACATTGTATGTGGAAAGCATCTTTCCCAAATTCCCAAGACAGTTTCAGGACACCCCTTCTCCATTTATAAATTTGGTTTTTCAATTTGATTGGTGAGGCCACTGTGTCCATTTTAAAGTTTGTATTTGAGTTCATATCATATCTAGATGTTCCAATGCACAAACAAAATATTATTGAGCACTAGGGAATATCATTAACATTTTCTGAATTCACTCATATTTAATAATTAAGAATGATCTTTTATTTTCATTCAATTGGCCATCCTGATCTGTTACTTAAATTGCCTCTCTGATTTAGGTTTTGACTTTTAATCTTGTTAAAATGTTAGTCTTGGCTTGTCTCCCTGACAAACTATTATCACTTTCTCCAAACTGTTGCTGTTGTGTAATTATATCCTAATATCCTTGCCAGAATAACTTCACTAAGTATACCTTTCATCAATATAACAATTGTCTTTCTCAAATATCTTCAGTGATTCCTTCTTACCCATAAAACAAAAACCTCTTAAATATGTTTTATTAACTTCTCTAACCTCCTCTAAGCTTTTGTATCAAATAAAATGCTTAAAATATTACAAAATTTAATTCTTCACCAATAATCTTAAAGGAGAAGAAAAGGAAATGGTACATTGAAATCTCAAGTAGAATTGGGACGCTTAAAAATTTCACAGAATATATCCAACTTCCTTTGAGTGTGTTGTGTGTTTTCTCTACAATCTATCTCTTAGACTCTTGACCCTATGTTTTTGAGAATGACAATGTTTTATTTACACTTCAATCTCCCCAGCTGCAAATAGAATAATATTCCCTCTCTGTCAATTACTCTTTCTTTTCTTTCAATACTCAACACTCAGTTTAACCATCGATTACTTTGTGAAGGCTTTCGTTCTCCCACCACAGGAAGGATTCAACGATCTGTTATCTCTCTTCCTTTTCACTATAACACTCTGTCTTTAATTCCATCATACCATGTACCACATTGCAGTTACTGTCGGTTTACTTGTCTGACTTCCCCACAAACTTGAATGCAGGGAATATGTCTTTTATCTCTTTGTCCACCCTAAATACTAGAGCTCCTGGTAATAGGTGTGTGTTGCATGAAGACCCAAAGGAAGAAATTAAGTAATTGTTTTGCACTGGCAGTCCGATAAGAGAGACTTCATGAAAGTGAGTGGAAAGTAAAGAGAAAAAGAATATAATTATGAAATATCCTGAAAAAAATGTTTCAGTCTTGACACAGTCTCTATTACATCCTTGACTATTAAACAATACTGAAAAATAGGCTTGGTTAAACTGGAAGAAAGATGAGGTGATCCTGGTAAAGGTAATGAGTGAACATGCAGACATTCCTAGTGCTGAAAAGGAAGTTACATCAATTCCAGGATAAAGAACTCCATCAGAAGTGGAAATGTGTACAGTGGGATTTCTTTTTAGTGCTGAAACATTATCCAAGGAAGCAGTAATAGATGTGAAAATAATGTGTTTATAATCACAGAGGACTGGTAACTGTCAGAGGCTACATAGCTAAGGAAGAAAAATGTGAAGAAGCTAATTATTATTGAAAGTATGTTATTCTCACTTCTACAAAAAGAGGAGGCAGTATTATCTGCAATCAACTCAGGAACAATGACAGCTTGGCAAAAGTGAACCTAATCAGCTGGAGGTGGTCGTGAAACACAGTGATCAAGCTAATGGATCCGCAGGAAACCCTAAGGGCTCGAATGAGATGGAGAAAAGAGAGCACAAGGGACTGATCAGGGATATGGTAGTGAAATCACGAGGATAAATCAGAATCAGTTTAGTGGGGGACATAAAGGTCAGAGGTTTTCAAACAAAAGCAAAGGCAAAGGATAAGAGAGATGAATTAATATGTACCTTGAGATTTAGAGTTCAGTTAGCTCTGGTCCAGATGTTAGTTGACTAAGGTTTTAATTTCAGTTGCACCACTGGTATCTCATGTGAGTTTGACAAGTCAGTGGCCTTCTTTGCTCTATGATCTTTTTATCTGTAAAATTAAAATGTTTGACTAGATGACAGCTAGTCGTGAGTGACTAGCTGTCACTCATGACTAACTGTGACAGCTAGTCACTCTCTTACTACATGAGAGTTTTCTTGTCTGACTATTCCTCAGGTACATGACACCATGATTTTCCCAATTTCTATGGGTGCTACACCCAATTGCACTTCCTGGCACATAGTAGATGTTGAATAGGGGTTATCAAGTAGAGAATATGACAAATAATTAATTTTCTTCTCTATATTTGGAAGTTAATATCCATAAGGTTATATGTATGATTGGCCCTCTGTTTAGTACGGTTTAATGGAAAATCCCTCCTATCCCAACTAAGAGCTCAGAGAAGCTATTCTTTGAAGAACGGGGGGTGAGACAGTTTGGTTGGAAATTTCTTATACCAATGACTATATAAAGAAACTTACTGCACCATCACCCTATAGCTGGTAAACTAATGACACTCTGGCTGGTAGCATAAGTTGGTACAAGGGGTTAACTTAGTACAAGCTTCTTGCTAGACATGTATATATAGGCATAGGGAAGCATTAGAGCAGGGAAAGCAGTATCTTAGTCTTTTTTTACCAAAGAGTCTAGAATTAGTTTTTATCCTTTTAAGCACCATTAATAAAATGGTGTCCTGAGTCCTATTCTGCAATTGATCTGCAGTTCTCTCTCAGCCACGTCAGGAGTGCCTTACTTTTTGTAATACCACCTAAATTTTAGCTTAACTTTAAACCTTTATCATTGTTATTACCTTAATATTTGAACGTAATAATAAATAGTTGGCATCATATGCAGTGTCTAATACTTGGTAGTCATTCAATAAATGATAACTACTATTTGGAGGGATATATAATTATCAAGATTTTTTTTCAAAAAAAGGAAATTAAGTTTCACAGAGATTGAGGCATACTTTATGTTACTAATGTTCTGACTTCTCCACAAATGTTCTATATTTGCATAAGTGGTTTTATTACCAAATAGTATACAAAATGAGAAATGTCCTTTAAGTATCTTGATAAACTTTATCAATAATTTTATGTCAATATTTTGTGAGGCTAAAAAGTTATATCAGTTGCAAAGCCTAAATTATTATCCACCTTTTCACTACCATACCCCATGGTAAATCTCAGATTGAATTTCACAGAAGACTAGACAAATGAACTAAAGTCCATCTTTCCTCCCAGTTCTATAAAGAAGGTGCCCTCCTCTGTGGAAGGTGGGAGGAGGAATTTGAATGGCATCTTTGTTGGTGGAAAAGGGCATGATCTTTGTGCTTGTACATGATTCTTTGTAAGTGGCCTCCTTGTCACTTTACTGCTTTTTGCTGATACATCCTACACAGATCTGCAAGATTAATCTCCCCAAACACAGTTTGTGCCTTAAGTCTTTCTGCTCAAAGTCTTCAGTAGCTCCGCAAAGCTGACAGAGTAATATGTTAACTCATAGAATTAAAGACTGACTCTGAGTTAACTATCCTCAGGGGTCTATGCATCTCACCAATTATTTGACACACAGATCTGTATGTGTGTTTATCCCATTGTCTGGCCTCCACTGAAATACTTCCAAGAGCAGGAAACCTGATACCTACTCTGTTTACATTCTATTTTGTTCTTTAGAATGTCCTCATATTTGATAACAAAAATAATCTGTGTCATTGCTGCTGCTCAAGAGTCAGGCAAAATAAATCAAATTCCTTTTTGTATATAAAGATCAATATTCTGGACCACACAGACCTTCTAAACCTTTCTCCTTTTAATTCAGACACTTCTCCAGTCAATTTTTACTTCTGCAGTCCTTAGTCACACTTCAAAACTTGCTCTAATGTGGCTCTTTCCATAATCTTCTATTTCCTTGTCTCAGAAAGAAACATTTTTTCCCTTCTCTGTACCCTGCGAATATGGAACTTCACTTTATTGATTGCTCTCCTATGCTGCTTATTACTTTATACCTTTACTTACAGAAATATTTTCCAAAATTTGATCCATGCAACAATATTCTCACAAGTTTTCATAGGGGTTATGTGGGGAAAAAGAGATAAAACAATAAACATTAATTTCTTACCCATGAAATGGATCCTAGTTACATAGGATCCTTAGAGTACTCAGAGGAGTTTCAAGGGTGGGTGAGAAGTAGGGTGTGTAATTTTCTAAACTAATTTGACCATAGAACTCTGGGTTTCATAAAATTGGATTCCTCATGGCTGATTCTTTGTGATATGTTGACTAATAATTATTTATAACAATGTCTCATCTCTTTTACTGGAATAAGAAGTTCTTAATGGCCTTGTACATGTCTTATATATCTTTGTTACTGTCACAGGGACTTACACACTGCCAAGTATACAGTAGGTATCAAAAATGATCAAATGATCAAGTGAATTAACATATCAATAGGCTACA
This sequence comes from Balaenoptera acutorostrata, assembly GCF_949987535.1. Lineage (NCBI taxonomy): Eukaryota > Metazoa > Chordata > Mammalia > Artiodactyla > Balaenopteridae > Balaenoptera > Balaenoptera acutorostrata. The sequence continues at coordinate 17,048,365 of NC_080075.1, read as the reverse complement.
GATGAATTTCCCATCCTTGTTGGGAAGGAAGAGGAACTGACTGGCCTCTAGCCAGGGCCTGAAAACTAAGTCAAGACAACATTTAAAAATATAACTAAATAACTTTAAAAACTTTAAAAAAAAATACATATTGTAAAAACCAACTCTAAAATTTCATTGTTGTCTTTAAACAATGAACATTATCTCCTGATCATGTAACTGTGGTTTAGCTGGAGTAGTTCTGCTGAACTTGGCCGTGCTCTGCTTGGCTTGGTTCCCTGGCATCAGTTTACTTCAGGTTTGCTCCTTACGTGTTTCATTCTTTGAGAACCTGAAGGACACGTGGGCATGTTTTTCTCCTGGCAATAGCAGAAGCATGAGAGAGAAGATCCAATCATGTAAGTATATCTGAAGACACCATTTGCATCATATCTGCCAACATCTGATTAGTCCAGAGCAGTTACGCAGCCAAACCCAAAGTCAAAGCGTAGAAATGTGCATATCCTGTCTCTGCTGGGAAGAATTGAAAAATCACATGGAAAAAAGGTCTGAATACAGGTAGGGTGAGGAACTGGGAACCATAATTTAATCTACTGCAGATACAAAAGTGACAAGGGGAAGGCAAAGAGATTGAAGATACAATTGGTGATTGATGACAAGGATGAGGACAGAGTAGGGAGATGCAGTTCACCAGATGATGTTCATGCAGAAGCCCCCATGGAAGACTTTAGAGTCTCCTGAGGACACATACTCTCCAGCACTTAGCATCCTACATGACCTTCCAAATATGAGCTTCCTGATGCCCTGTCATACTTAAGACTTGGCATTGTTATCTTTCTTGTGTGTCCTGAGGAATGGTTTCAAGCATGGCCTTTCTGTTTACATATTTCTAAATGTATCTTTTCTTATTAAAGAGCATGGTTGATACAACCCTGAGATTCTATATTTGAGCTTGAATTCCAAGTCCTTCTTTTGAGTAAAAAGGATGATGGAATAGAGACAGGAGTCACATTTCTGTGCCACTTTTCTCTACCCCTTCCTTTGTATTCCCTCTTCATTACTCTTCTCTCTGTCATCAGTGCTACTAGCCATCCCCACTTCTTCTTCCTGTCACTTTATTCATCTTTCCTTTCACCTTTTCTTTTTCCCTTTCTCATTTTCCACCCTTCTGTTCTTCCACATCATTCTTTACCTCTTTCCCTATCTTTTCCTATGTCCTTGCCTCTTCATCCACTCCATTCTCGCTCACTTCCCAATATTTTTTTCCACCTCCTTTTATTTTATCTTACCTTTTCCCTTCCTACTTCCCAAAGGGCCCCTTAAAAAGTCAAGTTAATGCGAGAAAATCATTAGAGTTGCTTTTAACTTTGCCATTTTCTGTCATTATAAATGCTTAAAGGATTTTTTGGGGGACAGTTCTTATTTCCCCAAACTCTCCAGTCTCTGTCCAACTCTGGCCACTCATCATCAAGAGAAATGACTGTCACTGTCACTGCTGCTTAACCAGATGGCAGGTCTGTCAGATGCTGCTACTGCAGTGAACATTTTAAATCACTGCGAACTTTGAAGCATGTGGCTGGGGAGAAAGGCTCAAAACAATCCTAATTTCCCAGATGAGTGTTGGCATTACAGAAAAAAAGGATCAAACAAAAGTGATTATGACCTGAATTGGTCTTCAGGGCCAGGTTGTGGAGTATCACCATAGCTTCAGAAAAAAAGCTTAACTCTCACCACCACCACTCTGGTGGTGTCCTTGCAGAAAAAAACAAGCTTTTATTATTTTTCCCTTGGACCAGGGACCTTTCATATTTAATCTCACAGGCAAGCTACATCTTTTTTCTGCTATAACAGAGCCCTGTAATTACTGTTATTAATCTTAAAATCATGGGCGCTAATTTCAAAGGCTTCTTGTAACCTGAAAGTCGTTCAAAACATAATGGTGCAAAAAAATAAACCACCCTTTCCAAGTGGCATCTTTACTTGGTAAATGCCAGCACAAGGAAGGATATAAACATATTCCCCAAACAAGTACCATAAACTGGGAAATGACACAGTATCAACCATAAACATGTCTTTGCCACAGCCTTGCTTAAAAACGTTCTCACTCACAAAATGGAGAGAAGCCTTTTAAATTGTATTTCAAAAAGAACAAAAATCAATACATCTACAGAAACTCTACTTGGCTGGAAAAGTTTCAGCCATGTCTATTGCATTCCCAGTGGCATTCTGTTCCCTCTTTTATCACTACCACTTCTTTCCAGTCACTGTTCAATCACTGGGATGAGACAAGCACCCCTTGGTACCAATCAATAGAATATGAGCCTTCCTGAAGAAAAGCAAACCTTTCTTTCTAAAGGATTTTACTTCCTGCCTGCTTGTCCTGCCCCATGTAAAGGGATGGCAATCCTTCACATATACATGGCATATGAACAAGTGCACCTGTGTCTGCATATGTGTATTAAAATACACTCTAGAAGGATAGTAGATATTGAGCTACTATCAATTGCCAATGTCACTTAGTAAATTAACTTATTTAATTAGATGTATCAAAGAGCAAGATTGCTAAGGGAATAGGAGAAGTAGCAGACAAGTATTCAAGTGGGGGAGGCAAGGAAGAAATCTGGAAAATGGGAGGTGACCCTGACATGAAAAGAAGGAGTAGAGCAGAACTCATCGGAGGATGAGGGTCCAGCAATCTGCTCACATGATTTTCTCACATTTCAGCTCCCTGATGAGTCATCTTGCCTGTCTGCCTTAGCTGACTACCTTGAATGTGATTCCTTGCCGGCATACATCCCATTTCAAATTGGGATACTATGTTTCCTGTATTTTAAGTATGCCCATTCATTAATTCTTACCCCACCAGAGGCAGCCTTCATTTATTGCTAACAGTCTGGGTTGTGACAGTACGCATTCATATCTTGATTAGAAAATTCATGACGACGGGGCAGTAGGACAACGGCACTGGAAATGACAGAGCAGAGCTCTCAAACTCTCCAAAGCCAACATGCCGTGCACTTACTGACTGTACTACACTGCCTACCACCTAATACTTACTGGGGAATGATAAAATGCTTAAATATTCAATCCGCAGTATTGTGTCTGATGCTGGTGGGGAAGGAGGAAAGCTGGAAAATCAGTTGGATCAGCTGTTTGGGACTTGGGTTGATATGTTGAGATCTTAAAGTCTTTATTAAAAATAACTGAGAAAGAAGACTCCTGAGTTATTATTTGTAGTGAGTTAATATTGATACAGATTAAGATTACTGTCTAACATTTAACAAGCACTATATGAGTGTTTGCTTAAAAAATAAGGGTATGTTTTTCTGGAGCAAGTGCAAACACAGGCACCAATGTAAGGTACAACCATTTAGAACACCCATCACTGACAGGGGAAGGAAGGAATGTACACAGGCAAGGAAAGAATGTGCCATGAATCAAGAAAGCAGTTTATAATTTGATAATACATGATTGCTAATTATTCAATTTTAAGGTTAAATGTTGGTGTATTTAAATGGATAATAGATTGATATAAGAAACGAAATGATTATGGTATTGCTTTGGGAATAATTTTTCTCACAGCATATATAAAACCAAAATGTGATAAACAGTTTTGCAGTTGGAGAAAGTTTAATAATATTTTAGAGTCATTTTGTCTGTACCGTAGATAATAAGCATGAGATTTAGTTTGGGATTGTCTGATTTCCTTGTCTACCTGCAGCAAATCTTAGCTAACTAGATATGTTGATTTAGTCTTTTCATTTATATTGTAATTTAGGTTAATATTAAAGTTCTTATTTATAATCTCATACATTAAATTTACTGACCTCATTTCAAGTTCTTTTCCTTTTTTCTCATTTCCCACACTGAATTTTCTTTGAGAATTTTTTAACTGCTGAGCTGAGGGGAACAGATAATTTTTCTATATTTATTTGTTCTAGTGAGCAACACTATCTTTTCTCAATTCTATCAATTTGATGTCTTATTTCTTTTCTCGAACTAAAGTCCTTTTACTTTTTGGTAGATATCCCATTTACATTTGTCTAGGGCTTAAACAATACTGTTTGCTCAAAATTTTCTTTATTTTATTTTTATTTTCCCAAAAGAATGAGCATAGTATGGCAGATAAAGCCCAAATTTTGAAATCCAATTAACTCTGAGTCTTAGTTCTGCTGCTTACTAAGTGTGAGCTCTTAGATATTACATCACTAAATTTTGTTCAACTTGTCTGTAAAAATGAACAGACACAATGCCTGTCCTTCCAAGCTCACAAGATTTGTGACAAAAATAAATAAATATGTGAAAATGTATTACAAACCATCAAGAGAATTGCACCCCGTATGTACACAAATATCAGCAATATATTTCTGATTTTCAAATAATTAATGATTATATTTTATATGTAATTATTTTTATTGACTCAGAAGGCATTTAAAATCTCAATTTTATTACCATTATTATGCTCATCGAAGTCAACATGTTGCGTATATTCAAAATCAAATTTATTTTTCAACAATGCATTTTCCCATGTTATGTGATACATAACTGATATAGTCATAGATCATCAGAGTTCTCAGGATGTGAAACCAGGTAGAAACTGGTACTCAGTTTTACAGGAGAAAATAAAACTAAACTCACTGAGGCCAAAAAAATTACCAAAGCTTATTGTTATGGGCTGATTTTTGTCCCTCTAAAATTTACATGTTGAAGCCATAATCTTCCAGTCCTTCAGAATGTGGCTATATTTGGTGATAGGTTCTTTCAATAGGTAACTAGGTTAAAATGAGGTCATTATAGTGGACCATAATCCAATATGACTTATGTCCTTATAAGAGGAAAGTTGGACACACACCCACACCCACCCACCCACACACACACACACAGAAGACCATGTAAAGACCCTGGGAGAAGATGGTTATCTACAAGCGAAGGAGAAGCTTCTAAAGAAACCAACCCTGTCACAACCCTGATTAAACTTATAGCCTCTAGAATTGTGAGAAAATAAATTTCTGTCGTTTACCCAGTCTGTGGTACTTCATTATGGCGGTTCTAATAAATTTATACACTAATTTAAAGCAGATACAGACTAAATTTCAGGTATCGCCAATCCTTATTGAGTACTTATTCCACCACATTATACTGCTTCCCAATTTTATTTTTAAAAAGATTCACTAAGTAAGGGAATAATTATTTAAATGGTGAAATAAATAAAAAAAGCAATTAGCAATGATACAATGAAGAAAATATTCTGAAAGAATAATTCTTTTAAGACAGCATCCAGTCAGATGCTACAGTTTAGCCAATGCAGGAATCAATTAATAACTGTGATTGTTCATGGTTGACTTAAGTCATAGGACCCACCTAACAAAATTTGGAAGTGTCATTGGAATTCTGGACCATTTCAGTAGAACTGAATCCCCAACATGGAAGAAATCTTACAGAATGTAACAAATCATTAATAGAAATATACGTAAAGAGAGAAGTTCACAAATAACATAGAAAAAAAACATAATAAATGTAGGGATTTCATATTAGTTATCAGAGGTAGTGGTGGCGCCATTAAGCCCAAAAGACAAGTATGCTATTTGTAATGCCAGTCATATTTCACAACCTCTTCTTGCTTTGCTATCCTGCAATACTTTTATATTCCTACATGCCACTGTGGCTCATTCCTTATGCTGTATCATGTCATACTGGCCATCTTGAATCACAGGTGATATATACTGGGTCAATATTTGTTTAATTAATGGATAAGAAAGGACCATTAATTTTCAGCTAAAATCATGCTCCTGGAGGGCACCACCAGCAGTGCCTTCAAAAAAAAGGAAGAGGAAGGGAAAAGAGAAAGGGAAGGGAGCAAAGGAGAGAAGAAGAGATAAAACAAAATGAAACAAAGGAAAAGAACATTTTGTCCTGCAAATAGGGACGTGAGTGTGAAATAAAACAAAACCAATAAATTATTAGAGTCAGTCATAACTCATGTGAGATGGTCAATCCTAAATAGTCAAAAAAAGTCATCAGTTTAGTGCTCAGTGGGTTTTGTATGAAGTTGGAGTGATGAATCTTGAGCCAACTTGTATATCTGCATTCATAGCTACTGTTCAACTCTAAGTATGTTTCTGCAGACAATCTGTCATTTACAGGCCTTCCATGACTTTACGTTTGAAATTAAGTTTCCTTATAGCTTTATCTGGCTAAAAGTACCATCCACTTTAAATATTTCAAAATAATGACTTTCATTCCACCAACAGCTATGGCCGCTTATTGACTAACTCACTGACACAATGTCATTCTCTTCTCATAAATATAATTTATTTTGATACTTTAATGTTTATAAATTATATAGATTATTAATGGTTACCAGAAGAATTTTTCTGGGATACAGAAAACTATGTTTTATTATTTTAGACTGTGGAGTAAACACCATATAAATAGCACAAATAAATGGCCTCATTTAAATCCATTGATGCAGTTACAAAAGACAGTTTGAGACCTTGCATGCACTGTGCAACTTAGTTTTAATTCTTCAATGTAAGCTGTAGCAGTAGGTACTATACTGAGATGTGCTTTTCATGTTAATAAATATTGAGATTGCAATTCTCAGTTAGCATTTGAAGTAAAAATGATTCTGAAGGTTCTGTAATGGTTGCTGGAGCTCCTCCTTATCAAATCTCCTATGTGCATTATGCTGGAAATTCACACTTAAATATTATGGAGAATCAATTTGTAAAGGAGTAGATATTACTTCACTTAGATGAACTAATTTCATTTAAAATGAATGTATTAGAAAATTTGCTCAGAAAATACTAGTATCCATTACATCATTAAAAAATGTGTTAAACTTTTCTGTTGGATGATGCAGAAAAACTTTTATAAAATCAGCTGAATTCATGACCATATTTCAATATAACACTATTTGGATATTTTGATTATAAGCAAATTATGCAGCAAACTGGCCGTGGATCGGCAATTTTCTGGATCTCATGGGATTTCTCATTATTATGGCTCCTTTTGGCTGAACATATCTACTAAAGCAATGACATTCTGAAATACAATGATTATAATTTTCACTTGCTTTGTCTCTTAAAAATGTTTTTAAATAGGCAAGTAGCATTAAAATGAATAAAATGTGTGAGATAGTAAAAAGTCATAAAAATATTTATAGAAAATAAACAACATAGGACTACTGAACATAACAACTTAAATGAAAATAAGCAACCAGATAAATCAAAATAGCTGTTTGTTTGAAGCCCAGTATTTTTTTTTTAAACATCTTTATTGAAGTATAATTGCCTTACAATAGTGTGTTAGCTTCTGCTTTATAACAAAGTGAATCAGTTATACATATACAATATGTTCCCATTTCTCTTCCCTCTTGCATCTCCCTCCCTCCCACCCTCCCCATCCCACCCCTCTAGGTGGTCACAAAGCACCGAGCTGATCTCCCTGTGCTGTGCGAAGCCCCGTATTTTTAATTAAACCACACATTTTATTGTGGGCCTTGCAAGCAAAATTACAATTGAGAATTTTAAAATGCTTCCAAAAGAGGAACACAAAGATCTTTAGCTTGTCGGTACTAGCTGAGTTGCTTCCGTTAAACTTTAATATACATGTTCTTTTCCCAGCTAAAGACTATAAACTCCTGCAAAGTGGGGCCTTTTTTTAAAACTAAATATGTTCTCATAGACTCCACACTTAATTAAGATTTGAGTAGCTAGAAGGATTAACTCGGCACAGTTTGATGTTGTTAATTACTGGAAATGCTAATATCGATAAAGTCATCCTCAGCATAGTTGACCGTGGTTATCCAGTGATCCTGGCACCATTTTACTTCCTCATATGAACATCAAAAATTGTGTTCTGTAGCCCAAAACTCTGCTTTTGGTTCAAAGGGGATTGGGTTCGAATCCCAGCTCTACCTCTTTTTGTTGATGTGGTCTTGAGCAAGTTACCTAACTGTGCTGGGAGTCGACAGTGAACTGAGTGAGTTACCGCAGGATGTTTTATTTTCTTAGAGAAACACCGTGATCCACCACTTCTGTCAGAATCCGGACACTTATTAGCTTAAGGTAGTTGGAAGTTTCAAGACTAGATCACACTGCATTCCTTTCTAGGATGTATCTTTGCTTAATATCAATGTAGGACAGGAAATGAGATTTGCGAGTTCAATCTGATTCCGAGATTTGAGAAGTTAGGGAGTATGTAATAGGCACACACATCCCATTAGTAACTAATTGACATTATTTAAGAAACTAAAATCAATATATTATTTTTCTTTCAATTTATTTTTTTTTCCAAACAGCTACTAAGTTATTAGGACATAAACACTTAAGTTGTTTGGACCTGTAACTACTTAAAACATGAAACTGTTTGGCATTTTTTTTAACCTAGTAGCCATGAAGAAATTAATGAATTACTAAAAGCACAGTGACAGAAAACCTCTGACTTCAAACTTCATTTTCCTTATCTCCAAGAGGAAAGCAGTGCCAATTTTAAAGACAAGTGTGAGGCTTAAATTAGGGAACTTTTGTACAGCGTCTGGGATATATTAAGAACTCAAGAAATTAAACACTTTGTGCTTATTATTTTAGGTGCAAAAGTCTTCTAGAGTAATTTAGCTCATTTCTCTTGTCATAATGTACTAGCCTTAAGCTCAGTATTTTTTGGCTTTCCAACCATTATAGCAAATTAGCAGCAGAGTAAGGGCTATCAATGGGACCTCCAATTCCTTAATTCTGCCTGCCTAAAACTGTAGCTAAGCAAATAAATTTAAATTGTTTTTGATGAACACTATTTTGTCTCCAGAACTTAGGTTTCAGTAAGAAAGAGTTAATCACAGAAAAAGTATATTTACTTTAAAAAAAAAAAACCATGGGGGTTGCAGAGAAGATGGCAGAAGAGTAAGACGCAGAGATCATCTTCCTCCCCACAAATACATCAGAAATACATGTACACGTGGAACTGCTCCTATAGAACACTCACTGAACGCTAGCAGAAGACTTCAGACCTCCCAAAAGGCAAGAAACTCCCCACGTACCTGGGTAGGGCAAAAGAAAAAAGGAAAAACAGAGACAAAAGAATAGGGATGGGATCTGCACCAGTGGGAGGGAGCTGTGAAGGAGGAAAGGTTTCCACACACTAGGAAGCCCCTTCGTGGGCGGAGACTGTGGGTGGCGGAGGGGGGAAGCTTCGGAGCCACGGAGGAGAGCGCAGCAACAGGGGTACGGAGGGCAAAGTGGTGAGGTTCCCGCACAGAGGATTGGTGCCGACCAGCACTCACCAGCCTGAGAGGCTTGTCTGCTCACCTGCCAGGGCGGGTGGGGCTGAGAGCTGAGGCTCGGGCTTTGGTTGGATCCCAGGGAGAGGATTGGGGTTGGCGGCGTGAGCACAGCCTGAAGGGGGCTAGTGCACCACAGCTAGCCGAGAGGGAGTCCGGGAAAATATGTGGACCTGTCGAAGAGGCAAGACATTTTCTTGCCTCTTTGTTTCCTGGTGCATGAGGAGAGGGTATTAAGAGTGCTGCTTAAAGGAGCTCCAGAGATGGGCACGAGCCGGGGCTATCAGCGCGGACCACAGAGACAGGCATGAGATGCTAAGGCTGCTGCTGCCACCACCAAAAAGCCTGTGTGCAAGCAAGGTCACTATCCACACCTCCCCTCCCGGGAGCCTGTGCAGCCCACCACTTCCAGGGTCCTGTAATCCAGGGACAACTTCCCCGGGAGAACACACTGTGCACCTCAGACTGGTGCAATGTCACGCCGGCCTCTGCCGCTGCAGGCTCGCCCCGCATCCGTACCCCTCCCTCCCCCTGGCCTGAGTGAGCCAGAGCCCCCGATGTTCCTTTAACCCTATCCTGTCTGAGCGAAAAACAGATGCCCGCAGGCAAGCCACATGCAGAGGCGGATCCAGATCCAAAGCTGAAACCTGGGAGCTGTGCGAACAAAGAAGAGAAAGGGAAATTTCTCCCAGCAGCCTCAGAAGCAGCGGATTAAAGCTCCGCAATCAACTTGACATACCTGCATCTGTGGAATAACTGAATAGACAACGAATCATCCCAAATTGAGGAGGTGGACTTTGGGAGAAAGATATATTATTTTTTACCCTTTTCCTCTTTTTGTGAGTGTGTATGTGTATGCTTCTGTGAGAGATTTTGTCTTTCACCATTTGTCTTAGAGTTCTCTCTGTCCGTTTTTTTTTTTTCTTATTTTTAAAAAAATTTTCTCTTAATAATTATTTTTAATTATATTTTAATAACTTTATTTTATTTTATATTTATTTTATTTTATTTTATCCTCTTTCTTTCTTTCTTTCTATTTTTTCTCCCTTTTATTCTGAGCCATGTGGATGAAAGGCTCTTGGTGCTCCAACCAGGCATCAGGACTGTGCCTCTGAGGTGGGAGAACCAACTTCAGGACACTGATCTACAAGACACCTCCCAGCTCCACGTAATACCAAATGGTGAAAACCTGCCAGAGATCTCCATCTCAACACCAAGACCCAGCTTAACTCAACGACCAGCAAGCTACAGTGCTGGACACCCTATACGAAACAACTAGCAAGACAGGGACACAGCCCCATCCATTAGCAGAGAGGCTGCCTAAAATCATAATAAGGCCAAAGACACCCCAAAACACACCACCAAACATGGACCTGCCCACCAGAAAGACAAGATCCAGCCTTATCCACCAGAACACAGGCACTAGTCCCCTCCACCAGGAAGCCTACACAACCCACTGAACCAACATTAGCCACTGGGGACAGACACCAAAAACAACGGGAACTCCGAACCTGCAGCCTGCAAAAAGGAGACCCCAAACACAGTAAGGCAAGCAAAATGAGAAGACAGAAAAACACACAGCAGATGAAGGAGCAGGGTCAAAACACACCAGACCTAACAAATGAAGAGGAAATAGGCAGTCAACCTGAAAAAGAACTCAGAAAAATGATATTAAAGATGATCCAAAATCTTGGAAATAGAATAGACAAAATGCAAGAAACATTTAACAAGGACCTAGAAGAACTAAAGAAGAAACAAGCAACAATGAACAACACAATAAATGAAATTAAAAATACTCTTGATGGGATCAATAGCAGAATAACTGAGGCAGAAAAACGGATAAGTGACCTGGAAGATAAAATAGTGGAAATAGCTACTGCAGAGCAGAATAAAGAAAAAAGAATGAAAAGAAATGAGGACAGTCTCAGAGACCTCTGGGAAAACATTAAACACACCAACATTCGAATTATAGGGGTCCCAGAAAAAGAAGAGAAAAAGAAAGGGTCTGAGATAATATTTGAAGAGATTATAGTTGAAAACTTCCCTAATATGGGAAAGGAAATAGTTAATCAAGTCCTGGAAGCACAGAGAGTCCCATACAAGATAATCCAAGGAAAAACACGCCAAGACACATATTAATCAAACTATCAAAAATTAAATATAAAGACAACATATTAAAAGCAGCAAGGGAAAAACAACCAATAACACACAAGGGAATCCCCATAAGGATAACAGCTGATCTTTCAGCAGAAACTCTCCAAGCCAGAAGGAAGTGGCAGGACATATTTAAAGTGATGAAGGAGAAAAACCTACAACCAAGGTTACTCTACCCAGCAAGGATCTCATTCAGATTTGACGGAGAAATTAAAACCTTTATAGACAAGCAAAAGCTGAGAGAGTTCAGCACCACCAAACCAGTTTTACAACAAATGCTAAAGGAACTTCTCTAGTCAAGAAACAAAAGAGAAGGAAAACACCTACAATAACAAACCCAAAACATTTAAGAAAATGGGAATAGGAACATGCACATTGATAATTACCTTAAATGTAAATGGATTAAATGCTCCCACCAAAAGACACAGACTGGCTGAATGGATACAAAAACAAGACCCATGTATATACTGTGTACAAGAGACCCACTTCAGACCTAGGGACACATACAGACCAAAAGTGAGGGGATAGAAAAAGATATTCCATGCAAATGGAAATCAAAAGAAGCTGGAGTAGCAATTCTCATATCAGACCAATAGACTTTAAAATAAAGACTACTACAAGAGACAAAGAAGGACACTATATAATGATCAACGGATCGATCCAGGAAGAAGATATGACAATTGTAAATATTTATGCACCCAACATAGGAGCACCTCAATACATAAGGCAAATACTAAGAGCCATAAAAGGGGAAATTAACAGTAACACAATCATAGTAGGGGACTTTAACACCCCACTTTCACCAATGGACAGATAATCCAAATTGAAAATAAATAAGGAAACACAAGCTTTAAATGATACATTAAACAAGATGGACTTCATTGATATTTATAGGACATTCCACCCCAAAACAACAGAATACACATTTTTCTCAAGTGCTCATGGAACATTCTCCAGGATAAATCATATCTTGGGTCACAAATCAAGCCTTGGTAAATTTAAGAAAATTAAAATTGTATCAAGTACCTTTTCCGGCCACAACACTATAAGACTAGATATCAATTACAGGAAAAGATCTGTAAAAAATACAAAAACATGGAGGTTAAACAATGCACTACTTAATAACGAAGTGATCACTGAAGAAATCAAAGAGGAAATCAAAAAATATCTAGAAACAAATGACAATGGAGACACAATGAGCCAAAACCTATGGGATGCAGCAAAAGCAGTTCTAAGAGGGAAGTTTATAGCAATACAATCCTACCTTAAGAAACAGGAAACATCTCAAATAAACAATCTAAACTTGCACCTAAAGCAATTAGAGAAAGAAAAACAAAAAAACCCAAATTTAGCAGAAGGAAAGAAATCATAAAGATCAGATCAGAAATAAATGAAAAAGAAATGAGGGAAATGATAGCAAAGATCAACAAAAATAAAACTGCTTCTTTGAAAAGATAAACAAAATTGATAAACCATTAGCCAGACTCATCAAGAATAAAAGGGAGAAGACTCAAATCAATAGAGTTAGAAATGAAAAAGGAGAAGTAACCACTGACACTGCAGAAATACAAACGATCATGAGAGATTACTACAAGCAACTCTATGCCAATAAAATGGACAACCTGGAAGAAATGGACAGATTCTTAGAAATGCACAACTTGCCGAGACTGAACCAGGAAGAAATAGAAAATATGAACATACCAATCACAAGCACTGAAATTGAAACTGTGATTAAAAACCTTCCAACAAACAAAAGCCCAGGACCAGATGGCTTCACAGGCGAATTCTATCAAACATTTAGAGGAGAGCTAACACCTATCCTTCTCAAACTCTTCCAAAATATTGCAGAGGGAGGAACACTCCCCATCTCATTCTACGAGGCCACGATCACCCTGATACCAAAACCAGACAAAGATGTCACAAAGAAAGAAAACTACAGGCCAATATCACTGATGATCATAGACACAAAAATCCTCAACAAAATACTAGCAAACAGAATCCAACAGCACATTAAAAGGATTATACACCATGATTAAGTGGGGTTTATTCCAGGAATGCAAAGGTTCTTCAATATATGCAAATCAATCAGTGTGATACACCATATTAACAAATTGAAAGAGAAAAGTCATATGATCATCTCAATAGATACAGAGAAAGCTTTCGACAAAATTCAACACCCATTTATGATAAAAGCCCTGCAGAAAGTAGGCATAGAGGGAACTTTCCTCAACATAATAAAGGCCATATATGACAAACCCACAGCCAACATCATCCTCAATGGTGAAAAGCTGAAACCATTTCCACTAAGATCAGGAACAAGACAAGGTTGCCCTCTCTCGCCACTATTATTAAACATAGTTTTGGAAGTTTTAGCCACAGCATTCAGAGAAGAAAAAGAAATAAAAGGAATCCAAATCAGAAAAGAAGAAGTAAAGCTGTCACTGTTTGCAGATGACATGATACTATACATAGAGAATCCTAAATATGCTACCAGAAAACTACTAGAGCTAATCAGTGAATTTGGTAAAGTAGCGGGATACAAAACTAATGCACAGAAATCTCTTGCATTTCTATACACTAATGATGAAAAACCTGAAAGTGAAATTAGGAAAACACTCCCTTTTACCATTGCAACAAAAGGAATAAAATATCTAGGAATAAACCTACCTAAGGAGATAAAAGACCTGTATGCAGAAAACTAGAAGACACTGATGAAAGAAAGTAAAGATGCTACAAATAGATGGAGAGATATACCATGTTCTTGGATTGGAAGAATCAACATTGTGAAAATGACTCTACCACCCAAAGTAATCTACAGATTCAATGCAATCCCTATCAAACTACCACTGGCATTTTTCACAGAAGTAGAACAAAAAATTCCACAATTTTTATGGAAATACAAAAGACCCCGAATAGCCAAAGCAATCTTGAGAACGAAATATGGAGCTGGAGGAATCAGGCTCCCTGACTTCAGACTACACTATAAAGCTACAGTAATCAAGACAGTATGGTACTGACACAAAAACAGAAATATAGATCAATGTAACAGGATAGAAAGCCCAGAGATAAACCCACGTACATATGGTCACCTTATTTTTGATAAAGGAGGCAAGAATATACAGTGGAGAATAGAGAGCCTCTTCAATAAGTGGTGCTAGGAAAACTGGACAGGTACATGTAAAAGTATGAAATTAGAACACTCCCTAACACCATACACAAAAATAAACTCAAAACGGATTAAAGACCTAAATGTAAGGACAGACACTATCAAACTCTTAGAGGAAAACATAGGCAGAACACTCTATGACATAAATCACAGCAAGATTCTTTTTGACCCAGCTCCTAGAGAAATGGAAATAAAAACACAAATAAACCAATGGGACCTAATGAAACTTAAAAGCTTTTGCACAGCAAAGGAAACCATAAACAAGACCAAAAGACAACCCTCAGAATGGGAGAAAATATTTGCAAATGAAGCAACTGACAAAGGATTAATCTCCAAGATTTACAAGCAGCTCATGCAGCTCAATAACAAATAAACAAACAACCCAATCCAAAAATGAGCAGACGACCTAAATAGACATTTCTCCAAAGAAGATATACAGATTGCCAACACACACATGAAAGAATGCTCAACATCACTAATCATTAGAGAAATGCAAGACAAAACTACATTGAGGTATCACCTCACACCGGTCAGAATGGCCTTCATCAGAAAATCTGCAAACAATAAATGCTGGAGAGGGTGTGGAGAAAAGGGTACACTCTTGCACTGTTGGTGGGAATGTAATTTGATACAGCCACTATGGAGTACAGCATGGAGGTTCCTTAATAAACTAAAAATGGAACTACCATACAACCCAGCAATCCCACTACTGGGCATATACCCTGAGAAAACCATAATTCAAAAAGAGTCATGTACCAAAATGTTCATTACAGCTCTATTTACAATAGCCAGGACATAGAAGCAACCTAAGTGTCCATCATCAGGTGAATGGATAGAGAAGATATGGCACATATATAAAATGGAATATTACTTAGCCATAAAAAGAAACGAAATGGAGTTATTTGTAGTGAGGTGGATGGAGTTAGAGTCTGTCATACAGAGTGAAGTATGTCAGAAAGAGAAAATCAAATACAGTATGCTAACACATATATATGGAATCTAAGGAAAAAAATAAATAAATGAATTAAAACAGGTCATGAAGAACCTAGTGGCAAGACGGGAATAAAGACACAGACCTACTAGAGAATGGACTTTAGGATAGGGGGAGTTGGAAGGGTAAGCTGTGACAAAGTGAGAGAGTGGCATGGACATATATACACTACCAAACGTAAAATAGATAGCTAGTGGGAAGCAACCACAAAGCACAAGGAGATCAGCTCGGTGCTTTGTGACCACCTAGAGGGGTGGGATAGGGAGGGTGGGATGGAGGGAGATGCAAGAGGGCAGAGATATGGGAACATATGTATATGTATAACTGATTCACTTTGTTATAAATCAGATACTAACACACCATTGTTAAGCAATTATACTCCAATAAAGATGTTAAAAAAAAAAAAGGAAAAACACATGCTATTTGTTCTGTTTTGAGCATGATCCGCTTTATTTTTATTTTTTTATTGAAATATAGTTGATTTACAATGTTGTGTCAATTTCTGCTGTACAGCAAAGTGATTCAGTTATGCATATATATATACATTCTTTTTTATTCACTTTCCCATTATGATTTATCAAAGGATATTGAATATAGTACCCTGTGCTACACAGTAACACAGTACACAGTAGGATATTGTTGTTTATACATTATGTGTATAATCACCTGTATATAGGTTTGTATCATCTAACATCTGTATATAGGTTTGTATCACTTAACCCCCAAACTCCCAGTCCATCCCTCTCCCACCCCCCGCCCCCTTGGCAACCACTAGTATGTTCTCTATATGTGTGAGTCTGTTTCTGTTTTATAGATAAGTTCATTTGTGTCATGTTTTAGATTCTAGATAAGTGCTATTACATGGTATTTGTCTTTCTCTTTCTGACTTACTTCACTTAGTATGATAATGTCTAATTCCATCCATGTTGCTGCAAATGGTATTATTTCATTATTTTTTTATAGCTGAGTAGTATTCCATTGTATATATGTACCACATCTTCTTTATCTATTCATCTGTTGACAGGCATTAGGTTATTTCCACGTCTTGGCTATTGTAAACAGTGCAGCAATGAAAATTGGAGTGCATGTATCTTTTTGAATTAGAGTTTTCTCCAGATATATGCCCGAGTGGGATTGCTGGATCATATGGCAACTTTATTTTTAGTTTTTTGAGGAACCCCCGTACTGTTCTCCATAGTGACTGCACCAACTTACATTCCCAAAAACAGTGTAGGAGGGTTCTCTTTTCTCCACATCCTCTCCAGCATTTGTTATTTGTAGACTTTTTAATGATGGCCATTCTGACTGGTGTAAGGCACCACCTCACTGTAGTTTTGATTTGCATTTCTCTAATAATTAGCAGTGTTGAGCATCTTTTCATGGAGCACAATTGACTTTAAACTCAACTATAATACATATTCCTCTAGTAATGAAACCATAAAAAAAAATGAGTGTATAGACTAGGGACCAATAGTGTCATTCAAGCCTTTATCTAAGAAAAATTCAATTATGAACAATGGGCGCCATACTTCTATCATAGAAGAAAGATAGAATAAGGTGTTTGGGACACATTTTCTGCAGTAGGAGTTGGATCGAAATGTTTTCCCCTTAATTTTTATTTAACTAAGGATCCAACTCATTGGAGCCCAATTGTTCTGTAAGCATTCCTGAGATAGTTTCATCCTGAAGAAGACATTCCCTCTCCCTCTCCCTCTCTCTCTCTCTCTCTCACTTCTTTTCTTTAATGTGTTTGAATCTGAGGATACAGCAGTGAATGCCATATGGCATAACTTTACCTCAAGGAACTCACATTATGGTGTATTTAGTTTTAAAAGTGAATCTGACCAATATATAAAAATCTAAGACTAACAGAAAGGTAAATTTTTAATTCTATTTTTCTCATCTCCTTCAATCACTTTTAGTATATACCATGTTCAAGAGCTTAAGACATACATGGCCTATGACAAGTGGCATAGACTGTCTAGATAGTATAAAAGAGAAAGCCAAAACAGAGGAAGAGAACAAATCTGAAAAGGATGTATATGTCTGTCTTGGTTTTTGAATTTCATCCTAAGGGTTATAAAGAGCTATTGGAAGATATTAATAAAGGAAATTATATAATCCTAATTCAGACCCAGAAATATCATTTGGGTGTGGCATGAAAAATGGACTGAGGGAGAGTGTGGACATCTTGAAGCAAGGAGACCAGCTATAAGGGTATTTCAGTAGCTCAAGTGAGATAAGGAGAGACTGGGAATGAAAACAGAAGGAGAGATGCAGATATCTTGTGCTCTGAGTACAAAGTCTCAGCTCTCCACTTCAAGGCAGATCATTCCCTCCAGGTGTGCGTGTTTCTGTATCATAGCATTTTACAGTTTACAGAAATCAGGAGGGCATAGTTGGGGAAGAAGTAAAGGAATCCTGTGTTCTATACACACCTCCACCTCTTCCCAGGTCCCAACATGCCCATCCAACATTTCTAAGAAATTACATTTTGTAATTGTTGGATGCATAGTGTAACTGATGAACATTCATGGATTCACCTGTATGAAAAAAATAACAGAATATATTGAGAGAGTGTAAACCTTGATGTAGGGTGGTGGGTAGTGAGTGGAGTTGAGAGAAAAAATAAAACCAAGAAAAGACTTTCATCACTATTTTATGAAGCGAGCAAGCATTGTCATATTCACATAACCCATGCTTCTGGCCTGGCCCTAACACCTACTTGAAACCCTTTGTGCATACGGTCTTGGTTTTAGCTCCCAAACAGATTTAGAGATGGTAGAATAACTGTGCTGAGTAGCTAACATAGCTCGTCAGTATAGACAACTTAGCGTGAATGTAGCTCATTGCTAGTCTTGGAGAGAAAAGATATATTTCTGTGTCACTGCATGACACTTCTGTGACAATGACACTTTTTTTTCATTTCTGTAATTCCTTTCCATATTATAGCAGAGTATCTAAGCCAATCAGGATTAAAAACTTAGCCACACTATTGAGCTGAACTGTCTGTGGTGGGTCCACTTCAAAATGGAGAATTAAACAGTTTTACCTCTCCTATCCCTATCCTGTTCATTCCCTTTCAACAACTATTTTTTTACCTCGAGGTGATCATAAAACTTTTCCTCTAAGAGTGTAAGCCCAGAACCATAATTTCCTTTGTCTCTTGTCAAAACTTATCTTGCCTACGTCCTCATCCTTCAACAAGTTTTGTCTTGGTATATCTGATACACTAATTCATGTAGCTGATATAGGTTCAATGATTACTCATATCTCAGATCCTACATTAATACCTTAACAGGAGCCAGCAAGGCCTTAACCCAAAGCTAAAACAAACTAGGAAATGTCAGATACTCTAGGAGGCAGATTCTGGAAATATGTTGCAGCAGGGAGTTTGTCATCTTTGTTCCTACTTAAGTCAAGTCTGTTTAAAAATACATTTTTCTGAACTGTGGCTGAGGGACTTTCATGTTTTGCCAAATATCATTTTGAAATATTATTATTCACAATAGCATCTTCTTGAATTTCTTCTTCTATCCTTTCACTTCTACAAAGTGCCTTTTAAAAGCCAGACACTACATAACAATAGGCATACAAAAAAAAATGCTCTGAACCCAGTTTAGTAAGAAAAGAAGAAACTATCAGCTCAGTACAGGTTGAGACATAGGATTTTGAGATTAAGAGCCTCATGTTCCCTGTCTGAGAGGGATTTTCAGAACACGGTTGTTCAGTTCTATAGATTTATGACATGGAATGAATAGGGAACAAATAGTTTTCCTCAGTCCACAAGTTCTATTCATGATGAAAGAAGAAAGTCTATTCAATTATTCCCTTTCTGTCAGATTGCCAATTTTTGTAGTGCTGGGTTGATTAAATTCAGTGTTTGAAAACTCCAAAAATATTTGAATAAAAGAGGCCAAATACACAGATGATTTTAAGTGATTTTAAATTCCAGTGGGTTTTGCTTCTCTTTCTGTGTTGGTTTTTATATGAAGTTAAATTAGAACTTCTGTATATATTGTATTTGGAGTTCTCAAACAATATGTCTCCTATTAACCTTAACTTTCTTATTAGTTTTCAGACTGACTTTGTCAGTACATTTCTCACAGATGCATCCTGAGAGACAAATATCTACTCTGTTATTTACTCAGATATGTTTTGAAATGTTCATAACAATCTCTAGACATGCAGCCTCTTAAAAAAGAAATGAAAAGAAAAAGGGCTGCCTTTCCTCAACTGTCTCTTTGATCAGCTCCAGACCACGTGGTCTATCAAAAACGTTTGCCTCCTAACTGCTCTCTACTCTCCAGTGTCTTCCAAATCAATGTCATCAAGTTGTTATTTATCAATCTGAAGATGCCCAGCAGGCATGAGGCTTTGTAAAAAACATGAGAAGAAAAAGATTTTCAGAATTTCTTTTTAAAAAAATCTTAAATCTCATTGAGAAAGAAAACATGCTCATGAAATATACATATTTTTTTATAAAAATAATGAATGTAATCAAGTGTTGAATGTGTGATTCTAACAGCAAATGTGTGAAGATGGGAAGATGGAGAAATAACTGTCCTAGAGTATCTTAAATTGGATTTGGAAGAATGGGCCGAAGTTACACAGGTTAACCAAAGGAGCTGGATGCAATTTGCCTGCTCTCAGAAAGATGGCATAGGACCAGGGGCTGTGCAAGGTCATAGGAAGATAATTTTCTTATTTGGAGTTAGTGTGTGACTTAAGAAACATAGGGAGCACTTTCTATGCCCCAGATACTGAGCAAAGCACTGGGCATAGACCAGGTAAACAACACAAAGATGGAATTGCCAATACAAAACTTACAGCCTAGCTGGGAAATCATATAGTAAATAAATCATTACTCATAGTGACTAATAAAACTAAATAGGCAAAGTGTCATGAAGGAGTACAAGATGCTAAGGGACTGTATGTCTGAGGTACTGAAGGCCAGGGTGCCTGTAAATGAGAGAGGGATGGGAGAGTGGCCAGACAGGATGCTGGAGTATTTACCAGGGACCTGGGCATGTTGATCTTTCTTGTATAGTTTTGTCATTTACTCTAATGGTAACAGACTACCCTGTGGGGGATTAAGCACAGCAATAACCTGATTGGATTTGTGTAATGGTGTAGCAGTATTTAGAACACTGAATTTTGATAAGTAGTCCTAGCCCCCCTCTCTGTCCATTAACTATCTCTATTTCTTGTTCTTGCTTTCATCATTTGTAAAATGGGACAATGTTATATACATCAGATAAGATCAGGTAAGTGAATTGTAAAGTTACATTTTGTGTACACACCTGTGTGTTAGGGACCACTGCTTATTCTCTCATTCATCCTTGTATCACCAGCCACTAAGAACATGCCTTTATCATCATGCAGGGCCCACTAAATGTTTTTACATAGAATATGTAAGTACACACACATACACATGTGTGTGTGGGTGTATGTTTCTGACAAATCCAAGTTCCAGAATCCCTTTCTCCAAAGGGAGGAAAATTCTTGGTTACAAGACTCCTACCTTCTTCCCAGAAGCTAGCTCTGCAAAGCACAAAAGTTGCTATTACCCAGGCATCAACCATATCGCTCTCTGATCCCATATCCCAAGGTCTTAACTACTTAACTACCACCTTTTAAGGATAAATTAATGTACTTTCTTACAACTATATCAGTCTCAACCATAAAGACCTTACTACTAATTTGACTACCTCTTGTTTCAGAATCCAGTGTTGTATGCTCTATATTTCCCTTTGGAGTAACTTCGTTAAGGCTACAAGGTCTTCAGCTTCTTTTTAGGCCTCTACAATAGTTGTGCTGTATATATGATAAATATTTGTTAAAGCTGACAGAACTATTCTGGCAGGGAACTATTTTTGTGGTCTAGTTAGCAGTGTCTATTTTGATGTCTTCTCAAGGAACAAACAATTCCCTCCACCTAAAGATTATTTTTCCAGCTCTTTTAGCTTCACCGTCTGTCTTTTATCTAAATGACAGTTTCTTGGACATCCAAATCTATATAATGCAATAGAAGTTTCTTTCATTGAAGGATGAAACATCTGTTTGATGGCATTCATTCCTTAGCAGAAAAGAATACCTATGTCTTTTCATCTCTTAAGAATGGCTCCTGGTGTTGCAGGGGTGAAGATGCACACAACTGCCATTGAGAGTGCTGAATTTGTGACATAACATCAATGCTTAGGGATGTACCTGTTTTTCAATGTCAGTTGAGTCCCGAGGGAGATTCTGGATAAATTTCCCAGCACTGGTGATGCATTATCCTCATTGCTTTACTTTGGGGAGCAATTCTTTCATCATTCATTCCACATTTAATGTTATTGGTCCAACTGGGTTGATGTGGTGCTGATGAAATGAAAATTTCTTTCATTCATAATTTGAAAGGTCAGGAATAAGTGAATTCTCTCAAGGAAGTTGTAGATCCATTTGTTTTTCAACTGTCATAAAACCTAGTTTCCATTTTAATACACAGACAAACTAGAAATAGAAACAGTTTTAAAAGAATTTAGACTAATTCATAAACATAGAACATAGATCCAGGATGGACTATTAGGAAAACAAAGATACTTACTGACCCTGACGCCTTGAAATTGACACTTTGAGGTAAGTTATATAACCTTTCATAAATGTCGAACCAATGAGCTTTCAGTCCTACTCATCATCTGCATTCTCCAGGTACATGATTTTCGGAACGGCCCCGCCCCCATTGGAGTCTTCAAACTTGTTGTTCTGTTAATGAAATGTTCTCTTTCTTAGCTTATATAAAATTATATTTCTATCACCACTAAATTATTTTTAAAACGTTTATCCCAGATTCCTCTCTGGGTACTCTGATTACAGGTATACCTTGGAGATATTGCGGGTTCAATTCCAGACCGCCATAACAAAGCGAATATTGCAATAAAGTGAGTCACACCAATTTTTTTGTTTAGTTATAGCTGTTGCAAATGTCTTTTTTCATTTTGGGGCTAACGCTCTCAATGGTGTTTGATAAACACAAGTTCTTAATTTTAGTAAAGTCCAAAGTTTCAATACCTCTTTTCACCTAGTGCAGCTTCCAAATCGAACTTATATTTACTGGCATAAGATTGTTTGAAATATCCTCATATCATTTTAATATCTATATGATTTATAGAGATGTCCCTTCTAGTAGTTTCCTGATGTTTGTAATATGTCTTTTCATTTACTGATGTCTTAAAAATATTATTTGTTTTTGAAATAACCAACTTTTGTCTTCTACTTCATTTATTTCTTTATATTTATTATTTCCTTCTTTGTACTTTCTTTAAATACTGTTTTTCTAACTTACTGAAATAAGTGTTTATGTAATTTGTTTATAGGTTTTTTTTTCTGATATATGCATGTAAGGATATAACTTTTCCTTTAAATGCAACTTTATGGACATTGCATAAGTTTTGATATGCCATAAGTTTATTACAATTCAGTTCAAAATATTTTCTAATTTCCATTGTGATTTCTTCTTGGGCTCACTATTTACTTGAATGGCATTTTTTAATTTCCAAAACCGTGAGTTACACTTTGTTTAACCAGTGGCAATGGTCTTGGATTCTGATTGAGAATCAAATTCCTAAGATGTAATACACTTCACTCAGAATCAAGTTTATTCAACTTTCAGAAGGGATACAGTAGAAGAAATGTCATATGCATGATGGAATGGTGGTGTTCTCTTGACTCCAAGGCACAGAATCCGATTTTGAAAACCACCCTGCATTGGGACGTTTGTAATTACATGGACAAGTGTGGCTGAGCATGGACCACTTCAGTTTAGGAAAGTGTTAATCCTTTCATTTGGGGGCTGGGGGCCAATATTTTTCTTGATATATGTGAAATTTTGTTTTTCAAAATATTTTATTTTCTCTATATGAGCCTATTGACCTTTATTTTACTCATTTTGTGGTATTAGAGTGTTTTACTAGATTCTTAATTTAATGGTACCCTCTTCTGTCGGTATGACAAAGTCTTGGTATTTTAAGTGGATTTTGTTTGTTTGTTGCTTGCTTGCTTATTTTGATGGTGGAAGAAAGAGATATGAGTCCTCCAGTTTTGTGGTTTTCTTGTCTCATAGGTCACTACATTTTCTTCTTTTACTTCTTTAACCCTTCACTAACAAATTGCCAAAGAACACAATCCTCCTTTTTTTGTCCCCTTTGCCTTTATTCTCTCTCAGAAGCAAGGTGTTTTGGAGATTGCTCCCTCAAAATTGTGCCTGACTCTTTAAGTCACATGTACTTTGAAGTCTTATCTCTGTAGTCCATACTGTGATTTTCCCATTTTTTAGTATTTTCAGATTGAAGGTAAACTTAGACTTTAGACCACTTTGCTAGCTTTCTATTTCTGTCTTCACCAGTTTTCTTCTTGGTTTATCTTTGCTTGCCACAAACACTGCAGCAGAGTGACGATGGGGCAGAAATAGGCGTGATCATATGCAAGTATTTGAACTTTCCCTTATTTATTCATGATTATTTTGAAGTTTAGGCATTCTTTGTCCTCAAGTATACAGAAGGTATGGATTTGATGAAAATTCACTTTTCTTTTCATTTTCCTTTTTTTAAATTGTTTTGGGAAGAAATATTGTGAAGCAGGTAGCTAGTCAGCCATCATGGTCTTCAGGTACTTGAAAGCCTATCCCCTTACTTTTTAAATCTTTTTAGTCACAGAACCCTTCAAATTATGTGACTAATTTTCATTCTCTGCTGCAGCTGCATCACATCAGTTACAAGTTACTCTTCACTTACAGGTTACTCAATAAACAATTTTATCAAGCAGGTAGAGGTATTTGCTGCAATGTATAGTAACATCAAATGGATTCAACTTTATCTTGGATCTGATATATAACTTTTGAGTTTAGTATTACAAGAAGGATTGGTCAAGAATCAAATTCTCAGGTATCTTTGAGCCTTGAGACAATTTTACCAACCATCTGTTAACTCTTTCCATGAGGATTTTCTAATATTCTTTTTTTGCATTGATTTCCATCTTAAATCCATGTGATCAAAGAGCATAATTTATATGAGCCAATTTCTTACTTTGTGGATCACAATATGATCAGTTTGGGTAACTATTCCATGAGCAATTAATGAAAACATCTAGCCTGTAGTTATTGGGTACATTTTTTTCTAAATATGTCAATTAGGTCAAAATTTTAAAATTGTTGCTTGGATATTCTATGCTATCAGTAATTGTTTATCTCTGCCTATTCTATTAAGTATGGGGGTAGGACATTAAAATATTCCAATATGATCATGGATTTGACTTTCTCCACTTATTTCTGATGAATTTTTCTTTACATATGTTATTGGATGTATACATTTAGAGATGTTATGTAGTTCTGGTAAATTGACCCTTTACCAACATGAAATATAGTTTTTGCCATAAAGTTTATTTTTCCTGACCTTAGTATAACTAAAACTGATTTCTGGGCTTCCCTGGTGGTGCAGTGGTTGAGAATCTGCCTGCCAATGCAGGGGACACGGGTTCGAGCCCTGGTCTGGGAGGATCCCACATGCCGCGGAGCAACTAGGCCCGTGAGCCACAACTACTGAGCCTGCGCGTCTGGAGCCTGTGCTCCGCAACAAGAGAGGCCGCGATAGTGAGAGGCCCGCGCACCGCGATGAAGAGTGGCCCCCGCTCGCCGCAGCTAGAGAAAGCCCTCGTATAGAAACGAAGACCCAACACAGCCAAAATTAAAATTAATTAATTAATTATTTTTTAAAAAAAAACTGATTTCTTTTGATTAGTGTTTATATGGTACAGGTAAAGAACTAAAAACTGGACTGACTTTTTATCCCAGACCTAGAGATACTCGGGAATTTGGTCTTTCCATAATAATGCTTTTGGAATGTAGTCAGTTAAGATACATGATGAAACTTAACCTTGTGACATACCAAGTCAATTTACCTGCTTATCAGATTTACTCATTGTGAAAAGTCTTATTGATGAGTTCCAGGTGCACTGGAAGGACTGTGAAATGTCTCTTGCATAGTATAAAAGTAAGACATGGAGGAGGCACTGTCTCTGAGCTGAAATGATGTGTATCTGCTTTATCTCTTGTAACTGACGGCATCTTGTTTGATGAAAGGGTTGCAAACTGTATCTGAGATATTTCAAGTTTTCTCAGTGAAATTGATGTTGAGCTGTGCTTCTTTCCTTTTTTTCTTTTTGTGGTCTTCCTTACAATTCAGTTAACTGGCATTGAGAACATATTTAATATAATTACTGGTATATTTGTAACCTACTATTTTATTAATTGTTTTCTACTTAGACATTCAGTTCCATATTTTCCCCCTTTTATCCATTTATTTTAGTTTTAAGGTAGTTTTGTGGCTAGCTTTTATTTATGCATGCTTTTATATCATGCACCCTTGACTTGTTGAGACCTACTTTGAATAAATAATTTTACGACTATCAATATATTGTAAGAATCTCAGAACAATTTAACTTCTTGTACCTTCCTCCAACCTTTTAGGTTATTATTGCCTTGCAGTTGAATTCTATCGAACTATCTACTCTATTTACCCATCTATCTATTAGTTTAATACCTATCTCTCCACCTATTGTTATTTTATTTATTTATTTTTATTGGAGTATAGTTGATTTACACTGTTGTGTTAGTTTCAGGTGCACAGCAAAATGAATCAGCTATATATATATATATACATATGTCCATTTGTTTTAGATTATTTTCCCATATAGGTTATTACAGGATATTGAATAGAGTTCCCTGTGCTATACAGTAGGTTCTTATTAGTTATCTATGTTATTTTAAATAATCTGTGTACATATTTCTGGAATTGTTTCTTCTTTACCTTATTACTGCTTCTCTCTTTTCTACCTAGAATTATATATCTCCTGTCTCAAAAATTGTTTGGTAATTTTATTTTATTCACTTTATATCTTTTACTAACAAATATTTTGGTTTTGTTTTGCTGAAAATGTCTTTCAAAATTAAGCATATTTTTATTTTATATTGAGTTCTAAATTGAGAGGTTTTTAAAAAGTTTTTAAAGGTAAAAGTTCATTGTCTTTGGGCTTCCTTTTGGGTTTTTTTTCTGTTGTGAATTATCCTTTCAGTTTTCTTACTTCTGCAAAAGCATTATGACATTCTTTTCTGACCACTTTTATGAATTTCTCTTTGTTTTTATTTTTCTGCAACATTATAATAGTGTGTCTTGGTATGGTTTTCTTTGAATTCATTCTGTTTGAGTTCTACAATGTTTCTTGAATCTTTGCCTGATGTCTTTCTTTGGTATGACAAAATTCTTAGAAATTATTTTCCAATATTTCTTCTGCCCATTTTTCTCTCTTCTTGCCTTCTGAGTCCCTTTTAATTCTTTTCATTTTTAAAAAAAATTTGTCCCCCCCAAAAAATTGTCTCTGCCTTAGATTGGATACTTTTTTTCTGACCTGCCTTCTAGCTACCTAATTCTTTTTCTAGCCATGTCTAATCTGTTATTCAGTGCACTGAATCAGTCTGTGACTAATCAGGAAACAGAAACCACACAGTTTATTTAAATTGGTGGTGATTAATATAAAGAATTATTAAGCTATAATAGGAGACTAACTATAAAGATGAAAAGAAAACTGTAAAGGATTCCCTAGAGCTCAGAGAGAGTCCCAGAGAAAAGACAAACTTGGAAAAGAGATGCAGACCTTAAACTGGTATGGCTAAAGCTCACTAGATAGAGGACGACTTCACTTGATTGCCCTGCCAGAGCTGTTCCACAGCCACTGAACAAACAGAAACAACCCAACTCTCTGGGACACAGGGTGCATGCCCTCAGATGGGCATGCAGAGGGAGTGAGGTCAATCTACATTGCTGGAGCTGGGAGCTGGTGAGGTCTCCTTCTGCAGGAATCTAGCACACTTCTCTGTCAGCTTGGACTAGGGTGGCAAGAGGGATGAAAGTCAGGCAGCCAGCTCACTAGATGTCAGTACCACGTGGCCTCTGGCATGGGCATGCATAGGGCTGAGAAGAGAGTGTGGGGGCAGCAATTTAGGCATGAGTTCATGCCTACAGTGTCCTAGGCTCCTAGACATATTTCCATTACCCAAAGTAAGAGTGAGAAAAATCATGCTGTTATTAAATAGTAGAACAAGAGGTAGTTGTCCAGCTGGCTCTTAGTACTGGAGAAAGTGCACAGGCCAAGAAATGGAGAAAAAAATTCTCACTCCTCTGGGATCTGGCAAGTAAACTGCCCTAAAACCAGGAAGGGAGGGCATTCCCTTCTCTACTGAACATCTAGCATCCTCTACTCAAAAGGCTTAACATCATGCTGACTTGCAAAGGAGAAATATTTATAAACCTCATCTCAATTATCACAGAGCAGTTCCCCCAAAAAAGTGAATTAGAACTAACAATTAAAAAATTGATAATTGGAACACATATTCGATGAGTTCTTAATTCTAGTGATTATATTCTTTAGGTATAGAACTATCATTTGAATATTTTATAATGTGTAAGTCTGTTTTTAAATATTTGAATGTATTCATCTTAGTTATTTTAAACATGATATATGATAACATTAATTTCTTATATCACATTAATCTGTTTTAATTGCCCTATATTTCACATGTTATTTGCTCAAGTATTATTCTCCCACAAATCTCATTCTTTTGCTTGGGTGCCAGGTAGTCTAAATATTTCAGAAAACTTGAGGGTGTAGATGTCATTCTTGTCCTTCAGAGAAAATTTACTTTTGCTCCTTACATGAAGCCCATTTAGAAATGCTAACAATCCCAAATCTTCTTACTTCAATCAGAGGTTCTTTGTATCCACATCTGAACTTACTTCCTGGGACGGCATATCTAATTATAGTCCACATTAAGCCTAGCGGGTGGTAAACAGAATAATGGCCCCCAAAGATATGTGTATTCTGATTCCTAGAGTCTGATTATGTTAGTTTGCTTTGCAGAGGAGCATTAGGGTTGCTAAATAGCAGACATCAAAATAGGGAGATTATAGAACAGATTGATCGTAACTTGACTCTTAAATCTGTGATGTGAGTATC
Source organism: Balaenoptera acutorostrata (assembly GCF_949987535.1). Classification (NCBI taxonomy): domain Eukaryota; kingdom Metazoa; phylum Chordata; class Mammalia; order Artiodactyla; family Balaenopteridae; genus Balaenoptera; species Balaenoptera acutorostrata. Next base: position 17,019,751 of record NC_080075.1, on the reverse strand, counting down.
TATAGCCTAATCTTCAGGGCTTCTCAGTTGCCCAGGCACCTAAAGACCCGAGGTTTTCCTTGGGGAACATATGGAGGGAGCAGCAGCCCCAGGCCTGAGACAGAGGCTTGAAGCACTTCCCCAGCGTGGGAGACAACCCCTCAGCCCTAACGTAACTCCTGGGGCTGCGTAGGAGCAGGGGTCAGAGGAAGCATGCCTGCAGTGGAAAGCTGCCCCTTGATGGACCCAGGGTAGCATCTCCAACTCTCTTCTTGATGCCAAGGAGAAGGATACGAATAAGATCCTTCTCAGTCTTGGCTGAGGTTAGACTGCCTATGGGCAGATGAAGGAAAATGGATTAGAGAATATAGAGCAAAGCTAAACCGGGTACTATAGGGGATGCCAGATGCCTAGAAGCAATCAATGGAGTGAAGTTCCCCAAAGCCTTGTCTCCACAGGAAGCGCTTCCTGAGAAAGAATCTAGAAGTTACAGATGCCAAACACAGAGTGATGAGCTGAGACTTTCAAGAACAGAAAAGAAAGAATGTTGCTCAACCATGCTAGAAGAAATATTGAACTATATTTTCTTTCTATAGATTCCACAGAAAATATTGTGAAATGTTTGTCATATGAATAGCATGCAACAATAAATTGTAGCAAAAAAGAATTATTATAAAATTATTAAGTACAAAATATTTACATTCAAAAAACTGTGATTTTTAAGTACTTATCAACTTTATGAAAATTGGTTATTTGTAGTGTCTTCATTTCTCATTCTAAACAAACATTCATTTTTATGCCTAAAAAAAAAAATATAGGGAGATTTTCCTGGATTACCTTGGTAGGCTTGATCTAATTACAAGGGTTCTTATTGTGGAAGAGGAAGCCAGAAGAATCTTAGTGTCAGAGTGATGCAGTGTGAAAAAGTCTGATCCAACCACTGCTGGTTTTGGAGAGGGAAGGGAACCACAAACTGGGGAATGTGGACCGCCGCTAGAAACTGGAAAAAGCAAACAAACAAAACAGATTCTCCTCTGGATTCTCCAGAAAGGAACACCTTGATTTTAGCTCAGTGAGATACATTTTGGACTTCTGGCCTCTAAAATAGCAAGATAATACATTTATTATATTTTAAACCACTAAATTTGTGGTAATCTGTAACATCAGCAATAGGAAACTAATACATAGGATGTAGACATTTATGGTCCCAACTAAAATCACAAAATGTTTATTAAGATCTCTCCATTTTGGTGGCCCTAGAATTCTAATTATTTTTTGTAAGTTTACTGAAGGTTCTATCTCAGTCCCTCAAATACCATTTTAGGAGATAAAGAATGACTAAAGCAAATAAACATACAGATAAACCAACCAGAACTTGACCACCTCTGTAGGCTTCCCTCCTACACTGGAACTTGGTTCCATATATCTTATTTCCTTAGTGCCTTGATGCGTTGCTAAAGCTCAAACAGTAGTTTTTTTTTTTTTTTTTTTTTTTTTTTTTTTTTAATAATTCAGCTTTCCTAGTCATTGTCAGTTGGTGGGTTATTTCAAAATAATCTAGTTTGTCATTGTTGGAAGCGAAATTCAACATATTAAATATGTTGATTATGTTTTACAGTTGAAAATCACTTTCCCATGTACTGTTTAAAGTGTTTTTACAACCCTTGTATGAAGACAGCTGACCTACCACTATTTTCATTGTATAGATAAGAAAATTGAGAATCAGAGAAGCCAAGAAACTTGGCTAGCAAATTTAGTTTCAAAGCACCAATTAGAGTATGAGGTGTCCAGCTCCTGGTTCTATGCCCATTACACTACGATAAGGGTAATCACCATTGTCTAAAGCATCTAGCAATTGTATACAGGTAAATGTCAATAAATTACATTGATCAACTTCCCGAAATATATTTTTTACCTGGAAAAGAAAGCACTTTTGTTTCAAATTGCTATAACATTTTAAAACTTTTTTACATACGTTGTTTTGATTCAAACAAATAACAATCCCATGAGGTAATCATAGTTGGCTATGGTGAATTTGAGCCTGGATTTTGGAGCTATCTTGTCTGCGATCAAGTCCTGGATCTACCAAGGATTTGATTTCATGACATAGTCAAATGACTATGACTATCTACCACTGTGTTTTAGTATCCATAGGTATAAAATGGGGATCAAAATGATGAGCATAATGCTGATTAACTAAATTAAAAAGTATAAAAATTTTGGAATCCAGTCTGGCACAAAGTAAATACTATATAATCTTTAGTTGTTTATCATTTTACTAATTTATAGAAGAGCAAAATGACAAATTTCTTGAAGCTCTTTTTAAAAGACTATTTCTTATTTCGTGGAATAAATTTTGATCTGTTATTTCTCTAAACAAGAGATGGGAACAAGGTAATCTATCCAATTATATAATATTGGTCCGTTTGGGGGCATTTGGTGCCAGGGTCCTGCTGAAACCCTGTGTATCCCCAAAGGACATGATCCATGAAATGCAAAATCAAAGCCTCCCTGAAAATGCTGGCTCAATTCACTGTGGTTTTCCCATGCATTTAGCATCTGTGAGAGAAATCCTATCTATTGTCCAGAGCATTGTCTAGGCCCTAATGATCTACTTCAATTCTCTAATATCTGCCAGTACTTACTTTCCATGAAACTGCCTGTTTTTCTCCCTGCTTATTTGTTCATTCATTCATATAATTATGAGTTATATAATTATGTGAGCAAGATGTTTTCTGCCTTAAGAACCTGTGGTAGGTAAGAACCTCTAATTCATGACCTAGTCCATGATTCATCCTAAACTTAACTTGCATTGGAGTCCTCAGTCTCAAACTCTCAATTTTTGTTTTTTTATGTTGATTATTCTAAACTTATTTTCAGTTATTTTGTCTCCCTCCAGTTTTGCCCTTTGGTCTGTAAAAAAAATGCCCTGGGATGCATTTGTCCTGTTCTGCATCAGAAATGTGTGGGCGTGAATGCACGTTTGTGGAGAGAGGGGGCTTTATGCAGCAAGGAGGGAGAGAATGCACTGCTAAAAGCAGCCAAAAAAGAAGTAAAAAAAGACAATTACCTGCTGTTAGAGTGCAGCTTATTCAAGGCAAAGCCAAATGACACGTGAAATAAAGAACATTTCCTGGGATTTTATCACATGCGTTGCTGCCAGCTCCCACGCACAGTTTATCTACAATCAGCTGAGAATTTCCACTTAGAAATATAAGAAATAGATTTTTCTCTATAAATTGAGGGCTTAGCAAGGGGACCTGGGGAAATGAAGGTGTCTAGGAGTTTACTGCTTTCAGATTGCGACATGAATAGGTTAAGCCAGTGGTACCTCCCCGCCTTTACCTGTAAGCAGCTCTTTCACTGGGAGCTTTGTATGTTGCAGAAGAATATTGGCTTCTTTTACAGATGTTATCACAAGTAGAGCTAGAATACTTCAGTCTGAAAATGGAAGAGATAATTAGACAAAAACAGACCCAGGGTACTAGAAGGATAATTTTTTCCCAGTAAACTCCAGGTTAAAATAGAAATGCTGTTAGGTAAGAAGTTAACTACTGCTGGGCTTCCCTGGTGGCGCAGTGGTTGAGAGTCTGCCTGCTAATGCAGGGGACGCGGGTTCGAGCCCTGGCCTGGGAAGATCCCACATGCCGCGGAGCGGCTGGGCCCGTGAGCCACAACTGCTGAGCCTGCGCGTCTGGAGCCTGTGCTCCGCGGCGAGAGAGGCCGCGGCGGTGAGAGGCCCGCGCATCGCGATGAGGAGTGGCCCCCGCTTGCCACAACTGGAGAAAGCCCTCGCACAGAAACGAAGACCCAACACAGCCAAAATCAATCAATCAATCAATCAATCAAAACATACGCATCTGATTCAAGATCCTCATTAAAAAAAAAAAAAAAAAAAAAAAAAAAAAGAAGTTAACTACTGCTCATTTAATTCCAGCTACTTTATTACTATTTACAAAGCCTTTAGCTCAAGGTGATGGAACATATGATCACTGTTTTTAGCTAATTAAATCCTTTTGGATTAAAAATTGAAATCATATAGTTACATTCAGTATTTTTTCATCAGTCTTCTACACAGTGCAAGGCACTACTGTTAGGCACTGGAGACATAAATATATGGCTTGCCCATTTTCAAGTTAAGTTTTATAACTAAATTATGTTTTGTTAGTGAGAACTGAAGTCAACATCATCTTATGCACCTATCCTATGCTACCAAATCTGTAACAAACCATGTTTTTTCTGGTTTTGCTGAACAATACTGGAATCAGGAAAAAAAAAAAAAAAACATTCTTAGCTATTTGTTTCAAGAAATACCTGTTACTGGAAGATAAAACTGAACAAACTAAGCAGATTACTTATTAAGCATAACAGTTTGCTTGTCAATAATTACATTTTCACCTTGTACTACAATTTCAAAGTTGTTTTGTTATAAACTCTACCTGATCTCAGACAGTTTCCTGCCTTCCAAGACTTATCTTTTGGTGTTTTAGGTGAATATGACCCTACTCAAGCCTTAATCCAATACATACCCTCTTCTAAATTTCTCCCTTCAGAGACACATAAGAACCGTCAAAGTGGGTGTCTCCCTTACTGCAGTAGGTTCAATAAACTTAGCTTTGTTTTTCTGCTTTCAGTGGGGTTTTCTGGTGCTCAATTTTGGGAGTGTAACGTAAGAGTCAACTGGAAACTTCGTTTTTGCTCTCCTTACATGGTCTTTAATTATTTAATATACTAGACCAGTAATCAACAAATGATGGTCTGTTTTTTGCACAACTTACTAGCTAAGAATGGTTTTTCCATTTCCAAAGGGATGTATGAAAAGTAATACTAATATGCAACAGACAGTATCTAGTCCTTTACAGAAAATGTTGGCTGATCCCCGCAGTAGGCTGATCTGAAGAACGACATCAACTCTGCTACTAACTGGGCTGTAATCATTTGAATATTTTACTTAATCTTCTTCCAATTTAGAGGTCACTAAGATCCACCCCAGTCCTAAGTGTCCATGTCCCTTCCTATGCCTCTATTCAGTTTCACTGGATCTGTTATCTAAAAATATCCTCTTTTGATTACCAGAAAAAACATGCACTGCATATTATTCCAGGTAAGTTTCAGATATAGTGTTTTAGTTGAGTATGGGAGTGTTAACTGTACAACTGTGTATTTTACTGAATCCTAATTATCATCACTTATAAATAAAATTGCATTCCAATCTCCAGTCCTTTTTACCCGACAAATCAAACACTGCCGAAAGAAAATTTGAAACAGATTGGTTGAAAAGTGTGTGGGTTTTTTGTTTTACCTTTGTCACATACAGTATCAAAGTTATTGTGGGAAATTTTTGGCAGGTTTTAAATTATATGGACATGGATGAGAGACTGAATATACAAGTAGACAAAGGTCAGAGCACAAATGACAGTAGAATTCTGACCCATAACCTCTGCAGCAGTCAGCCCGGGAAGCAAAAGTACTATAACCTTTGCAAGCAATATACCCAGAATGCTCAGGGCATGGTCAATGACCACCAGTTTCCATAATTTTTGCCCATAATTCAAACTCAGGCCCAACAAGAGAAATCCAAACACACTTTGAAACCAATCACATAGGATGCCTCACTAACAGTTCACATGCCTCCAGCTTCCTCATGCCAACAACCTCCAATCAGGCTATACTTGAAGTCTTCCCCTTTCTCACTATAAAGCTTTCTCACTCCTTTGCTGGCCTTTGCACCTCTGCCAATTTCAAGTGGTGATGGCTGACTCCCTTGTTATATAGCAAGCTCCAAATAAATACCCTCTGCTTGGTCTCATTTGAGTGCTCTTCATTTATTTCCACTGTAATTTATAAAGCAAAAACAAACAGACCTGATTTATATAGTTTCCCCTTAGCTTCTGTTTTTTGTGAAGGATTAATCAGCACGGCATCTATCACTCTGGAAACAGCCATTTCTCTTCTCCTGCTAAGGGGGCTAGGTGTGAACTATATGAATACTTTCAGGCATCTTGAAATTACATGTAACAGAAGTTCAGAAATTGTGAGTTGAAGGTGAGACATTGCCTAAACCTGGGAAGGCAGGTACTACAAGATAAAGGATGAGGCAATTCCTCTTTTTGTAGGTCCATGATATTGTATATTTCATCTAACTTACCTTGTGGTTTTTGTTTTTATTTGAACTGTTAATTATGTATCTTAACTTTTTAAGCTTATTACAACTTTTTCTAGGATTGAGAATAAGTGCTTTCTGAAGAAACAGCATATTGGAAATCTGAAAAATGTATACTAGCCAAGTATGAAGAATCACAGCTTAAAAGGAAGTATGCTAATGCAAACAATATCAACTACTGAGTTCTGAATCTATTTGACTCCAAGTCTAGTTCTACACAGAGTTTCTGGGTAGTTGTGTATTTCATGACTTAAAAAGTGAAACCCTGAAATCTGTGAAAGACATTTTTAGAGAAGGAATATGCATATTTCATGGAAGAGGTCATGGCAAAGATTTTATAGTAAGAATACAGGTACCAAAGATAAATTGAATCTCTATTTTGACTGGAGAGATCCCTGCCGTGTTAACTCTCAGGCACTTGCTACATTGCCCTATTCAAAATTAGCATCCATGTTATGGTTAAAGTATTATTTGCTTAAATATAATAATAATAAGAGTAAGAAGAAGAAGTAAATATGTCCCACTTGTGCACACATTCATAGATACATGTAGTTTCTTGATTTTAAAATACGCTTTCCCCTATATTTTAACTATAACCGAACCAGTATGTATCTCTAAGTTTCTGTCAAAATAATCTTCCCCACCCTAGAAATAAGATTTAAGTGCTAAAGTAGGCCTCAGTGCTCAGCTTGTATTAATTGTGCCATGTTAAAAAGGTATCTGCTTTTGAGATTATTACCTCGGTTCAGCTATTTTCACAGCTGTCAATACATGCAATTGAATTGTAACTTAGATTTGCATTTCATCATCATTGAAAATATTTTACAAAAATTACACTAAGATGCAACACTACAGATAGAATATATAAAATATACTATAAATGCAAAAAAAACCCATAGAATTAAAGTAGCAAGAAAGTTTTCTTTTTAAAAGGAAACCAAATCTGTATCACTGGAAGAATAACTAATTTACAAAATATCTTATGAAGTAAAAGCAATTACTTCATAGGACTTTAGAAGACAAGACACACCAAGCTATGAAGGCTTTCGTTATTAAGACATTTATAAAAATGTGTTTCCTGACACATGTCAGGCACTGCAATTAAAGGCTATTGTAACTGTCAAACCTTTCAGGGTAGATCAAGCATTTGCAAAACTGGAGAGATTGGCATGCCTCATTCTCACATAGTGAATTACTATTAGAAAGGCATAGAAAATACGTCAAAAGTTCCCAGTGACCTCTCAAGAAAGCTGTTTAATTTTCAGTGATGTATAATTCAATTTAGAGGGAAAAAAAGAACTATTAATTTACTCAAATTAGAAATGGACATAAAACTTCAATCTTTTTCATTTTACTACAAGAGTGATTCTGTTAATTGTATTGGTATAAAATGGGTCGTCATCACAAATCAACTAAAAAGGCTGTATGTCCTCATGTTGTCACTCAAAATGGCAAAGAATCAAAAGTGAGTTCGTTTTAGAACCTGAATGTGAAGAAATCTTAGATGCTAAGCAATGTTGGATTCTAGGATGTGATAGTGAAGATCTAAAGTCATATTGATTGTGTAAATAGATAATGCTGCCAGCTAACTGGAGAATACATTTTGTTTATTTTCAAGAGTGTACTTTTTGCCTGGAAAGCTGTTATAAACAATGGCATTTCTTAATATCACAGACATTTTAAAATCAAGAAAATATAATAATAACATTTTAAAAATGATTATCTCAAATTCCCCTCCCAGAACATGTCATTTTAATTGAAACTGTAAATTGATAGCGGACTACTTTATCAGTGCATTATCATGTCTCAGAATATAAACATCTGTAATTGATCTTGGGTATCATATTATATACACCTTTATTTCACAGTTACACAAACTAAGGGTGCCAACATAACTCCCCAACCTAAAGATACTGCCCGAGGTCTCAAGATTAGCATCACATGTTAGAGTAAGGCATCAAATAAACCCAGACTTCAAATCACTCAGAGAGACAGTAGCAGAGCCATTGCCCAGACTTGGTCTGACTCCCAGGCCAAAGTTCTATGCACTATATACACTGGGTCATTATTTCCTCCTCAAGCTGCCGCCACAGTAGAAAAATGATTGTGTCAGTAGAGCTGGGGCAGAGACTACCTTTGATAACATTTTTAAAGTAGCAAAGCTTATTTAGTAAGACACAGTCAATGTCATTTTCTTTTGTGATGTGTCCCATCTCAGGACTTTGCTGGAGCACACTGCCACCTGGAGGGAGTTTGGTGCCTGGAATATGTGTTGATCCCCAGACAACTACAGGGAACCAGGGCTATACAGCCTCACTCTTACTGGTCATAATACAGTACATGTGCACTGTTTCCAAGGTGTTGTTCTAGGTTTAAACAAGGTCCAGGAGATGAAGGGAGAAGGGAGAGAGAAAACTTTAAGACATCTTGTGTTGCACAGCCTTGTTTACCAGATTAATAAGAAATTTTCAGGGCATTGTGCCCAATCAGAAAAAAAAAAATAATAAATTTGTGCCATTAACATGAGGCTTTATTTATCTCAAATAGGAGATGCTGTGGGTTCTATCAAGGGGAGGCTGGGCAGATAGAAAGGAAAAGACTAAACTATAAACCAAAGTCTCAGATCTTCTAATTATAGGCTGAATAGCCTTGGACAATATCCTCTCTAAGTTTCAATGTTGATATCAGTAAAATACGGATTAAAAATGCAAGCTGCCTGTCGCCAAATGTTGCCATGCAGGTAAACACAGGCAGAGCAATAATATTGACCACTGTGGGAGCTCTCGCCCTTCATTAGATCAGAGAACTGTATATCCTCATTCCAGAGCTGACAAAAGCAAGACTAAGTGAGCTTCAGTGAGTTCAAACTATAGGCCATCTGGATCTGAATCTCCCATTCATTCTATTCTCTCCCCCTGTGCCCTAATATTGCATATGAAAATACTTAGTGAACTGCATAGTTCTGTACTAACAGGCGAGATTTTAGTTTTATAAACTAACAGAAAATGTCTGATTCCTCCATTTGGATTTTTTCATCTCTCACTTGATAAAATCTATCATTAGTAGAAGCTAATCCCAAATTTGGAGTTATTGATATTGGTGTATGCTCCAGTGGTGGGTTTTACATTACTGCGAAGAGAAATGTGAGATAGCCCAGTTAGAGGACGCTTTGTTCAGCTGTGGCATGCATCCCTGACACACCACACTTCCCAAGATTGCCAATAGTAAGCATCTTTCCAAATGGAGGTAGTAGAGAGGTTTCTCCATGTTCGAACACCAGAATGGAGTAAAGACCGCTAAGAAGAACCAAGCATCCATACACTTCCCTGAACTTGGAAGCCTCACACTCAATTTTCTCCCACTTTCTCTCTTTCAAAACCCATCTTTAGTTTTATACAATGGATTACTGTACAGTAAATAAAGCAATACTTTATAACTACAAGCAACAGTAAGGAATAATCAACAAACATAATTTTGAATAAAGAAAGTCATTCACTAAAAATACATATAATATGATTCCATTTATATAAAGTTCAAACTAATCTCAGTGTTAGAAGTCAAGATAGCAGTTGCCTATGAGGTGTGTATATAAGTACCAAATTAGATTCAAGGCATAGTATATAGGTATCAACTGGTAGATAGGGAAATAATATTATGGGGAGAATTTTGTTGCTATGTAATGGACTTTCCTAGAGTAACATCAGTGCCATGCTAACTTATTAAAACTACATCTAATTTTAAAAATTGACACACACTAATATGCATAAAATAGATAAGAGCCTGCTGTATTAAAAAAAAAAAATCAAGTCTGATTTTCACAGTTTTGAAGTTTTGCTTTATTCTGTTTCCAGATCTTTCAGAAAATAAGGCATACATTTCTCCTTCCCATTATATTTGTGAAGGACTAAAGGAAAAATGAAAGAGACAACAGAATCACATGTAGACTGTCCAGACCTTAGAAGGGGCCAGAGTTAGTTTGCTGTGCAGGTCTTTGAGTGGTGCCTACACTCTACTTCAGTGGTTGTGACTGATGGCAATGGCCTAGAGTGATTATTCCCTGAGAATAGGCGAAGCTACAATAGAATATAGTGGAAAATAGACAAAAAATGTCTTATTAGAATGGAACGGTCCTCTAGAGTAACTTAAAGTTCTTTAGATTTTTTTTTTCTGACTTTTCCAATTCACCCGCCTCTGTCATTTTTCTCTTGTAGGAAAGGCACAGAACAGAGAATGGTGGCACTCTGATTGCTTAATGCTATATTTTGCCTGGCTCCTGGAGTATAAACCAGACCAGCATCAAAAGTCTGCTGAAAAATCCATGAGGGAAAGGACTACTTGAAATTCAGAACACACTAGGGGATTATAGAGCCTCTGCACAGGACTCAGACTTCTACAGGGTGGGCAGCCACCAACGTACCTGATTATACCCTGCACATCCTCAACCTCCCACAAATCTCTCTCTTCTCCTGTGAGAGATGCCTGAGAAGAAACTCTTATAGTCTCAGACACTATATGAATTTTGTCATTGAAACTTAACAGAGTTTCACCATTAAGGAGTAGGGTCACGTATTGATTGAAGAATGTTCTTAATAGTGAGCTATGACTAAGTCAAGTTCAGAAACGATCAGAAAAAACACTGAGGAGTCACTTCAGCAGATTAAGAACTTCCCTTCTCTTTCCCCAAATAAAGCTTTTTCTACTCACTCCCTGAAGCCCAAAATGCAAACATTAGAAATTTATTCCTTGGCTTAGGGATATGCCTTTGAAAATGCAAAGTCCTTTGAAAAGGGGAACATCATAATCTCTTGTATTCATGTCTCCTGAGGATGAAATTGCTAATCAGTTTATTTCCTGAAAATAGGATTTGGTGTAGAAGATGAAAGAGAAACTTTTGAAATATTCAAAGACTTGTGGCTCCTAACAAAGTTGAGATCCCTGCCATGTGGAAAACAAAGCAACAACATAGAAAAGGGAAACTGAAGTAATCAAAGAGAAATATCAGCCTTTTTTAAATATTTCTGTCAAGAACAATAGTTTGGCAGAGTTTGATGGGATCACAATTTCACCATCACTCTTCATTCTACAATTTTTTGTTTTATCTGCAGTGTATTCTTGTTGAATATATATCTTCACCATATCATCATCATTTGCTTTTAAAAGATGTGAACAATAAGGCCCATAGAAAGTAAATTCCTCTGTTTTCCAGAGCTCTTTGGTTTTCCCCAGCAGTGGGTCTACTTGTAGGGAAAATTGCTGGACCACCCCAATTTATGAACTCATCCTTTCAGCAGAAGGAAATGTCTGTGGCTTTGCAGAATCTTTTCCTGGGGCCTTGGTCAGCATCACCCTTATACCCAGGCAAGAGGCTTTTACTCCAGGCCCCACATATTGACAAATTATAAATGAAATTATTAAATTGTATTGTCATTAATAAGTTAAAATAAATAAAATTATTAGAGAACAGAAGGATAAATCAGGACTAACAATGTATGATCCAAAACACAAAACATCTGCTCTCTTGGCTGAAGACCCATGACCAAAACAGAGGTAACTGCATCCCACTGCCATAAATGGGTCTGTGTTGTTCAACTTCCAATGCTGGAGACAGACATTGTGTCTAAGTGAAAAAAGTTTTGAGAAGAGGAAGCTCTTGGTAATAAATTATTTTTTCTATCCTTTTTCTCAGTATGAAGGCAATAGAATTTTGTATAAAGAAGTATAATCTCTTAGCTCACAGTCCATTCTATTACATCTTTTCCTGGTCAAATTCAAGGTCTGAAAGGTATAGTATTTTCACCAATTGGACATAACAGCTAAGGAACATTCTGCACTATTCTACAATTGACATTTAACTTTAACCTTGTAAATATGTAGGTAAAAATGTTAAATGCATGAATAAAATATCTATTGTTTATACTATTTACAATTTGTATTTAATATAATTCAATTATATTTCTTAAAAATGAACTAAAATGTCAGCTCTATTTCAATTATTTTGATTTAAATTTTTGACGTTACTAAATATAATTTGTATTCTACATTTTAATTTTAATACATAGTTTTCAATAATTTACAACAAAAAGAACATTGAAACTATACAAAGATAATTTTAATTTACTTGATATGATACCTATTTTAATTTTAATTTAATTTTAGTGAACATACATTCAAATACAATTGCATTTTAAAAATAATTTTATTATTGAAAATCAGTGAAAGTTGAAGTTATGATAAAATTTAAAATAGAAAATGTAGTTCTGAAAAGAAAAAAAGGCTGAAAAAGAAAAAGAAATACAAAAAGCTTCAAAGAAGTCGTCTGTGAAGGACAGGCTCTAAGGTGGTGCACACAATCCCCTGCCCTTGTGCAATCTCCTCTCTTTTCCAGTTGAGACCTGAGACTTGTTTTAGCCAATAGGACACAACAAAGGTGAGGATGTCACTTCCTTCATTCTATTACATAAAACTGTAAAGCTCATCTTGATGGGAGACTCTTTCCCTTGCTGGTCATGGTGGAGACACCCATGTGGCAAGGAACTGAGGGTGACCCCAGTTGAAAGTCAACAAGAAGCTGAATCCCTCACTTGTACAATGAAAATGAACATAGAGCTTGGAAAATCCATGAGAGTTTGGAAGCAGATCCTTCTCCAAGGGTACTTTGAGATGAGACCACAACTCTTGATGACTCTTGCAAAACCCTGAGGCAAAAAGGTCCAGATAAGCCTGCCCAGATCCCTGACCCACAGAAACTATGAGATAATAAATACATGCCGTTTTAAGTTTCTAAATTCGTGGTACTCTATTATGCAGTAATAGAAAGCCAATACAATGTGAAACCACTAAAGTGACCTACCTTCTACCGAACATACTCTCTATGAAAATTCTCAAACAGGACATTATAGATTCCTCATTTAAGGAATTAAGACTTAATTACTTGGGGGAGACTTAAGAAAAATAATACAAAGTTTCAAATACATTATTAGGTAACAAACAGGATATGTATTTGTGAGAAAGAATGAGAAGAGAAAGTGCAATAAATTACAAATATTAAAGGACAACTAGCAAACATCACAAAATCAAGAAAAATAGTGTAACATTTTCATTAATTAATTACCTGACACACCTCTGTAATATCTTTGTTTCTTTGTGGGAGACAGAATAATGGTCCCCAAGATATCCGAATCCGAATCCCTGGAACATGTGAATGTGTTTCCTTATATGTCCAAAGGTTCTTTGCAGATGTGATTAAGGGTAGAGACCTTGAGATGGGGAGATTACCCAGATTTACCCAGGTGGGCTCAACCTAATTACATGAATCTTTAAAAAACTTTCATGGGTTTGTACAGAGAAAGAGATGTGATGATGGAAAAGAAGTCAGATGCTACCTTGCCTGCTTTGAAGATTTAGTAAGAGACTATGAGCCAAAGAAGGTAGGTGGCACCTAGAAACTGGAAAAGGCAAGGAAGCAATTCTTCCCTAGAGTTTGCCTGAAGGAACCAGCCTGGTGACACTTTGATTTTAAACCAGTGGTACTGATTTTGGACTTTGGATATCCAGAACTGCAAGATAACAAATTTTGAAGAAAAAAAAAAAAAAAAAAGACAATTACTGAAATGTAATTGTGAAAAGTGAAAATGATCAATAAAAATACTCTCATTGGGATTTCCCTGGTGGTCCAGTGGTTAAGACTTTGCCTTCCAATGCAGGGGGTGCAGGTTCAATCCCTGGTCGGGAGCTAAGATGCCACATGCCTCGCAGCCAAAAAAACCAAAACATTAAACATAAGCTATATTGTAACAAATTCATTAAAGACTTTAAAAATGGTCCACATTAAAAAAAAAAAAAAATTAAAAAAAAAAGAACAATACTTTAAAAAAAAAATACTCTAATATATAACCTAAAGAGGTCAAATAAAATTTGTGCAATTTCATATTCTTTAACAAATGAACTCCCATTTTTATCAAAATGATAAGAATTTAAAAGAGAATGATTAACATAAAATTTACAACTCAGAAGCAAAAATGTAGCTTTGACATTCCCATTGAGAGAGAAAGAGAATTACATACAGGAAATTAGCATATTGGATAAGAAAAATTTTAAAAGGTACTTTACTATAGTGGGTAATGATCTTAGTCTGTATGACTTAGGTTAATATAGTCTCATATTGTAGAATGCATTCTTCACATCCTTTTGACAGTATGAAATGTTTCTTGTAAAATCCAATAATATCTAAATTAACAATTGCAATAATTTACCCTATGCCAAATAGTTTTCAAATGGAAAAATAAATTGTAGTACCAGGATTTTCTATTTTTTATATATATATATATATATATATATATATATATATATATATATATATACACACACACACATACATATATAATATTACAATAGTATACACATTTTATATTATAATATGTAATATTATACCATATAACATACCATAATATATACATATATGTGTATATACATGTTAATTTTGTTATCTGTTTCACAACTACTATTGAAGGGAAAATTTGTCCAATCAAGTCATTTGTGAATGGAAACTTTTTGATTAAAATAACTCAAATTGTCACTTCCACATAAAAATATCATGCATGCAATGATTAGAATTTACAATATACTTGAATAAAAACAAGCCATTGATGCTATTCAATGATGACAAGTAAAGCAGAATAAGATATTGACAGGAGGTACATGAAGTATATTATGCATCCAATATTTAACTAAGATAATATTTATCATGGAATCTACAGAACAGATGTTACAGAGAACTAAAGGAAACATCTAGGTTTGAAGAGATGTTTTGGAAATCCGATGTAAGAATGACTAAACATATAAGACATAAAAAAGTAATAAAAAAATCATCACTGCTTAAGAATATCCAACATATAATTATTAATTCAATACTAAATACAGTGAGAAAGAATATCATATAAATAAGTACCTTATCCACTTCACTAGATTGTAACAAGGTGCAAAAATCATATTGAACAAGGAACATTTAGTATACACATTATTGAGCTAACAAAAAACAAAACACCTAAGTCAAAACTATTGAAAATTCCCTGACTTTAAAAAAAGGCAGGTTTTGACTTAGGTAGAACTGCCCAAAGATTGAATTTTTTTGATGAAATGCATATCAAAATTGTCCCTATAACCACCCACAGACACATGATGGGAAAGCTGACTAAATTCTGTCCAACCAATTAGATTTAATTTAGAAAAAAATATAATATACAGTAGAAGAGTTAGAAATATGAGAATTTAAAATATGAGGGAATTATAGTCTTTGGCAGAAAATGAAGTTAATTTAGAACTGGGCTATCAACAGTTATTTGGTATGAACTGTTGCTTAGTATTGATAATGTTTGTAAAAGCTTAACAAAAGGAAAAAAAAAAGAGTTAATAGCTCATTTCACTTCTTTTTCCCTTTCAAACAGACTTTACATTTTTAGAGCAGTTTCACGTTCATAGCAGAATTGAGCAGAAAGTACAGAGTACTAAATAATATTCCATTGACTGGATGTGGCACAGTTTGTTTATTCATTCATACACTAAAGGACATCTTGGTTTGCTTCCAAATTTTGGAAGTTACAAATATTAATGTGCAGGTTTTTGTTAGTATATAAATTTTCAGTTGATTTGGGTAAATACCAAGGAACATGATTGGTGGGTCGTGTGTTTGATAAGAGTAAGTTTAGTTTTGTAGGAGACTTCCAAACTGGAACTCATGTTTCAATCATGTTCCAAAGTGGCTGTACCATTTTGCATTCCCACCTGAAATGAATAAGAGTTCCTGTTTGTCTACATTCTTGCCAGTATTTAGTGTTGTCAGTGTTCCAGATTCTGGCCTTTCTAACAAGTGTGTAGTGTTATCTCACTGTTGTTTTGTGTCTCTCTAATGACATATGATGTGGACCATCATTTCATATGCTTTCTTGCCATCTGACATATTCTTTGATAAGGTGTCTCTTCAAGTCTTTTACCTGTTTTTAATTGTGTCATTTTTTCTTATTGTTGCATTTTAAGAATTCTGTCTATATTTTGAATAACTGTGTTTATCAGATTTGTCTTATGCATTTTCTCCCAATATGTGGCTTGTCATGACAGTGTCTTTCATAGAACAAAAGTTTTTCACTTTACTGAAATCCAGCTTATCAATTATTTGTTTCATAGACCTTTGATATTATATTTAAAAAGTCATTGCCATACCCAAGTTCATCTAGATTTTCTCCAGTTATCTTCTAGAAGTTTTATAGTTTTGCATTTTACATTTAGACCTATAATCCATTTTGAGTTAACATTCTTGTAGGGTGTAAGGTCTGTGCCTAGATTCATTTTTTTGTATGTGGATGTTAATTTGATCCAGTACCATATGTTGAAAAGATTATCATTTCTCTATTGTATTTTCTTTGCTCTTTTGTCAAAGATCAATTGACCATACTCATTACATGTTTTAAAATTAAAATTATTTTGAGAAAGCTGTAGATTCATATCTAGTTATAGGAAATAATACACACAGAGCACATGTACCCTTTGTTCAATTTTCACCATATGATACCATCATGCAAAACTATAATACAATGTCATAACTAAGGCATTGGCATTGATACTGTCAAGATACACAACATTTCCATCACAACAAGGACCACTCACCTTGCACTTTTATAACCATGCCCATTTTCCTCATGCCCCCAACCCTTCTTTAATGCATGGCAACCAATAATCCAGCTTCCATTTCTGTCACTTTCTTTTTTTTTAAATGTTATTAGGTAGAATAATACAATATATAACCTTTTGAGAATGTCTTTTTTTTTTTTAACCCAGCATAATTCTCATTCAGGTTGCTGTAGGTGTCAATGATTTGTTAATTTTTATTGCTGAGTAGTAGTCCTTGGAATGGATATACAACAGTTTGTTTAACCATTCACAGGTTGAAAGACATCTGGGTTGTTTCCATTTTGTGGCTATTACAAATAAAGCTGCAATAACATTTATATACAGGTGTTAATGTTTTCAATTTTCTAGGATAAATGCCCAGAAGTTTGTGATTGTTACATCATATGTTAGTTGTATACTTAGCTTTATTAGAAACTGCCAAACTGTCTTCTAGAGTTGCTGTGCTATTTTACATTACCACCAGTAATGTAAGAAATGATCTGTTTCTCTGCATATCTGCCAGCATTTGGTGTTCTCACTATTTTTTTTTTTATTTAGCCATTCTGATACATGTATAATGATATCTCATTGTGGTTTTAATTTACGTTTCCTTTATGATCTTGAACAACTTTTTATGTACTTATTTGCCATCTTTACATCCTCTTCAGTGAATATTTCTTCCTACTGTTTGCCCATTTCCTAAATTGTTTATTTTATTAGTGTTGAGTTTTGAAAGTTCTTTGTATATTCTAGTTTAGTCTTTTGTCAGATATGTGGTTTGCAAATATTTGCTCCCAGTCTGTAGTTTGTCTTTTTACCATCCTAACCATGTATTTTACAGAGGGAATTGTTTTTTTACTTTATTGGAGTTCATTTTTTCCTCTATGGATTGTGCTTTTAGTGTCACATTTGAAAATTTTTACCCAGCCCTGTGTTCCAAAGACTTTCTCTTATATAAGTTTTTCTCTACAAGCTTTTTTTAGTTTTACATTTTAAATCTATAATTTATCTTGAGTTAATTTTTTTTTGTATAAAGTGTGAGACAGCTCCAAGTGGCCTTATTTGTTTTTGTATTGTTTTACTTTGTTTTTACCCGTGGTTGCCCAGTTGCTCCAGCAACATTTGTTGAAAAGGCTGTCTTTCCTCAGTTGATTGCTGTTGCATATTTCTCAGAAATCAACCGGGTATATTTCTGGGTATCTTTCTACATTCTCTAGTTCATTACATTGAGGTATGAATCTACCCTTCTCCCAATATCACACAGTCTTAAAATAGGGTATGTTGATTTCTTCCACTTTATTATTTTTTTTAATATTGGTTTTGGTATTTTAATACATTTTCCTATTTGTATAAATTGTAGAATAATCTTGTCTATATCCATAGAAAAAAAATCTTGCTGGACTATTGATAGGAATTATGTCAAACCTGTACATTAATTTGGGAGAATACGCATCATTATTGTATTGAATCTTCCAAACCATGAACTCCATCAAGATATGGAGATATGTCTCTCCATTTGTTTACACTTTATTCGATTTCTTTCATCAGCATTTGCAGTTTTGAGCATAGATGACCTGTTCATGTTTTGTTGGATGTATACCTTCATAGATCATTTTTGAGACATTGTAAACAGTGCTGTATTTTTAATTTTGGTTTTCATGTATTTATTGCTAGTATGTAGAAATATAATTGGTTTATATTTTTATATGTTGATCCTGAATCCTGGACATTGCTTAGCCCACTTCTTAGTTCTAGGAGGAATATTCTTTTTGGTAGATTCCTTGGGGTATTCTACATAGGCATTCATGATATCCACAGATAAGGACAATTTATTTCTTCCTTTACAATAAATATATTTGTTACTTTCTTTTCTTGTCTAGTTATGCTGAATAGAACTTCTAGCCCATGTTGATTAAAAGCAGTGAGAATGGACATCCTTGCCTTCTTCCTGATCTTAGGGAGAAAATATTCACTATTTCATCAGTCAATGTACCATTAGCTGTAGGCTTGTTGTGGGTTTTTTTCTTTTTTTGGAAATGTTCTTTATCAGTTTGAAAAGTAACTTTCTTCCTATTTTTCTGAGATTTCTAAAAATTGTGAATGGGTGTTAAATTTTATCAAATGCTTTTTCTTTTTCAATAAACTTGATCATATAAATTTTCTTCATTATCCTATTAAAATGGAGTTAATATGTTAACCATGGTTACTATAGTGGATTACATTAATTGATTTTCCAATATTGAGGTAGCTTTGCACCCCTGGAATAATCTCCTCTTGGTTGGTGTGTAAGTATTTGTATATTGATTAATTACATTTGATTATATTTTTTAAGGATATGTACACCTATATTCATGAGGGGTATTGGTGAGCTGCCAATTTTTTGGTTTTAATCTCATTTTTTTATCAGGATAATCTTTGCTTTATTAAATTAATTGAGAAGTGTTCACTGCTCTTCAATTTTCTAGAAAAGATGTGTAACACTGTGAATTTTTTAGCATTTGAAAGACTTGTTAAGTGATACCACCATTTTAGTCAAGAGATTTTTAAGGAGGAGTATTTAAACTTGAGTTACATTCCCTTAATAGTTTAGAGTTATTTAAATAATCCATTTCATATTGAGTAAATTGTGGTGGTGTGTGTTTTTCAAGGAATTGGTCCATAGATCTATCTATGAATGTCAATGTCACATGAGTAAAGGCGTTAATAATATTTCCTTATCCTTTCAATAGCGGCAATATCTGTAGTGATACCTGTTTCATTCCTGATACTGGTAAGTTGTGTTTTCTCTCTTTTTCTCTTTGTCAGTCTTATTAGAGGTTTGTGAATTTTATAAGTATTTTAAAGAATTTTTAATTGATTTATTCATTGTGTTCTTTTTACATTCATTTTTGTTTTATTTTTAATTTTAATAATTCCTGCTTTCTTCTTTTCTCCTTTCTGCTTGTCTTGGTTTTATTTTGCCCTTTTTTATAGGTTCTTTAGGTAGGAGCTTAGATTATAGATAAATGACTTTTCTTTTTTTTTTTTAATTAATTAATTTATTTATTTTTGGCTGTGTTGGGTCTTCATTTCTGTGCGAGGGCTTTCTCTAGTTGTGGCGAGCGGGGGCCACTCTTCATCATGGTGCGTGGGCCTCTCACTGTCGCGGCCTGTCTTGTTGCGGAGCACAGGCTCCAGACGCGCAGGCCCAGTAGTTGTGGCTCACGGGCCCAGTTGCTCTGCGGCATGTGGGATCTTCCCAGACCAGGGCTCGAACCCGCGTCCCCTGCATTGGCAGGCAGATTCTCAACCACTGCGCCACCAGGGAAGCCCGATAAATGACTTTTCTATTATCAAATATATGCATGTATTGCTATAATTTTTTCTCTGATCAGTGATTTAGCTGTATTCCAAAAAATTTAATAGGTTGTATTTTCATTTTAATTCACTTCAATGCATTTTTTATTTCCCTTGAAACTTGGATTATTTATGAAGGTGTTGTTTAGTTTCCAATTGTTTGGAGATTTTCTTATTATCTTTTATTGAATTCTAGTATAATTCTATTTTGACCAGAAAACATGCTCTGTGATTTCAATTCCTATAAAATTGTTGGTGTTGTTTTATGGTGCAGGATGTAATCCATCTTGGTTTATGTTCTTTGGATAATTTAAAAGAATGTGTATTCAGCTGTTATTGGGTGGAATATTTCATAAATATTGATTAGATATTGTTGGATGATGGTGTTGTGTAGTTACTCTACTTTCTTGATTATTTTTCACCTTGTTTTTCCAACAATAATTGATAGAGAGTAGTTGAAGTCTCCAAATATAATTGGGATTTGTCTATTTATCATTTAGGTTTTATTACTTTTGCTTCATGTATTTTGCAGCTATGTTGTTTAGTACATACATATTTAGGGTCAATGATGTCTTTTTGGAGATTGACTTCTTTTTTTTTTTTTTTTTTTTTTTTTTTAAAGGATTTTCTTATTTATTTATTTATTTATTTATTTATTTATTTTTGGCTGTGTTGGGTCTTCGGTTCGTGTGAGGGCTTTCTCCAGTTGCGGCAAGCGGGGGCCACTCTTCATCGCGGTGCGGGGACCGCTCTTCATCGCGGTGCGCGGGCCTTTCTCTATCGCGGCCCCTCCCGTCGCGGGGCACAGGCTCCAGACGCGCAGGCTCAGCAATTGTGGCTCACGGGCCCAGCTGCTCCGTGGCATGTGGGATCTTCCCAGACCAGGGCTCGAACCCGTGTCCCCTGCATTAGCAGGCAGATTCTCAACCACTGCACCACCAGGGAAGCCCCCGGAGATTGACTTCTTGTATCATTTTATGTAGTCCTGTATTCTCCAGTAATTATCTTTGCTCTAAAGTCTAATTTAGCTGATATAAATATAGCCATTCCTGTATTCTATTGTTAATGTTGACATGATATATATTTCTCCATCCTGAAATGGGTTGAATAGTGGTCATCAAAAGATATGCCCATACCCTGAAAACTGAATGTGACTTTATTTGGAAAAATAATCTTTGCAGATGTAATGAAGTTAAGCATATTGAGATGAGGTAATCCTGGATTACCTGTGTGTACCCTAAATCAAATGACAAGTCTCCTCATAACAAACAGAAGAGAAGGACACAGGAAAAGAACATGTGAAGACAGAGGCAGAGATTGGAGATATGTCCTCAAACCAAGGAACACCTGGAGCCACTAGATGCTGGATGATGCAAAAAAGGATTCTTCTCTAGAGAGTTTAGAGGAAGAACAGCCCTGCCAACACCTTGATTTCAGATTTTTGGCCTCCAAAATGATAAATCAATAAATTTCTGCTGTTTGAATCCAGTTAATTTTTGGTACTTTGGTACAGCAGTCCTAGGAAATTAACACACATATTTTTATTTTCAACCTATCTATATCATTATATTTGAAGTGAGCTTCTTGTTGACATCAAGACATCTTATGGGTGGGCCATTTTTTTCAATCCTCACTTTTAATCTCTGTGAAGTAATTGCTGTATTTACACAATTTGCATCAATAATGCAATTATTGATAGGTTAGGGTTTAAATCTGCCATTTTACTTTTTGTTTTCCCTTTGTTCTTTCTGGTTTATTAAAATATTTACTCTTTTCTTTTCTCTTTAGTTCCTTCATATGAGTTTGTTGACATATTTTAGAATTCCATTTCAATTTACATGTAGTGTTTTGTGTAGCTGTTTTAGCAGTTGCTTAGGTTTATATTATATATACATAGCTTATCCAAGTCTACTCATGTCATTATTTTAACAGTTCAAGTGAAGTGGAGAAATCTTACACCCTTTTACATCCATTTACCATGCCTTGTTTAAAATTAAATTGTGTTTAATATTTCCTCTTTTTATATTTAGAACCATACCCAGCAGTGTTATATTTTTCCTTCATCATCAAATATAAATTAGAAAACTCAAATGCAAAAAACAGTCCATTGTATTTATCCATATTTTTGTTTATCATGTTTCTTATTCCTTTATGAAGTTCCAAGATTTCTTTTTTCTTTCTTTCTTCCAGTCTAGATAACTTCCTTTAGCCATTCTTTCATGGTAGTTCTGCTGACAACTAATTCCCTTAGTTGTCCTTCTTCTGATAATATCTTGATTTTCCCCTCTTCCTGAATGTTACTTTTGCTGGATACAGAATTCTGGTTGACAGATTTTTTTCTTTCAGCATGTGAAAAATGTTTTGCCAATTCCTTCTAGTCTTCATGGTCTCTGGTGGAAAATCTACTGTCATTCAAATCTTTTTTTCCTATAAGTAAGATGTTTTTCTCACACTTAATTAAGATTTCTTTTTAGTTTGTAGAAGTTTGAATATAAGGTGCCTTGATATGAATTTCCTTAATTTCTCCTCTTTGGAAATTCACTCAATTTTTGAATCTGTACATTTATGACTAGCCAAATTTGGGGAAATTTCAATCATTATTTCTTTGAATCCTTTTCCAACCCTGCCCTTTCACCCCTCTTTTTTTGAAACCTTGATGACACAAATATTACTACATCTTTGTTACAGTCCCACAAGTCCCTGAGTCTCTTATTTTTGTAGTCTATTTTCACTCCGTTTTTCAAATTGAGTAATTTCTATCATTGTATCTCTTAGTTTGTGCTTCTTTCTATTCTTCTATTAAGAAAATACATTGAAGGGGCTTCCCTGGTGGTGCAGTGGTTGAGAATCTGCCTGCCAATGCAGGGGACACGGGTTCGAGCCCTGGTCTGGGAAGATCCCACATGCCACGGAGCAACTAGGCCCGTGAGCCACAATTACTGAGCCTGCATGTCTGGAGCCTGTGCTCCGCAACAAGAGAGGCCACGATAATGAGAGACCCGCGCACCGCGATGAAGAGTGGCCCCCATTTGCTGCAACTAGAGAAAGCCCTCGCACAGAAACGAAGACCCAACACAGCCATAAATAAATAAATAAACCCAAAAAGTTAAAAAAAAGAAAAAGAAAATACATTGAGATTTTTATTTCAGATATCCATATCAGAGCTTTGGAACCTGGCCTCTCAGAGCAGAACCCTCAGTCCTAAAGATCCACCTCTGAGTTGACTCTGGGGATACTGTGACTTGAAATCAGTTCGGACCCAAACCAATTATCTGCAGCATTGTCCAATGATGATACAGAGCCTTTTCAAATCAAGTACAAATTTATTTCTACCCCATACTTCATCCATATGTACAAGCATGCCTGATTCCAAGTTAAACAAATAATTGATCCTTGAATCAGCACTTGAGTCCACTGGTCTCAGCACCACTGATGAAATAACATCTCTGATTGAAACAGGAAAAAGGATGAGGAATATCAGGAAATGCAGCTTCATCAGAACTAGCATGCCATTTTATGGAGTGTGTCAAAAGGGATGCCAGGCATGGCTTAGAGTTATAGTGACTAATAGTAGGTATTTGATCAAGACGACAGAGAAATTGGCATTGCAGGAAGATATAATTTGCTATTCCTGATGTGCCTAATTATATATGGGGAGGAACTTAGGACCAGGAGTGATACAAGCTCAGAATAAATTTCACATTGGAATTGCATCTTTCTTCCAAGATAATCACCAGATATTTTACAAACCTGAAATTTCCCAGTGGGCAGTAATTTTTACAAAATCCTTTCTCAACAGGCCAGCAGTGAGAATTGTAAAACCAAAAATAATCTTGACCTTCTGATAGGATAAATTTACTCCCATTTACTGAGATATGGCATTTGCTTATAGTGCATGTAAGTCATATACTCAATAAATGATGCACTTGGCTCCTTCCAGGCACTGTCATTCTTCAGCTGTCTTGTCTAATATTTTCTAGTTTTTTAACTGCATCTGTGTGTTCAGAGCTCTAACTGGTCTAGTTAATGTTGTTCCAGGTTATTTATTTACAAAGCAAGCCATGCTTACAGATTAATCATTAGTTGCCTGAGACCCTTGATCTCTCCACCAGTTTATATTTTCAGTGCTACATGAAGATCTTTTCCTTTACTGCTATTTGTCTCTCCATCCCAGACCTTCATTTCCTCTTTTAGTCTCTCATCCACACATGATTTGTGTATAATTTTTCCTCCTTTCTTCACATTGAGATGCAATAATTCCCCTTCTAGGTTATCTTCTTCCTTCCCTAGGACCTACATTAGAATAAGGAGTCTCAAAATTTATCCTAATTTCAAATGAAAAAAAAAAAAAGTTAAGTGATTTTTATTTTATTTTAAACTTATATTATGAATTTTTAGAAATATATGTGGATTTAGAGAGGGAACATGAAGAAAAGTAGTAAGGAAAGGACAGTGTTTATACTTTCTGGACACACAATGCATCAGCCCCATGCTAGCAAATTTACTTTCATTATTTTATTTAATCTTAAAAGAAAATTAGGTTAAAAATGAAAAACCTGAGGCTCAAAGTCCTTATTTGTTCTCCCCCAAATTATATTTTTAGTTAAACTTGTATGAGGATGACTGCTAGAATTAAATATAAATAATTTTCCAGCATCCTGATAATATGCATAATAATGATTTAAACATTATTGCACTTCTTTGGTCCTTATTTTTTTCAGCTATAAAATCAAGAATGAATAATTACATTATTTCCTTCTCAGCAGTGCTTTAAGTATACTGGGAATCTTATACTTTATTTCAATTTTGGCCAGCTTCCCAAAAGGATGAACATAGTCTGAAGTCAGGGAGTGTGATTTCCAGTTCTGTTCTTCTTTTTCAAGATTGTTTTGGCTATTTGGGGTCTTTCGTGCTACACTTATGTGTCAGGATGAACATAAAATAATGTGGCAATATTTAAAAATATGGACTTTACATACTATGTAGGACTTGCAAAGAAGATAACCAAAAACTGGGTTTTGATAGCACTTAGTCCTATATGCATTTCATAGTTATAGAATTGTTGAAGTTAAAGAAACTCAGAGCAGGAATTTCTTTGGAAAATTTGCAGTACTGTGACATAATATCCCCTCTTATGGGGAGTGGGAATGGGTGCTTCCCTCTTACATCAAGGTAAAGGTGAAAGGCTTCAATGGGACCACGCTGGACCTTGAGCTATGAAATCCTGAAGACCCCATCATTGAAAGAGGATACATATGAAAGACTATTGCTGGCTACCTGCACTAGTGGCAGCACAAGAAGAGAAAGCTGCATTATTGTAGAAAAGATAGAAGAGATATGAGCCAATTACTGCTTAGTCTCTCCTGAAGCCAACATAAGCATGTTGCCCAAAATGAGTGCTTGGAATGAACTCAATAAAGAATACAGTAATAAAACTACTGGTTTAAAAACTATGTATGGGTTTAAACTTTTTTTTTTAAACATCTTTATTGGAGTATAATTGCTTTACAATGTTGTGTTAGTTTCTTCTGTATAACAAAGTGAATCAGCTATACATATATATATATATATATATATATATATATATATATCCCCTTATCCCCTCCCTCTTTGTGTCTCCCTCCCACCCTCCCTATCCCACCCCTCTAGGTGGTCACAAAGCACCGAGCTGATCTCCCTGTGCTATGCAGTTGCTTCCCACTAGCTATCTATTTTACATTTGGTAGTGTATATATGTCAATGCCAAGTTTAAACAGCCCCCCCCCAAAAAAAAAAACTATGTATGATACTTCAGGCCAAACCATAGGCAATTACAAAGGCTTTACCTGGCAGGTCTCACAGAGGAAAGCTGGCCTCCCGTCACCAGATTTGGTTCACAGCCAGTGTATTACAGTCTCTAAAGGGAGTGGCAGCCAAGGACTCAAACCTCTTGGGTTGGACATGTTTTTATGCATCTTTACATTCCTAGCCCATGCACCTAAGTTCACAGGCCTTCCTCTGGTACCTCAGCTGAGGTCGTCCTGCAGGGAGGTGGGGGTAGGAGTGGTGGAGAAACTTTGATGATCCTTTTTCCCACTCTGACACAGTATTCAGTACTTTTCTACTCCTAGCTCTCCCCTTCTCCCTCCCTCCAGCCCCCGGGTGTTAGATCTTAAATGAAATAGGTTACCCTAGCCAATTAAAGAGAGTGATTGAAAGTAAATCAAACCAAAAAATATAGCTTAATAAAGGCTCTTCAAAATTCATATGTGAAATTCCCAGCCCTTATAACTGCATGTTACAGTGTAGACTGCTATATTTTCTCTCTTACTTACACAGAGCAGGAGCTCAGTTAATGGTGGCTAGTCTTTAAAAATAAAGCAATAATAAAGTGAATAATAATAACTTAGTTTAAAAATATTAAATAGTCATTTGCTATAGCTAATACAAGTCCTTGATAATCAGTGAAAATTTAAATATGCTGAGTTATAGGAAAACAGGAAAGAAACAGCTAACCAGTTTTCTCATGAAGGAGAATTAGCAAAGTGTATTTTTCACCTCAAAAGATAATTTAAAAATTAGTAGACATTAGCAACGAATAAAAATTAGAGGGCACTCCAGGCAGGAAAACAGCATATATAAATGCTAAGCTATGAAAAAGCTAAGTGGGAGTTAGGGATCATGATTGCAAGGCTATAGCGACGTTTGAAAACAGGAGTTAGAGAGAGAGGAGAGACACGATTATTTTGAGCTAAGGACTTTATCCTGAAACTCATTGATCAAGGAAGTGATGAAGTGAGAAATTAATTTAAGAAATAATGTTCTGAAAACAGAGAAAAGAGCCTAGACAGGGATGAAATAGGAGACAGGGAAACCAGTGAGGAAACCTTTCTAATCCTACTTTCTCATGCTATATGTATGAACATTTAGGCACAAAGCTTCCTGTATTTCTATAAGCTAGTTGCATAATTCCCCAGTAGAAACTTCCTGCTACTGGGCTACAATTATTTTTCTTTATTCAGTGGTTTCCTTTCTTTCTTCATGCCCCAACCCACAGCAACACACACACACACACACACACACACACACATGCATACACACACATTTATTATAAGCTTCTTGATGTTAAGGGTTCACTCATTTCTCACCCATTTCTTTATTTAAAAAGCATCCAATAGGGTTTGCCCAAAATAAGTATTCTGCAGTTGTAGACGCTTGCTTGTGAGGGTGAAAGAGAAAACTAAAAATGAAAAAGTAAAGAAAGAATAAAAACTAACAGAAGCAAAAGAAAATAATTGAAAAAAAATATTTTATTTCACGTAGTTGAATCTAAAGGTCAGTTTCAGCTATATTTCTGTCTCAGGTCTTTCCATGATATAAGTGAGGCTGAGGTCCATGACCACAGTCCCTGCCATCATCTAAAAGCCAGGTTGCCTGGAACTCTACAGTAGGATTTTTTCATATTTCAACTTATAAGTGGAAACCCATGGAGACATATACTAGTATAAAGATGGGCTTTGAGTTTAGAATGTTTCATTTCATATACCTCTCCCTCCAAGCAGCTAAATAAAGTAATGAAATGTGGATTTCTACACCAAATCTAGAGTAACATGTTGAATATAGCACACGAGACAGGACCACCTGGGCAGGTCTCAAATTACTGTGGCCTAATTTCCCACTTTATTCAACATTTAGTAAAGAAAGCTTCAAGGACATGACCTATCGTGGGAATGAAGCTACACACACGGACACACACACATACATATACCCCACACACACCACACATTTAATTTATTTAGCCACATGGGAACAGGAATAAGAGAAATTGAAAACCTGAAGAAGGTTGGATTGTTATGAGGGAAGCAGACATGTACATCAATAATATATCACTGGTTACAACTTAAACCTGAGATCCTTCCAAATTAAGATCCAGGTATGCCTGGAGAACTACAGGGACAGACTGCCAGAGTGCCTACTGTTTTGAGAAAAACTCCTTGTTGAAGTTTGAGATGAGAACAATGGATCAAACTCTGAAGAGAAGGACGATTTTAAATATAGGGTTGCACCTCAGAGAGTAACCAATCCCGTAGACACATAGGAGAGTCCTACAGTAGATGATTTAATTCATAAACTCAAAAAACATGTACCGATCATTTGTCATGGGCTTAGCCCTCTGCTGGGTAATGGAGGGGCACTGAGGAGAAAAACTGACAAGGTCCACCACTAATGATTCTGCTCCTAAGAGCAATGGGACATCTTTGGCACGTTTCAAAGAGGTCCTTAAGAAATGAATGAGTTAAAGGAGTGTTTGCCAGCAAATTCCATAAAAGCCTGAGAGCATAGACACCAATTGCAATTCTGATGACAACTGTGACCATCATAATGATGTTAGTGTTGCTGGGGTCTTAGTGGCTGGGCTATGGTGACAGTGTTGACACCACCCATAGTGCCCTCTACATTGGCCTATAGGCACTTTTGTGTACAGTGTACTTGACCTTTCTTATTTTGATCTTTGGGATGAAAGAGAAACCTCAGCATCAGAGGTGACATTGGTATGTCTGAGCAGGAGCACAAGGTAACTTTCCTGGCACGAGGTATATAGCTTCCATTTTTTTAATGATACAGTCATAGGAAATCTCTCCACATGGTGACAAAGAGAATACAGTTTCTCCCAAGGTTAAGTAAGAGGACTGATTCTCAGTGTGCATGGAAGTTATCCCCTGTGATGTCCCAACATTAGACGTGCTCTTAGAAGAAACCTGAGGTTATTTGATTTCAGCAAAGTGGATGCAGCAAGAGGGTATGACCAGGGAATTTCCACTTCTTATGTGGCCAGGAAAGCAGAAATCCATATTATTGCTTATGTTTTCTTTGGTATGATATCACTCACATGTGAAATCTAATTTTTTAAAATTTATACAAATGAACTTATTTACAAAACAGAAACAGACTTATAGATATCAGAAACAAACTTATGGTTACCAAAGGGCAAACATGGGGGGGGGAGAGATAAATCAGGAGCTTGGGATGAACATATGCACACAACTATATATAAGATAGATAACCAACAAGGACCTACTATATAGCACAGGGAACTTTACTCAATATTCTGTGATAACCTATAGGAGAAAACAATCTAAAAAAGAATGAATATATGCCTATGTATAACTGAATCACTTTTCTGTACACATGAAACTAACACAACATTGTAAATCAACTATACTCCAATAAAACTAAAAAAACAAAAACAAAAACAAAAACCTTCTCTTTGTGATTTCAAGTTGGTTTTCCCCATATTGGAGGAAAGGGGAAGAAAGAGTTTAAGCCAGTCCATTTCCAGGATTGGAAATGGTCCTGGTAGCTTGAAGAGAATTTCTGAAATCTCCTAATGTAAATCCACCTAAGGAAGGATTTAGGAAGGTTGAGGAAACCTTCAGAAATTGCCTCAAGTGCAACAGTCCCAGCCTTCTGGTTGGCAACCTCTAGCTCCTGGGACATGGATACAGCCAGATGTTTATGTGATCACAACAATGTCTCAGCATAGGCAGGTAGGATATACATCCCTACCCACAAACCACTCGTACAGAGACATTCACCCTAAGGTCAATGATTTCACAAGTTATCCTGAAGACAATGCACTAGTTAAGACTCCCATAGATGAAACAGGGAGTAATTGAAAGGAAGTTCTGTCCCAGGCAGCATAAAGGACAACAACATTAAATAGAAATATAGTTATTGCACGAAGTTCTTAGTGGCAAACATCAGAGGATTAGAGGCTTATTCCCAAAGAGTGATAGGAAACAATACAAGTATCAAATATATCAGGTGATTAATCCCAAAAGAGACAGTATACTGTCTTGAAAACAAACCTCAGCCCTAGAATTAGAAGTGCAAACCCCAATTTCTGGCTTGGAACAAAGTTGTGAGAATAGATTCTAAGTGATTTCCAACAGGTACAAGGACGTGTGCAGGGACATTGTCCTCTTCAAGGTGCAGGGAGAGTAGATGCTTTCTTGACCTCAGCACAATACATCACTTGTTACTATGTAAATGCAATCCCAAGCAGCTTTGTGAACAAAGCCTATAATTTTTTTGTGATTCAGGCTCCATAGCTGGATCCATCGCTAACTTTAAAAAAAAAAATTATTTATTTATTTATTTATTTATTTATGGCTGTGTTGGGTCTTCGTTGCTGCACGTGGGCTTTCTCTAGTTGCAGCGAGCAGAGGCTACTCTTTGTTGCGGTGTGTGGTCTTCTCATTGCAGTGGCTTCTCTTGTTGCGGAACATGGACTCTAGGCATGCGGGCTTCAGTAGTTGTGGCACTTGGGTTCAGTAGTTGTGGCTCGCAGGCTCTAGAGCGCAGGCTCAGTAGTTGTGGTGCATGGGCTTAGTTGCTCCACAGCATGTGGGATCTTCCCCGCCCAGGGCTTGAACCCATGTCCCCTGCATTGGCAGGCAGATTCTTAACCACTGCGCCACCAGGGAGGCCCGAAGAAGGCAGTATGACTGGATTTTCAGTTCTATACAACTAAGTGTTTTTCTGTTAACAGGGCAAAGTAATTCCATGCCATTGCCCTCAGTGATTTCCCACTAAAATGCTGACCACAAATATTTCCTTCAAGCTGCAACTGATAGATCACACTTCAGCCCTTTCCTTAAAACTAGAACTAGTATATGACTTTTCAAACCATTATTAACATGCATTATAACAGCTTGAAAATTATTCAATGAAAGTTAGGTAATAGATTGATTATTCTTGGAGAGATTCTTCCCCAAATTGCTGTGTGATCTTGCTTTATAGGAAATCAATCATATATTTTGACAGTTTGAACCTGTGTCTAAAATGACCAAAATAACAAGAAAGTAGTTAATAAATTGCTGTATTCATGGAAATATTCAGCTGAGCCTTTAGCTGTCATATAACTGTTTTGAGTTACTGTTTGAGTTACTTTATATAACAGTGTAATATTCTCTTCTTGTATTGGTCCCTTTATCATTATATAACACCCTTCTTTTTCTTTTGTTATGACCTTTGCTTTTTTTTTTTTTTTTTGACATTTTTATTAGAGTATAATTGCTTTACAATGGTGTGTTAGTTTCTGCTTTATAACAAAGTGAATCAGTTATACATACACATATATTCCCATATCTCTTCCCTCTTGCATCTCCCTCCCTCCCACCAACCATATCCCATCCCTCTACGTGGTCACAAAGCACCGAGCTGATCTCCCTGTGCTATGCAGCTGCTTCCCACTAGCTATCTATTTTACATTTGGTAGTGTATATATGTCCATGCCACTCTCTCACTTTTTCCCATCTTACCCTTCCCCCTCCCTGTCTCCTCAAGTCCATTCTCTAGTAGGTCTGCATCTTTATTCCCGTCTTGCCCCTAGGTTCTTCATGACCTTTTTTTTTTTTTTTTTTAGATTCCATGTGTATGTGTTAGCATACAGTATTTGTTTTTCTCTTTCTGACTTACTTCACTCTGTATGACAGACTCTAGGTCCATCCACCTCACTACAGATAACTCAATTTCGTTTCTTTTTATGACTGAGTAATATTCCATTGTATATATATGCCATATCTTCTTTATCCATTCATCTGTTGATGGACACTTAGGTAGCTTCCATGTCCTGGTTATTTTAAATAGAGCTGCAATGAACATTTTGGTACATGACTCTTTTTTAATTATGGTTTTCTCAGGGTATATGCCCAGTAGTGGGATTGCTGGGTCGTATGGTAGTTCTATTTTTAGTTTTTTAAAGAACCTCCATACTGTTCTCCATAGTGGCTGTATCAATTTACATTCCCACCAACAATGCATGAGGGTTCCCCTTTCTCCACACCCTCTCCAGCATTTACTGTTTGTAGATTTTTTTTGATGATGGCCATTCTGACCGGTGTGAGATGATATCTCACTGTAGTTTTGATTTGCATTTCTCTAACGATTAATGACGTTGAGCATCCTTTCATGTGTTTGTTGGCAATCTGTATATCTTCTTTGGAGAAATGTCTATTCAGGCCTTCTGCCCATTTTTGGATTGGGTTGTTTGTTTTTTTGATATTGAGCTGCATGAGCTGCTTGTAAATTTTGGAGATTAATCCTTTGTCAGTTGTTTCATTTGCAAATATTTTCTCCTATTCTGAGGGTTGTCTTTTCGTCTTGTTTATGGTTTCCCTTGCTATGCAAAAGCTTTTAAGTTTCATTAGGTCCCATTTGTTTATTTTTGTTTTTATTTCCATCTCTCTAGGAAGTGGGTCAAAAAGGATCTTGCTGTGATTTATGTCATAGAGTGTTCTACCTATGTTTTCCTCTAAGAGTTTGATAGTGTCTGGCCTTAAATTTAGGTCTTTAATCCATTTTGAGTTTATTTTTGTGTGTGGTGTTAGGGAGTGTTCTAATTTCATTTTTTTACATGTAGCTGTCCAGTTTTCCCAGCACCACTTATTGAAGAGGCTGTCTTTTCTCCATTGTATAATCTTTGTTTTAATGTTAATTTTGTCTGATACAAGTATTGCTACCCCTGCTTTCTCATCATTTCTGTTTGTATGAAATATCTTTTTCCATCCCCTCACTTTCAGGCTGTGTGTTCTCTTAGCATTGAATTGAGTCTCTTGTAGGCAACATATTGAAAAGTCTTGTTTTTTTAATCCAATCAGCCACCCTATGCCTTTGATTGGAGCATTTAGTCCATTAACATTTAAACTAATCTTTGAAAGTTATGTACTTATTGCCATTTTATTAATTGTTTTCTGGTTATTTTTGTAGTTCTCTGTTCATTTATTCTTTTTGTTTCTTATCTTGTGGTTTGAAATTTTTCTCTAGTAGTATGCTTGTGTCCCTTCTTTTTAGTTTCTGTGTATCTATTGTATGTTTTTGATTTGTGGTTACCATGGGGATCTTATATGATGACCTATAATTATATCAACTTTTTTAAAACTGGTAGTCATTTCAGTTCAAACACATTCTAAAGGATATATTTTTACTTCCCTCCCCCACATTTTATGTTTTTGATGTCATATTTTACATCTTTATGCTTATCCCTTAACAGTTTATTGTAGTTACATTTGATTCTACAGTTTTTTGTTATTTAATCTATGTACTGGATAATTAAATGGTTGATTGGGGATCCTTACTATATATTTACATTTCCTATTGGAATTTTACCTTTCCTATAGATTTTTACTTCTTTTGCACTTATAGAAGACCCTTCAACATTTCCTTTATGGTAGATTTAGTATTTTGAACTCCTTTAGTTTTTGCTTGTCCAAGAAGTTCTTTATCCCTCCTTCTACTCTAAATA
Source organism: Balaenoptera acutorostrata (assembly GCF_949987535.1). Taxonomy (NCBI): domain Eukaryota; kingdom Metazoa; phylum Chordata; class Mammalia; order Artiodactyla; family Balaenopteridae; genus Balaenoptera; species Balaenoptera acutorostrata. The sequence continues at coordinate 16,986,326 of NC_080075.1, read as the reverse complement.
ATAATCTTTCTGAGTAGAGTATCCTAGGTTGCAAGTTTCTCCCCTTCAGCACTTTGTATATAATAAGCCATTCTCTTCTGGCCTGCAAAGCTTCTGCAGAGAAATCAGTTGATAACCTTAAAGAAATTCCCTTGTATATGAATCTTTGGTTTTCTCTTGCTGCCTTTAGAGTTCCCTCTTTACCTTTAAATTTGCCATTTTAATTATAATATGTCTTGGTGTGGGTCTGTTTGGGTTCATCTTGTTTGGGACCCTCTGTTCTTCCTGTACCTGGATATCTGTTTCCTTCTTCAGGTTTGTGCAGTTTTCAGTCATAATTTCTTCAAATACATTTTTGATCCCCTTCTCTTTCTCTTCTCCTTCTGGGACCCCTATGTTGTGAATTTTTGTACACTTAATGTTATTTCAGAGATCTCTTACGTTGCTTTTATTTTTTAAAATCTGCTTTTCTATCTGCTGTTCTGATTGGGTGTTATTATTATTATGTCTTCAGATAACATATGTGTTCTTCTGTATCAGTCTGTTATTCATTCCTTATAGTGTGTGTGTATGTTTTTAAATCAGTTACTGAATTATTCATTTTTGATTGGGTCTTTTTTATATTTTCTAGTTCCTTGTTAAAACATTCACTGTTTACATCAATCCTTTTCCCTAATTCAGTTAACATTTTTATTACCAATGTTTTGAATTCTTTATCTGGTAGATCATTTATTTCTGTTTCATTATTTTTTCAGGGGTTTTCTCTTGCTCTCAATTGAGAACAGTTACTCTGCCTTTTCATTTTGCATAGCTTTCTCTGTCTTTATGAATTTAGGTAAAACAGTTACTTGTTGCAGTCTTGAAAGAGTGTTCGTTTGTGAGAGCCTCTGTATACAAACTGTGTGTGCCCAGTGCCTTTGGTTGGAGAGCTGCATTTGATGTGGATACAAGTCACATCTTTCCTCAGTGTGTGGTAGCAAGGAGTTAGTATCCAAATATTTAAACAACCCATACAGCTCTGTATCAAAAAGGAAACAAACAACCCTATCAAAAAAATGGAAGACCTGCATAGACATTTTTCCAAAGGAGACATACAGATGACCAACAGGCACATGAAAAAATACTCAACATCGCTGATTATTAGAGAAATGAAAATCAAAACAATAATGAGATATCACCTCACAACTGTCATAATGGTTATCATCAAAAATTTACAAATGACAAATCTTGGAGAGTATGTGGAGAAAAGGAAACACTTGTACACTGTTGGTGGTAATGTAAATTGGTACAGTCACTATGGAAAACAGTATGGAGGTTTCTCAAAGAACTAAAAATAGAACTACAATATGACCAAGCAATTCCACTCCTGGGTATATATGCAGAAAAAAAAGAATACTAATTCAAAAAATACATACACCTCAATGTTCATATCTGCACTATTTACAATGGTCAACATATGAAAGAAACCTAAGTGTCCATCAACAACAAATGGTTAAGGAAGATGTGGTGTATTTATACAATGGAATATTACTCAGCCAGGAAAAAGAATGAAATTCTGCCATTTGCAGCAATGTGGATGGACCTAGGGAATATTATGTTCAGGGCCTTTTTAAAAATGTTAATGCTAATTTCTAATTTTATTACATTGTGATTAAATTATTGTTTATAATATTTCTACTTTATTGAATATACTAATGATTTCTTTTTTATCTAACATGTGATCAATTTTTGTGAATGTTCTGTGTGTGCTTAAGAAGTTGTATTCCTTTTATCTGCATATAAAATTTGGTATATAACCATAAAGCTGTATGTAATAAACAATGCCATCTTCTTTTTGTTTTTTAGGTCTTCTAGTCTTACTTAAAATTTCTTATCCAGGTGAACTCTGTTTTACTAAAGGTAGCACGTTAATTTCTTTTTAACAATGTTTTTCTACCCATGTCTTCTCACACTGCCTATGTTTTTGCCTTTTAAAAGGTCACTATGTTATTTGTTGTATAGATATCCACAGCATTGCAAACTGTGGCTTCTAGCATTGAAAAGAATCCTGTGTGTGTGAACAAGCTTCCTTTATATTATGACACATAAGTCTCTCCGAACACAGAACCCAGAAAGCCTTTACACTGTTTCTGCCCTTTACACTACCAATTCACGTTTCTTTTTGATTTCTGGTACAGAAAGATATGTACTTTAATTTTGAGCTTAGTTATGTTTTATTAAATTTATCCTTTGTATTATAGTCTTGCTTGGTATGCATCTAGAGCAAATAGGGGTAGATACAAATATATGGTATGATAATCCATAGCTATTTTGATAGGAATTAATTATTTAACCAACTCTTTTTTTCTCTGATGGACTCAATAAACATGTAAAATCTCTGGGTCATAGATGATGCCCTGTAATTCTATTCACTCATTTTCAACTAATCAATAAGAGTTTTCCCAACAATCCTACCTACTTCTTTCTAACTTCTGTAGCATGTAGCATTACTGTCTGTTGCATTATTGATGTGCCATTATTTTGTGTCACTGGTATAATATTTCATGTACATTAATCTTATCTCCCCAACTAGCACAAGAGCTTTTCAATAGCAGAGTCCACTTGGAGGCACCTTTCCTAGCAAGCAAACCTAGAGACTCTCCCAGGGGCTAACAATGAAGCTGAATATGTGTCACAGTACAGGAATAAATAACTAATGTGGATACACAGGAGAGAGTGAATGGTGAACATTTACAAGTGATGTTGAAGGTGTGCCTTGAATTTGTGATAAGAAATTAATTCATTAGACAGATAAGGAGGAAAAGACATCTAATGAATGAAGAACCTGTTTAAATGCCCAAAGCTATAGGAATACATGGCTTATTCAGAACATGGTGATTAAGGTTAGCATGACTGGAGCAGTGTGTCAGAAGACCTGTTTCAGCAGCCCAGTAGTGCCTTGTATGTCCTGAAAGGGGTTAGAGTGTAATTCTGTGAGTCCTAGAGGTAATCATTAGGGGTACTTAAGGGGGAAAGTGATAGGATTATAGTTGGCTTGGGAAAAATAACTGTGTCAATAGTTTGGAAAGTATATCTCAGGAGGCATCTCAAAGGAAAGGCATTGTTATAAAAGCTACCCAATGTGGCCAGGGGAGACAAGCTGAAAAACTGAACTAAACTTCCTTTATATTATGAACTAGCTGTTTTCTAGTGATGGTAAAAATGGATAAGAGGTCAGATTTGATGACTGTTTTGCAGGTAGCATTGCTAAAACTTGATATCTAATTTGCTGTCACAGATGAGGCAGATAGAGAGGGTGATGTCAATATTTCCAGCTATAAAGATTTTGTAAGTGGCCTAAGAACATAGGCAAGAGAGAAGGTTTAAGGGACACAGAACAGATTTAAAGTTCACTTTTATGGTGACATGAGGAAAAATAAATTCTCTCTCTACTACTCCTCCTCCTTGCACTTTGCTTTGGCCTTGATGTGAAGGAATGTTGTAAAAAAGAAACAGTTAAACATCAAGAAGGGCCATTGTGTTATCAACTGTGTTCATAATATAATATTATAGGTTTATTCCACTCAGGGATAAATGGGGTTTGGAAAGTAAAGTTGCCTTCAGGTTGAACAGAGGCGGATTAAACTTCTTAAAAGAGTATTAAGCTTTTATATATAGAATGGATAAACAACAAAATCCTACTATATAGCACAGAGAACAATATTCAATATCTTGTGATAAACCATAATGGAAAAGAATATTAAAAAAGAATGTGTATATATATATATATGTATATATGTATAACTGAATCACTTTGCTGTACAGCAGTAATTAACACAACTTTGTAAATGAGTTATACTTTAATAAATAATAATAACAATAATTTAAAAAGGAGTATTCTCTTTCACCACCACTGTCACGATTTTTCCACAAAGGCAGTAAATACCCTAAACCATAGACTCTAAGTAAGTGAAATAACTCAGTAATACCAGAGTCCCAGAAGGATAGTGTCTATGGAACAGAACTAGGTAAATAATAGTTTGAGTAAATAAATGGCCAGTATCCAGAAGCTTACTTTCTTGTCTGAAGATTCTGGAAAGAAATATGGTTAAGATACTCTTAAGTCATTAAATTACATTGTCATTGGAAACTTGATTCCCTGGGCACTCCCAGAACATCTGGCCGAAAAATATCTTGTTGAGAATTTCATTGCCAGCATCAGTCCGCAGCTTTGAGAGTCGCAGATGCCATGCTGGATGGAGGCCAAGGATGTCTCTGGACTGCCTGTTCTTGTATAAGATAGATGGAAAAGTTGGGGATTGGTCCCGTTATTTTATTTTCATCTTGCTACTGAGAGCATGGATCACAAGTCACAGCCTGGTGCCCTGTTTCCCCAGACCTTCTGCTCCATCTTCCTAATAGAAATGAAGGAAAGACATTGTGACCCAGGGCCATGCATCCATAAGTGGTGTGATGCATGTGGCTTAACCAGAAAAAAACAAGTTTCTTAGTTCTGGTCTCATTTATAACGAAGCAGTTAAAAGGTAATGAATGAGTTGAGTGTGAGGGTTTTGATTTGTTTCAGTAACAGCAGGTACTAGATTGAATATGGTAGCTGTTTTCTAGAGATTTATTGAGAGAATAGAAGCTGCTAAGTGAAACTTGGAGTCTTAGCTAAAGATGAAATAAGCAATTACCTAAAAATATGTAACATGCCTAGCAGTGAAAGCTCCTCTTTCTTTCTTTTCTTTTTTTTTTTTTTTTTTTTTTGGCTGCGTTGGGTCTTCGTTGCTGCACGCGGGTTTTCTCTAGTTGCGGTCAGCGGGGGCTACTCTTCATTGTGGTGTGGGGGCTTTTCATTGTGGTGGCTTCTCTTGTTGCAAAGCACGAGCTCTTGGCATGTGGCCTTCAGTAGCTGCAGCACACAGGCTCAGTAGTTGCAGCATGAAGGCTCAGTAGTTGCAGTGCATGGGCTCTAGGATGCAGGCTTCAGTAGCTGCGGCTCACGGGCTCTAGAGCACAGGCTCAGTAGTTGTGGTGCACGGGCTTTGTTGCTCCACAGCTTGTGGGATCTTCCTGGACCAGGGATCGAACCCGTGTCCCCTGCATTGGCAGGCAGATTCTTAACCACTGCACCACCATGGAAGTCCCAAAGCTGCTCTTTCTGATAAATATTCTACATTTGACTATCAGGGTTGTCTAAAATTCCAGGTATTAGATTCATCCTTGGTTTGAAATTAAGAAGTTACCTCATTAAGCCCTTTCTGAGGATGAAAATTTTATCTTTGTCAGGAATGTTCTTTTATGACATTTTTGTTTTGTTTTGTTTTGTTTTGTTGTTGTTTGTATTCTTATAGGGTAAAGGTTTACTGAGCTTGACCACTTTTTGACTATAGACTCCTATGCACTGACCACAAGGGATAGAATATCAGCAATAAAATGTCAACCTGTTTGAGTATGTGAATTAATTAGTTTAGCATGACAATAAAATAACACTGACAGAATGATACATACACCTCCATATTTTATTAGGAGATTCAGGATGGAGAAGGCAGGTTGGAGAGGCCAAGGGCCAGAAACCCTAGCCTGGGGCTACACAGGAACTGGAATGGAGTCATGGACAAAACAGGGATTCTATGAAAATGCAGAATGAGGGCACAAATAATTTCCTCTTCTCATAATGCCCAGCCTATAGTCGATGTTCAAAAAGAGTCAAATTTAACTTTCAAAAGTTGATTGTTGTCTTTCAAATAAGGTCTGGCCTCTATATTGCACTACTGATAACTAACTAATATTAAAACCTCCCATCTACTTTTGAAAATGCAAGTTTCTCTCTGAATTTGCTTGCATTTTATGATTTTCCGAATTACTGTCTACTTTCTGCCTTTTTCATAAATTTAAATTTTAGGCAATGAAGAAATAATACATTTTTCACTTGTTTATCCTTCCTTCAGGGACTTACATTTGTATCAAAGAAGGATTAAAACTTGGTGAGAATCAGGCTGAGAATTCTAACCTTAATAACTTAAGACATTTCATAATAATAAGTAGAATCTTTCTGGATTAGTTTCGTGTGTGTTGGGCTTAAATGACATATTCTTTTATGCTCATATTTTACTGTTTCAAAGCACACAAGCCAAAATTTAAGTACAAGGAATGTGTGCTTGATAAGGAGAGTGAATAATTAGAAGTATTTTAAACTGGATGAGCAAAAACAAGAAAATAAAACAAGCTCACCCTATACTAATGCATACTACTTGTATGAAATGAGGGAGCAATATTTTTGAAATGAAGGGCAATTAATCTTCCTCACAAATTTTCTATGGCCTTTATGCTACTTCTAATTTGAAAAAAAAGTACATTGAATGCAAATGTATATGAGAAATTTAATCATACTCATGTGCTTTGGTTTGGAAAGAATATGAAAAGAACCTGAGAGGATCATGTAAACAAAGAAACCGAGGTTGCTCACCAAAGTGTAAATTTTCCCCTGAATTTTATCAAAGTATCTGATTTGTGACTTTACTCAATGTTGGAGAATTGGAAAAGCTATAAGTTAAAAATGAGATAGCAATCAAGCAAAATATACTGTATCTGGAGCAGGATAAAGATGTGAATCCTGCTTTACAGAGATTCATCTATCTATCCCTCTATTGTTTTGTTTGTCTTGGTATTTCCCCCCTTATTTCAGGAGGAGAAATGATTCATCCCCTTTTAGGACATATGCAAATGAGATTTTATTTTTTGGTTACTTGTGATTTGGAGCATAACTTCCATGAGTCATTGAGGTTGATATAGAAATACCGGTGAGGACTTCATGAAGAAAAGAGAGGGCTCTGGGGTAAGGGTGATCAGAGAGAGGGTAGCAAGCATGCTGGTGTAGGGTCTACCACAATGCCTAACATGTATTAGGAGTGCAGCAAATTTGAGTTGAATAAATGAATGGATTCACCAACAAACATAAGTGAAGGACTTAATTATGGAAATGCTAAAGATAAGTTGATTTCCAAATTTTCAGTGTTTTTGAATGTTTTTGTCCGAAAAATTATCAACAGTCAGTCAGTGATTTTGACCTCTACATATCACAGCTTTTTAATAAAGCTAGAAAATATGGCATTTCTGTAAACCTTGTCCAGAAAAGCTAAAATTAAGATCTGATATGTTTTAAAGTCTCCCTCTGGATAAAGCCAGATAAAAAAGAGTTTAGCAGACAACATGGTATCAGCATCCACAATGAATGGTTTATAGTGGAGGACCCCAAAAGAATTTTACTCTCTAACTGCTTTCCTATCAACAATTTTTCTGTATTCGTCCCATTAACACTGTGAATTGTATTATCCACCATGGAAACTCAAGCTCTTTCTATATTGATTGCTGAGAAGTTTTGAGTAAAATTTGTGACTCACCTATAGCAAGAATTTAGGTCACTCCAATGAGCACTTTTATTCTTATTCGTGGCTCTCCTCTGCAGCTCTACTTTTTCTTTCATCATCCTTTTAATCTGTTATTTTGTACATTTTCTATGTATTTGCAGGCTGCTTGCTCAAACATTTTGGAGCCAAGTAGAATATAAAGATGACTAAGAGTTTGCTTTACCCACCAGGCTGGTGCATTAGAATATGAATTCATTTTGGCTCTTTGGGTCACCTATATCTCTAACCTCAGCCCCTCTCCTTATTATCTCCCAAACCCTGATATCTTGATACATTGCGTCTCGAGACTGATTTCCTTTGCCAGAGCCTACAGCACAACTGGTCATTTCTTTATCTGAATATAGAAATAGATGCTATAAGTTGGGTTGGAGCTTCATTACTATTGTTACCTCCTTTGAAGAGCATTATTCATTATTAATTCAATTTTGGTTTTGTTTTAACATTTTGGTTTCTCCCTGTTTCATAGTTATTTGGGAATAAAGCCACTTATAAAATTGTTCCATTAACAAATCCATTTTTGAATAATGCTTTTTGGTGGTTCTTTTTTCTTTATTTTTTGTTTGTTTGTTTTTCTTGCTGCATTGGGTCTTCGTTGCTGCACATGGGCTTTCTTTAGTTGTGGTGAGTGGGGGCTACTCTTCCTTGTGATGCGTTGGCTTCTTATTATGGTGCCTTCTCTTGTTGTGGAGCCTGGGCTCTAGGTGAGCGGGCTTCAGTACTTGTAGCATGCGGGCTCAGTAGTTGTGGTTTGTGGGCTTAGTTGCTCTGCAGCATGTGGGATCTTCCCGGACCAGGGCTCAAACCCATGTCCCCTCATTGACAGGCGGATTCTTAACCACTGTGCCATCAGGGAAGCCCAAAAAATGCTTTTTGAATTATTGTTTTAAATAAGGTCCTGGTATAGAACTCCGGGTATAGGAAAAAAAAAAAAAAAAAAGATCTGATATGTTTTAGACTTGAGTTTCATAATTAGCATCAATCTCTATGTCATAAGATTTATTTTCTGATTTATAAAATGAAAGTTCACAACCCAAGCCATCAGTTACCATAAATCACATTTACCAAAAAGTATCCTTTATATTTTTTTCTTTAGACAAATCAATTTTTATTTTGTTCCTTAAATTCATATCTTCATGGAAGATGCCCAGTCAAAGATAGATTGTGACCTTGGGAAACATTTTTCAAGACTGTTGTCTTAAACTACCTTAAAAAAATAAGAATTCAGAAAAAAAAATCTTCAAATTCCAAAATAACTTTCCATGTGCAATCAAAACCGTCCATCAAAGGTGAATTACCTAAAGTTTACTCTGTGCTAGCTGCTTGGTTAATTTTTTTTTTTCTTTTCCCTTATTTTCACTGGGTATTTACAGTAGTTTAAAAGTTTTCTAGGGAAGAACATCTAACTTGTCTGTGCCTATATTTTTTATGAAATGGTAACATCTGCAGTGCCACTCTTGAGAGTTTAGAATGTTCGTATCACCATGAGTCAGAATGATCAGATTTGTTATTGTACACTGCAAATTTTACTTTTGTTTCACTCAAATGTCCAATTAAAACATGATGTCTTTATTTCAACTTTATTGATTTAATCCTTCCCATGAGAACCCCACCTTCCCTTGAGAAATGGCAAGAGGAGAAAAGTGAACTTATTTCTTTGAAACTCAGGTGAATGTTTCAGGTGAAGGTTCAGTCTTCAGTGTTCTGGACCCTCCCTTGCTTGTATTCAAGAAGGCATGAAGTAGTCCAGCCTGAAAAAGTCCAAGGGAAGAATTCTGCTGGCCAACCCTGATTGGTGTAAAGCCAATCAAATGTGATTAAGGAGGCAGAACTACTTAGGTATATGGAATGATCCACTAGAATTCCATGAATAAAATAGGACAAGAAGCATTTCTAAGAAGGCAAGAAAAAAGTGGTAGTAATGTGAGAATTCCAAACAATATGTACACACTCTAGGTAGAACATGGAAAGAGGATCTGAATTGGAAATCAGGGAAAAACAGGTGAAGACATGACCTTGCCTTCTTAGGACTTGAATGAGAGGAGTTAGGAGGGCTGCACCTGACGTCCTGCTCTCCCAAAAACATTATTGAGCAGATAGTACTAAATTAATTTTGACAGAGAGAGAAAGAGAAAATAGTAAAGAAAAGAAGAGATGAGAAAGAGACTAGGCGGTTTTCATACTCCCATTCTATGAGACTCAGCTTCATCCTTGAGGCAATTATTCATTCTCTATAGCTGCCTTCTTTCCCCCAAAAAGGTACCCCAAGATCAAGCCAGTCTCTCTCTTAAAGAGGTCATGGTCCAAAATTGAATATCCTTTTTCCCCTCTCCTTGCCCTCATTCAGAGCTTTCTTTTCCTGATACATTTGTCAAAACTCAACTTTAGAAAATAAAGTGATCAACTATTTTGATCTATAGTGTAAATCATCTATAGTTTCTTATAATCCTTTAATACAGTTCCCTTTCCAAGAAGGGTAAAGAGTAATAGATTCAGGAAGGAAGCTGTTACAAGATTAATGTGGTAGAGTCTTGAACCCTGTAAGTCAAAAACTCTGATAACTCCTGTTTTCATTTTGTTTTAAATTTTACCTGTACTTAATAATTTCTTGCGCTGCCTAAAATCCTATAATTAGAAAATAGCTCATGTTAAAACAGTTTTCTTATGAAATACAACTACACTGGGAAGATTAAGTAGGATGAGTAGAATTCATTCATGCTTTAATGCAAATTAATAAATTTTCTCTAGCTATTTTTACCTGAGGATCAGCAACCCATTCTTAATCTGTTCTCACATGACTTGGTTTCCTGACATTTGCACCCTCACTGCATGTATGCTGGTTTCACAATGTCTTCTTCAAAATATAATGACAAGAAGAAAATGGCAATATCATGTATTTCTGGTGGTATGTAAATGGATGTCCATTCTTTTTGACTTAGGAATTATATTCCTGAGAATTTACCCTGTTATGTCAAGTTTTTAAGAGGAGTGGTTAATTCTGTTTTTTTTTTTTTCCTTTAATGATGTGTAACTCGTAAAAACAATGAGGCAGCCACACTTTATAATTATACAGAAAAGTTCCTTTTATGTATTTTAAGGGGGAAAAAGCCAAAAGTTAGTAAATCAACATAGTATGATAATGTTTGCTTATTTTTTTTTTTTTTTTTTTTTTTTTTTTTTTTTTTTAATGAGGATCTTGAATCAGATGCGTATGTTTTGATTGATTGATTGATTGATTGATTTTGGCTGTGTTGGGTCATCGTTTCTGTGCGAGGGCTTTCTCCAGTTGTGGCAAGCGGGGGCCACTCTTCATCGCGATGCGCGGGCCTCTCTCGTTGCGGAGCACAGGCTCCAGACGCGCAGGCTCAGCAGTTGTGGCTCACGGGCCCAGCCGCTCTGCGGCATGTGGGATCTTCCCAGGCCAGGGCTCGAACCCGTGTCCCCTGCATTAGCAGGCAGATTCTCAACCACTGCGCCACCAGGGAAGCCCTGTTTGCTTATTTTTAAAGTATATTTATTTACTGTTATATGAGCTTTTATCTTGAAATCAAGTCAAGAAACTATTATCAGTGGTTTCCTTTAGGAAGGATAACATCTATAGCATTATATTATTTTGTAATATCTGGAATTTCTTTCCAGAAGTGCCTAACATATTACTTTTCTGTTTGTTAATATCATCAGAGGTACACTAAGCAGTCAACCTATGGGTCATTTGTGTTTCCTTCTTGTTATATTCTATATTAAACAAACAAATGAACCCCTCAAAATGGGAAAACACCATTTAAACTGAATTAGGGAAAAGAGAAGATGTTGATATGAAATGGGTAGACTACTTCCTGGGAGTAAACTAACCTATAAGAGTCAGAGAAAAGAACCTCTTCCCTCAATCTAGAGACCCATTGGTCTCCCTGGCCTTTCTCAAGTGACAAAGATTTCAAGGCACTTTAGAAAGAAACAAAAACATATAAAACACAAGATAATGAAATAACTGGCTTAAGGCAGAATTGTTCAGACTGGTATCTCATACAGCGCTGTGTTTTGCAAAATGTTTTGCAGTAACAAATAAATATGAGAAAAGCTTGCTTTAAAAGTAGTTAAATTATTTATCACAGAAACACTGGATAATATTAATGTAATTCATGACTGTCAAAGAATAGGATAGAGCATGCAGTGTTCAGCTACCTAGCTAAAATTCCTAGAACTGAATTCTAAGTAATATCAATTTTATGAAATGTTGTTATAGGAAAGCTGGTCAAGAAAAACTAAGAATTAAAAATCTACCTGTAGAAATGCATACCCTATGATTCTTTGTAGTTTCTATAAGTGAAATAGAAATTTGTTCTGTAATCTTAACACCTGATGAAAAAAGTTTTCAGTGCAGACAGTTGGAGGTTAAAGTAAAATATTATTTAGGAAAAGCATCCTTTCCTGATAATGATACTAGTAAGAAATACTATTAAAAGAGCAATAAGAGATTTTACTGGTTAAGAGTTCAAGAATTTTGGATCACTATGACAACACTCCCTTTCTGCTCCTACTCGGTGGTTGATGAGGAGATATCACAATGGCTCAGAGTCCCACCACCTCAATTCCTGATTTCCAGTGTCAACTGAATATTAAGTACTATTTTATCCGAATGTTCATCTTCAAGCTTTCTCAAACCTGTAGAAATTATCCTCTCCTCTCAGCGATTGACCTTAACTCAGAGCAAAGGAAGCTCTCAGTTGTGATGTCCCTTTAATTCTCCAACCTGTTCTTAAACCTTCTCTGTAGATGCAACCCTCCTCACCTTTTAACATCAGTCTCATTTTTTTTAAATGTCCTTTTTGGATCAGGTTAAATCTTTCCCCTATGCCATTGTACTTTGTTCCATTTCATAAGTTCTATCTCTTTAATGATATTCTTTGTTTAGTGATAGGTGGTACGCCTAGCTGAGTTCTTTGCCCCTGATTTCTGTCAGCTCTTTGAAGATATTTAAGACACTTGATTTAAAGTCTTTGCTTAGTAAATTCAATCTCTGTGCTTCCTCAGGGACAGTTTCTATTAATTTGTTTTTTACTTTTGAATAAAGAAGGCTTTCTTATTTCTTTGCATGGCTCATAATTTTTTGCTGAAAACAGGACATTTAAAATATAATATGGCAACTCTGGAAATCAGATTCGCCCCCTTCCCAGGATTTATTGTTGCTACTTGTTGTGGGTTGTTGTTGTTTATCTGGTTTATTGACTTTCCCAAACTACTTTTGCAAAGTCTGTATTCTTGTTGTGTATGACCACTGAACTCTGTGTTCCAAGTGTTTTGACAGAGTTTTCTTCAAATTCTTTTAACAAAAAAACAAACAAACAAAAAACAGAAAAAGACAAAAAGAATCTCTTAGTCTTTGCAGATTGGCTCTGTGTGGGGGCAGTCCTTCAAAACTTAGCTATGCCATTTACAACTTTGCTTTCACCTTCACTTCTTGCTTGTGTGGAGCCTGGAGATCAGGCAGAGATGAAACTTTAGGGTCTTCTCACATCTCTTCTGAGCCTGTATCCAGCTCTGCTCATGTATGTGTCCTTCTTGATTCTTCAATGGACACAGGAAATTTTAAAAAGCCTTTATTCTCCTTTCCTAACTTCTTCCTTCCCAAACTTGCCAAATTGCCTATTGCTTGTCTAGACTTCTCCCATAGTGCTATGGTCAATACTATCATGTTTAGAAACTCAGCAAATGCCATCCAGGAAGTGGCCTCGGTCCCTGGAATGCTCCAAGTTATGTTAAATAAAGCCAAGCCCTTTCACCAGTATTTCTGGAAGCCACCAGACAGATTAAAAACATTTCCATAATTACTTGAGAATAAGGACCATATTGCTCCCTCTGGCACTAGCAAATTGCACCAGGAATGTGAGCTGCCATATTTATGGCCACTTCCAATCTAGGGGGTGAGAGATGCTAAGCAAGCAGGTATTTCTCTTTTTAATGGTTTTCTCCCCATTCTTTAAAGCCTATTCAAATCTTCCCCATTACACACAAACCAAAACAAATAAACAAAAGACTTGACCCTTCCCTCAATATAACACCACCTTATCAATTTCCTTCTGCATTCAAGCCTTTTAGAAAGATGAACCTACCTTCCTTTACTATCTTTATGTCTTCCCTTTTACCATGAAGCCCTTCCAGACCTTTCAGATGAAATTGAAATCTTGATTCATTTTACCTTGCTGTTGTCGATATATAATGTGGTCATGTCAGCTATAACAGTTTTATGCACTTATTTGTTTACTCTGTCCTTGCAAATCCATGAGTCCTTCAGAGGTAAGATCATGCCTTGACTGTTTTTGCATATCCAGAGCTTAGTAGAATATATGGCACATGTCACAAATTTAATACATGTGTTGTGTTGAATAAAATCCTTTATATATATAATATATATAAAACAGAATTTGTAGAACTATTACTTACATATCCTCAACTTAACTTATTTGCATAATTCCAAAATTAAATCTATTTTAAATGGTTTTATAAGGGGACATGATAATGCAAACCAGAGGCACAGTCCTCTCATGATCTGACTTCAATTAATAATACATTTTAAACATCTGTAGGAATGGATGGACTGAATGTTTCTCAGGAACTCTCTTTTGACCCAAAGCTTTTGGTAAACAGTAAAGACTTAAGATTTGAGTATACACTATTTGTATAAAACTTAACATGCAGATACAGACTTCCCTTGCTTTTTGAAAGTTTGCTTTATACCACTTTGCTTTTGTTAAAGACCTACATTAATACTTGTTTTTGCTAACCAAAAGGAATCAGAAGAGGATTTTCTCTTTTAGGAAAAAAAAAAACAAAAAGTAAAAAGAGCTTCAGCATTTGTTTTGCAGCAAGCCTTTATAGAGGCAACTCACACCCCAAGCAGCATGAGTGACACCGCCAAGCTCCTTCCCTGGGAACTACTGTCAGCATCTCAGCATCAGGCTGCCATAGCTTTGAACTGTGTCTGTGAGCATCTGTGCTTTACCTCGATTTATTTTGTTCATCTATTAGCAAGATGTGTCCTAAGGTTTACATCATTTCAGCTAACAAAATGTTTCATAGGAATGCTCTACTTTCAGATATCGGGGAAAACCTGTATTATATGTTATCATTTAGGTAAAAGCAGGTTAACACAATAACAGTCATCTGTGTAGTAGGTTATAAAATTACAGTCTGACAATGACATAAATGAATGGATCACATCTCACCTCGACACAAGTTAGCTAACAAAATACCTATGGGCAGGACCAAAAGATTCCTCAGAAGACAATTTGGAGACCAACCTAACACATGGACAAATGAAGATAAGTTTTCCAAAATTCTATTTAAATTTAAACCCTTGTCACCTGGGAAATTTTACGAATAGGCATTGCCATTCACCCATAAAACAATAAAAAATAATCATCTAAATAAACAGCATGGGAGGCAGAAAGCAGAGTGGTCAGGAGCAAAAGCACAGAACTCATTTGCTATATAAAATACATCAATTTCTCATTTAATTACCTGAAGCAAATGGCCTAATTTTATGTATCCAAGTCTTCCTATATTTGAAATAATTATAACATTTATATAGCTCTTTGAGCCAAGGACTAATTTGTTTTATGTATATTAAATTACTTAATCTTCACACCAATCCTATGAGGTATGTGCTATTTTACAAATGAGGAAACTGAAATACCAAGAACTTAAGTGCCTTGACCATGCTACAAAGGTGATGGTAAAGTCAGAATTCAACCAAGGCGGTATGACCTCTAAGTGTTTGCTATGACTCATTATATTCTCTGTCTCATCAGCAGTGATCATATAACAATACCCATTTTTTAGGGTTACTCTGAGGAGTAAATAAAATAATGTAGGCATAATAAGGACAGTACTAGTGTCTCAGAAAATAAAAGCTCTTATAGTTACCAAATTGTAAGAAATGTAAGTTTTTAAGGAACTCTCCAAGCTATATTGATTTCACACTGAAGGGACCAATAACTAAACAATTTAATTTGTCTCTTTGTCCAGAAATAAAACCAGGTTTTTATGGTCAAGTAATTTTTGATAAGGGTACCAGAACAATTTAATGGGAAAATAGCAGTCTTTTCAACAAATTGTGCTGGGACAATGGGACAGTCATATGCAAAATAATGAAAGTGGACCTTTACCTTGCACCATATTTGAAAATTAACTCAAAATGAATCAAAGACCTAAATGTAAGAGTTAAAACTATAAAACTCCTAGAGGAAAAGAAAACATACTGGTTAATCTTCATGTCCTTATGTTTGGCAATGGTTTCCTAGATGTGACACCAAAAACCCAAGGGAAAAAATTAAATATATGGTGCATTATCAAAATTAAAAAATTCTATGCTTCAAAGGATACTATCCATTTTGGGGGCTTCCTGTTCTATTCCACTGGATCATCTCTAATAATTTTAAATATTTCAGCATTTTAATATATCTTTATACTTAATAATGCAGATACCTTACCCTTCTTAAATATTTGGCATTTAAATAAATCTGTATAACTTGTAAGGAAAGCATCATTCTTTTATATTCCTCTTCAAAATTATCTTAGATAACCTTGGTCTTCTCCTTTCCCAATGAAATTTTAGAATCACCTTTCAAGTACCATGAAAAATCTTGTTGGGATTTTTATTCAAATTGTAGTTAGCTCATAGTTCAATTAATAGAGAATAGATAACTTGACAGTAGAAAAGTCTTTTCTTTCATATATAGCATATCTTTCCAACTGTTTAGATCTTGCTTAGAGGTTTTTAAATAAAATATTTTCCCATAAAGGTAAATTTTATTAGATAAGGTTTCATGTAACTTGTTTTGTAAATAATATTTTTTGCAAATTTAGATTACTATTTGTTCCTGATATAAAGTAATACATTGATTTTCATGTATTGATTCTATATCCAGCACACTTGCTGTACTCTCATAATAACTTTCATTATCTGACTGAAAATTTTCTAGTGATTCTATTTAGATAAAAATAAAATCTTGAATGACAGTTAATTCTTTTATTTTTTAATCCTTAAATATTCATCTTCTTTTACTTTGTTATTTCACATTCTAGAAAATGTAAAATGATGAACAGAAGCAACAACTTTGGGCTTCATTGTTTTTTGCCTGATCTTTAAGAAAAATTTTGTAATATTCCATTATTAATTATGATATTTGTTGAGGAATGTTGCTGGTTTGCTACTTCAGGTTAAGAAAATGTCTTATTAATACTTCTCGAAGTTTTATCTAAAAAGGGGTATTGAATTTTATCAAATGCTTTTTGCATCTATTGAAATGATCATATTTATTTCTCCTTTAAGCCTGTAAGGTACTGAATTACATTAACAGTTTAGAATGTGAAAACATCTTTGTTGTCCTTGGTTGAACTCAACTTGATTAGATGTATTTTTATCACACTTTGCTGAATTAAGTTTGCTCATATTTTCAATATCCACCTTACAAATAATATTCATCTTTAATTTTCTTTCTGTTGATATTGTTTTAGGCTTTGTTTTCTAGTGATATTAGCCTCCCTTTTCCTTCCTTCCTCTCTTCCTCCCTTCCTTCCTTCCTTCCTCCTTCCCTTCCTTCCTTCCTCCCTTCCTTCCTTCTCTCCTTCCTTCCTTCCTTCATTTCTTCCAGTATAATTTAGTCAATGACACATTAGAGAGGAACACGCAAGCTAGGAATTCATGGTGTTGGAGGAGTAAAGATAGTGGTCAAGTGTGGAGTTAGAAGCCTGAGTGGAGTGAAGAGAGCAACTGCATGGTCCAAGTGTTAGAGTCCAAGCAGGATGGGAAGAGCAACCATTGAAGTTGACCGTGTTGGTGTGGAGAAGATCAGTGACCCCACAGTGGTTTAGCAAAGTCCAAGCTGAGTAGGAGGATGTCCGCACAGTAGGTATCAATAGCTGTATAACAAGGGGATTGGTTATATACTGGGAAACTTGATCAAGTTAGTAAATATGGTGAGGATAATAAGAGTTAGGTTTCTAACTGTGAGAGACGGGAGTTAGTTAGAAATAAGGAAAGGCAGAAAGCTAGAATCAGCCCTGTGGTGTTGGATAGAAACTGAAGTTATTAGTGTTGATCTCATGGTTTTCTATCTGTGCATATACATGCGTATATAAGAACATGCATAAATACATACACACTCATATATTTCTTAGCTCCAGCCATTGAAAGGATCTAAGAGAAAGAACATCCCAATAGTACTCAGCATGCCTCATGCCCATATCTTGACTTGTAAATACTATTCTCTAACATAAGGAGCCAGGATAAGGAGATATATATATAGTAACTGTGCCAAGTTGCTTTATATATTTTGATTTTACTGTTTAGTGCATTTAAGTTTGTGAAAGGAAGACTAATACATATATATATAGTATATATCATATATACTGATATATATGTGTATATATTATTATATATATAATTATATTACTAACACATTATTATAGCATATATGTCTTCCTTTCATAAACTTAAATGCACCAAATAGTAAAAGCAATATATATTATATATATTTAAATTATATATTATATAATATATATTAATTTTTCCCTCCTCTCCCTTTACTTTTGCTTTTTCCCTTTTCCCACTGTTCTGAATAGCACCATAGGTGTTACAACAGGGGTAGCACATTTTAGGGGCAGAGCCAAGTCAGAGTCAGAGAGGTACAGATGAGATAAAGTTATAAATGAATTGTTTAATATGAATCTTACTTAGAAATTTTTAAAAAATCAGTCTCTCTTAACTAGACCAACTCATCAAGTGACAACAGATGTATAGGTTCACGACAAAGCAGAACAAAAATGCTTCTTAGGAAAATGACTACATGTGGATGGATCATTGGGCATGCTGGAGCTTTTGGGGAGGACTGGGGGGGTGGGGTGAGGATTGAGGAGTGAGGTCTGGGAGGTGCCAGCAAAAGATTATGAACCGTCTTCCACACCAGAAAGAAGGATAGAATCATGCTAACTGCCTCCACAGTGTCACATTTGATGACCATCTGATTCAGTAGTGAATATGTATGGCTACTGTGAATTTCAGCAAATAAATTCAAATGTTCCCCTATCCTAGTGTTCAGCAAACTCTGACCCCCAGCTACTTACTGGTATCTCAGAGTCTATGACTGAAATGTCCATAGCAAAGAGATTTACTTGTAGCTTAGCCAAAAAGGAGAAGAATACAGTAGTTATTCAGAGCCCAGGTTTTAGAATTAGACATATCTGAGATGGGATCCTGGCTCTGTTACTTACTAGCATGTACTCCTGAACAAGCCATTTAATCTCTTTGAAACAAAATGTTCTCATTCATAAGAAGTGTGATAACATGTATTTTAAATTGCTCTTGTGAAAATTGTTGGATAATTTATATAGGATTCTTTCTATAATTCCTGTAACATAAGAAGGAGTCAATGAATACAAATAAAAAATAAACACTTTAAAAAACGAATAAACTCATGCTAAAAAATGGAAAAGCATTCTAAGTGGGGACCAAACAATAATATGGCTCAGCTGCAATAAGCATGAGATTTCTTGCAATAGAAGTTAATAAACAACCTTGATCTACTGGCTTTCTCAATCTTAGCAGTCTATTTGATTATTCTCTGTATCTCTGTCACTTCCTTTTTCTTCTAACTCAGTTTTTAGTGTCAGCAGTAACACCTCAAGAAAATAACACTAACAGGCCTGGGGCAGGGTGGGAGGGCAATATCCAAAGTTGCTACACTATATTATTTAAAATATTTACTTTCTAACAAAAAATTATGAGACATGAAAGAAAACAGGAATGCAAGACCCACACATCAGAAAAAAAAAAAAAAAAAAAAAAAACAGGCAACAAAGCTGCCAGTAGAGGAAACCAGATGCCAGATTAAAGAGAAAAAGACTTGAAAGTAACCTTTATAAATGTGTTCAAAGAAATAAAGTAAACCATGTTTAAAGATGTAAAAAGGTAATATGACAATGTCACATCATAGAGAATATCAATAGAGATAGAAATTTTAATGGATATTTTCAAGTTAAAAAATAAAAGAAAGTGGAAACCACACTCAGTGTATATCAAAGAACATAAAGAATAAACAAAAATAATGAGAGCCTCAGAGAAATGTATGCTACCATTATAGACACCAACATATGTATAATGTAAATTCTAGAAGAAATAAAAAGAGAGAAAAGAACAGAAGCAATACTTGAAGAAACAATGGCTGAAAACTTCTCAGATTTGTTGAAAACAATCTACACAACCAGGAAGCTCAATAAACTCCAAAAAACTAAACGCAGAGAGATTCACAGACAGATATATCTTAGTAAAAATGATGAAAGTCAAGGACAAAAATGTCTTTGAGATTAATAGTTGGCTTCTCAGAAATAGAAACCAGATGGCAGGTGGATAACACATTCAAGGTGCTCAAAGAAAAATATTGTTGACTACTATAAACTCTATATCCAACAAAGCTATCTTTCAAAAATGAAAAGACATTTCCAAATTTTAAAAAACTGAGATAATTTGAAGACAGTAGACCTCATTCAAGATAAGAAGTTCTTCAGCCTGAAACATATTAACCCTATATGGCAATGTGAATCCATATACACACAAAAGAAGGAAAGGACATAGATAGAAGTAATTATGCATGAACAAGAATAAAGTACTTAGGAATGAATTTAACAAAAGAAGTACAAACCTAATACTGTGCAAACTATAAAACACCGTTGTAAGAAATTAAAGATTAATGAAAACACTGAGGGGAAAACATCCCATGTTCATGGATCAGAAGACTTAATATTGCTGAGAAGTGTTGGGTTGGTCAAAAAGTGCTTTCAGTATTTAAGTAAAAATAAAAGTTACATTTTTCATTTTCTCCAAGAACTTTATTGAACAATGTATTCACCCTTTTGTTCCACTACCTTCTGCCATTTTTCAATCAACTTCATAATTCCATCTTCCCAAAACTTTTTATCTTTTTTGAGCAAAGAACTGTTCCAGGTGCCTTTTACAATCTTCCAGGGAATTGAATTTTTTCCATTAAAAGAATTTTGTAAAGACCAAAATAAATGGAAATCCGAAGATGTAATGTCTGGTGAATACAGCAGCAATCCAAACGTGCAAGGTCTGGTGAGTATGGCGGATGAATCAGAACTTCCCAGCCAAGCTGTAACAGTTTTTGCCTGGTCATTAAAGAAACATGCAGTATTGCATTATCCTAATGGAAGATTATGTGTTCTGTTGCTTAATTCTGGACACTTCTTCTCTAGTGCTGCTTTCAGTTGGTCTAATTGGGAGCAGTTCTTGTTGGAATTCATCATTTGGTTTTCCAGAAGGAGCTCATAAGAGAGACTCTCTTCCAATCCCACCATATATAAAACATCACCTTCTTTGGATGAAGATTGGCCTTTGTTGTGGTTGGTGGTGGCCATTTTGATTGCCCCATGATCTCTTCTGTCCCACATTATTGTACAGTATCCACTTTTCATTGCCCATCACAATTTGTTTTTTTATGGGTTTTTTTTTTTTTTTTTTTTACATCTTTATTGGAGTACACTGGCTTTACAATGGTGTGTTAGTTTCTGCTTTATAACAAAGTGAATCAGTTATACATATACGTATATCCCCATATCTCCTCCCTCTTGCGTCTCCCTCCCACCCTCCATATCCCACCTCTCTTGGTGGTCAAAAAGCACCGAGCTAATCTTCCTGTGCTATGCGGCTGCTTCCCACTAGCTAGCTATTTTACATTTGGTAGTGTATATATGTCCATGCCAATCTCTAACTTCGTCCCAGCTTACCCTTCCCCTTCCCCGTGTCCACAAGTCCATTCTCTATGTCTGTGTCTTTATTCTTATCCTGCCCCTAGATTCTTTAGAAACTTTTTTTTTTTAGATTTCATATATATATATATATTAGCATACGATATTTGTTTTTCTCTTTCTGACTTACTTCACTCTGTATGACAGACTCTATGTCTATCCACTTTACTACAAATAATTCAATTTTGTTTCTTTTTATGGCTGAGGATTATTCCATTGTATATATGTTCCACATCTTCTTTATCCATTCACCTGGCGATGGACACTTCAGTTGATTCCATGTCATGACTATCATAAATAGAACTGCAATGAATATTGTGGTACATGACACTTTTTGAATTATGGTTTTCTCAGAGTATATGCCCAGAGTGGGATTGCTGGGTCATAAGATAGTTCTATTTTTAGTTTTTTAAGGAACTTCCATACTGTTCTCCATAGTGGCTGTATCAATTGAAATTCCCACCAACAGTGCAAGAGGGTTCCCTTTTCTCCACATCCTCTCCAGCATTTATTGTTTGTAGATTTTTTCATGATGGCCATTCTGACTGGTGTGATGTGATACCTCATTGTAGTTTTGATTTGCTTTTCTCTAATGATTGGTGATGTTGAGAATCCTTTCATGGGTTTGTTGGCAATCTGTATGTCTTCTTGAGAGAAATGTCTATTTTGGTCTTCTGCCCAGTTTTGGATTGGGTTGTTTGATTTACTGATATTGAGCTGCATGAGCTGCTTATAAATTTTGGAGATTAATCCTTTGTCAGTTGCTTCATTTACAAACATTTTCTCCTATTCTGAGCATTGTCTATTTGTCTTCTTTATGTTTTCCTTTGTTGTGCAAAAGCTTTTAAGTTTCATTAGGTCCCACTTGTTTATTTTTGTTTTTATTTCCATTTCTTTAGGAGGTGGGTCAAAAAGGACCTTGCTGTGATGTATGTCATAGAGTATTCTGCCTATGTTTTCCTCTAAGAGTTCTATAGTGTCTGGCCTTACATTTAGGTCTTTAATCCATTTTGAGTTTATCTTTGTGAATGGTGTTAAGGAGTGTTCTAATTTCATTCTTTTACATGTAGCTATCCAGCTTTCCCAGAACTACTTATTGAAGAGGCTGTCTTTTCTCCATTGTATATTCTTGCCTCCTTTATCAAAAATAAGGTGACCGTATGTGCATGGGTTTTTCTCTGGGCTTTCTATCATGTTCCATTGATCTATATTTCTGTTTATGTGCCAGTACCATACTGTCTTTATTATTGTAGCTTTGTAGTAGAGTCTTAAGTCTGGGAGCCTGATTCCTCCAGCTCCGTTTTTCTTTCTCAAGATTGCTTTGGCTATTCGGGGTCTTTTGTGTTTCCATACACATTGAGAATTTTTTTTGTTTTAGTTCTGTGAAAAATGCCATTGGTAGTTTGATAGGAATTGCATTGAATCTGTAGATTGCTTTTGGTGGTATAGTCATTTTCACAATGTTGATTCTTCCAATCCAAGAACATGGTATATCTCTCCATCTGTTTGTATCATCTTTAATTTCTTTCATCAGTGTCATATAGTTTTCTGCATACAGGTCTTTTGTCTCCTTAGGTAGGTTTATTCCTAGGTATTTTATTCTTTTTGTTGCAATGGTGAATGGGAGTGTTTCATTAATTTCTCTTTCAGATATTTTGTTGTTACTGTATAGGAATGCAAGATATTTCCATGCATTATTTTGTAACCTGAAATTTTACCAAATTCATTAACTCTAGGAGTTTTCTGGTAGCATCTTTAGAATACTCTATGTATAGTAGCATGTCATCTTCAAACAGTGACAGCTTTCCTTTGTCTTTTCCAATTTGGATTCCATTTATTTCTTTTTCTTCTCTGATTGCTGTGGCTAAAACTTCCAAAACTATGTTGAATAATAGTGGTGAGAGTGGACAAGCTTGTCTTGTTCCTGATCTTAGTGAAAATGGTTTCAGTTTTTCACCATTGAGAATGATGTTGGCTGTGGGTTTGTCACCGATGGCCTTTATTATGTTGAGGTAAGTTTCCTCTGTGCTTACTTTCTGGAGGGTTTTGATCATAAATGGGGGTTGAATTTTTTCAAATGCTTTTTCTGCATCTATTGAGATGATCATATCGTTTTTCTCCTTCAATTTGTTAATATGATTTATCACATTGATTTATTTGCATATACTAAAGAATCCTTGCATTCCTGGGATAAACCCCACTTCATCATGTTGTATGATCCTTTTAATGTGCTGTTGGATTCTGTTAGCTAGTATTTTATTGAGGATTTTTGCATCTATGTTCATCAGTGAGATTGGCCTGTAGTTTTCTTTCTTTGTGACATTTTTGTCGGCTTTTGTTATCCGGGTGATGGTGGCCTCGTAGAATGAGTTTGGGAGTGTTCCTCCCTCTGATATGTGTTGGAAGATTTTGAGAATGATAGGTGTTAACTCTTCTCTCAGTGTTTGATAGAATTCGTCTGTGAAGCCATCTGGTCCTCAGCTTTTGTTTGTTGGAAAATTTTTAATCACAGTCTCAATTTCAGTGCTTGTGATTGGTCTGTTCATATTTTCTATTTCTTCCTGGTTCAGTCTCGGAAAGTTGTGCTTTTGTAAGTATTTGTCCATTTCTTCCAGGTTGTCCATTTTATTGGCATCGTATTGCTTGTAGTAATATCTCATCATCCTTTGTATTTCTTCAGTGTCAGTTGTTACTTCTCCTTTCTCATTTCTAATTCTATTGATTTGAGTCTTCTCCCTTTTTTCCTTGATGACTCTAGCTAATGGTTTATCAATTTTGTTTATCTTCTCAAAGAACCAGCTTTTAGTTTTTTTGATCTTTGCTATTGTTTCCTTCATTTCTTTTTCATGTATTTCTGCTCTGATCTTTATGATTTCTTTCCTTCTGCTAACTTTGGGGTTTTTTTGTTCTCCTTTCTCTAATTGCTTTAGGTGCAAGGTTAGGTTGTTTATTTGAGATGTTTCCTGTTTCTTAAGGTAGGATTGTATTGCTATAAACTTCCCTCTTAGAACTTCTTTTGCTGCATCCCATAGGTTTTGGCACATCATGTTTTCATTGTCATTGGTTTCTCGGTATTTTTTGATTTCCTCAGTGATTTCTTGGTTATTAAGTAGTGTATTGTTTAACCACCATGTGTTTGTATTTTTTTTTACAGATTTTTTTCCTGTAATTTATATCTAGTCTCACAGTGTTGTGGTAGAAAAAGATACTTGTTATGATTTCAATTCTCTTAAATTTACCAGGTCTTGCTTTGTGACCCAAGATATGATCTATCCTGGAGAATGTTCCATGAGCACTTGAGAAGAAAGTATATTCTGTTGTTTTTAAATGGAAGGTCCTATAAATATCAATTAAGTCCATCTTGTTTAATGTATCATTTAAAGCTTGTGTTTCCTTATTTATTTTCATTTTGGATGATCCTTCCATTGTTGAAAATGGGATGTTAAAGTCCCCTACTATGATTTTGTTACTGTTGATTTCCCCTTTTATAGCTGTTAACATTTGTCTTATGTATTGATGTGTTCCTTTGTTGGGTGCTTAAATATTTACAATTGTTATATCTTCTTTTTGGATTGATCCCTTGATCAATATGTAATGTCATTCTTTGTCTCTTGTAATAGTCTTTATTTTAAAGTCTATTGTGTCTGATATGAGAGTTGCTACTCCAGCTTTCTTCTGATTTCCGTTTGCATGGCATATCTTTTTCCATCCCCTCCATTTCAATCTGTATGTTTCCATAGGTCTGAAGTGGGTCTCTTGTAGACAGCATATATATGGGTCTTTGTTTTTGGGGTTTTTTTTAAAATTTTATTTATTTATTTATTGCTCTGTTGGGTCTTCATTTCTGTGTGAGGGCCTTCTCTAGTTGTGGCAAGCAGGGGCCACTCTTCATCACGGTGCGCAGGCCTCTCACTATCGCGGCCTCTCTTGTTGCAGAGCACAGGCTCCAGACACGCAGGCTCAGTAATTGTGGCTCACGGGCCCAGCCACTCCGTGGCTGGATCCTCCCAGACCAGGGCTCGAACCTGCGTCCCCTGCATTGGCAGGCAGATTCTCAACCACTGTGCCACCAGGGAAGCCTCTGGATCTTGTTTTTGTATCCATTCAGCCAGTCTATATCTTTTGGTTGGAGCATTTAATCCATTTACATTTAAGGTAATTATCGATATGTATGTTCCTATTACCATTCTTAATTGTTTTGGGTTTGTTATTGTAGGTCTTTTCCTTCTCTTGTGTTTCCTGCCTAGAGAAGTTCCTTTAGCATTTGTTGTAAAGCTGGTTTGTTGGTGCTGAATTCTCTTAGCTTTTGCTTGTCTGTAAATATTTTATTTTCTCTGTTGAATCTGAATGAAATCCTTGATGGGTAGAGTAATCTTGGTTGTAGGTTTTTCCCTTTCATCACTATAAATATGTCCTGCCACATCCTCGGACTTGCAGAGATTCTGCTGAAAGATCAGCTGTTAACCTTATGGGGATTCCCTTGTATATTATTTGTTGTTTTTCCCTTGTTACTTTTAATATTTTTTCTTTGTATTTAATTTTTGATAGTTTGATTAATATGTGTCTTGTCATGTTTCTTCTTGGATTTTTCCTGTATGAGACTCTCTGTGCTTCCTGGACTTGATTAACTATTTCCTTTCACATATTAGGGAAGTTTTCAACTATAACTTCTGCAAGTATTTTCTGTCCCTTTCTTTTTCTCTTCTTCTTCTGAGACCCCTATAATTTGAATGTTGGTACATTTAATGTTGTCCCAGAGGTCTCTGAGGCTGTCCTCAATTCTTTTCATTCTTTTTTCTTTATTTTGCTCTCTGGTAGTTATTTTCACTATTTTATCTTCCAGGTCACTTATCCGTTCTTCTGCCTCAGTTATTCTGCTATTGATTCCTTCTAGATAATTTTTAATTTCATTTGTTTTGTTGTTCATCTTTGTTTGCTCCTTAGTTTCTGTAGGTCGTTCTTAAACATTTCTTCTATTTTGTCCATTCTATTTCCAAGATTTGGGATCATCTTTACTATCATTACTCTGAATTCTTTTTCAGATAGACTGCCTATTTCCTCTTCATTTGTTTGGTCTGGTGGGTTTTTACCTTGCTCCTCATCTGCTGTGTGTTTCTCTGTCTTCTCATTTTGCTTAACTTGCTGTGTTAGGGGTCTCCTTTTTGCAAGCTTCAGGTTCGTAGTTCCCATTGTTTTTGGTGCCTGCCCCCAGTGGGTAAGTTTGGTTCCATGGGTTGTGTAGGCTTCCTGGTGGAGGGTACTGGTGCATTTTTTCTGGTGGATGAGGCTGGATTTTGTCTTTCTGGTGGGCAGGACCACATCCAGTGGTGTGTTTTGGGGTGTCTGTGATCTTATTATGATTTTAGGCAGCCTCTCTGCTAATGGTTGGTGTTGTGTTCCTGTCTTGCTATTTGTTTGGCATAGGGTGTCCAGCATTGTAGCTTGCTGGTCGTTGAGTGGAGCAGGGTCTTAGCATTGAGATGGAGATCTCTGGGAGAGCCTTCGCCATTTGATATTATGTGGAGCAGGGAGGTCTCTGGTGGACCAATGTCTTTAACTCGGCTCTCCCACCTCAGAGGTGCAGGCCTGACACCCGGCTAGAACACCACGACCCTGTCAGCCACTCGGTTCACTCTTTATGACAGACTCTAGTGGGAAGAAGCCGCATAGCACAGGGAGATCAGTTCAATGCCTTGTGACCACCTGCTAATGTTGGAGGGTCTCCTGCTTAGGCGGGGGTGGCTGTGGCTCACCACAGGACAAGGACTTTGGCCCACAATTTGCTTTAAAAATGGTTCACTTTCATTACATTTCAATAGAGCAATGCATGTGGAAATATGGTCAAGGTTTTTCTTCACTTTACTTATGTGGAACCCAAACATCTTGACAATGAACATAGCCTGGCTGGTGCAAATGATTTTCAACACTTGATTTGAATATTTTGAGTATGTTGGTTATGTCCCACATGGTATAACATTGATTGTTCTCAATTAATTTCTAGATTTGATTGCTATCAACTACAACTCTTTGGCCTAACAATGGAGCATCATCCAACAAGAAATCTCCAGCATGAAACTTCCCAAACCATGTTTGACATGTTTGATCAGTCACAGCACCTTCTCCATACACTGCACAAATCTTTTTTCTGCATTTCAGTTGAGTTTTTACCTTTCTTGAAATAATAAAGCATAATATGCCAAAAATGTTGGTTTTTTCTTCCATCTTCAATATTAAAGTGACACACAAAAATTCAACAATTTTGATAAGTCATTTTTTAAATGCACGCTGATATGACAGCTATCACATACAATCTAACAAACATTGTTTTGAATGATGTTAAAGACAACTAAGTGCTACTACAGCCATCTTATGGAAAAAGCGGAATGAACCTTTTGACCATCCCAATAAATACTCCAAACTCTACTCCAGATTCAAGGTAATTCCTATCAGAACTTCAGAAGACTTCTTCATAGAAATTGACAAGCTGATTCTAAGATTCATATGGAATTGCAAGCTGCCCATAACAGTCAGTACAATCTTGTGAAGAAAGAATAGGACTCACAGTTACCTATTTCAAAACTTACTACAAAGCTATGTTAATCAAAACACTGTGATAGTGACATATGTATAGACATATATACCAATGAAACTGAATTGACAGTCCAGAAATAAACCTATACATCTATAGCCAAATGATTTTTGACAAAGTTTTCAAAATCATTCAATGGCAAAAAATAGAATCTTAAACAATGGTGCTGGGACAACTTAAAATTCACAGGCAAAAGAAAAAAGCTGGATTCCTATCTCCTGCCATACATAAAAATGAACTCAAAATAGATTAATGACATAAATATAAGAGCTAAAATTATAACACTCTTAGAAGAAAGAATGTTGTTATGTCTTCATGACTTTGGACTTGAAAATGGACCCTTACCTAAGTCACCAAAAGTATACAAAAGAAAAAAAAAGATAAAATGCACTTCATCAAAATTAAAATATTTTTTGTATTAAAGAACAATATCAGGAAAGTGAAAAAACAACCCACACATTGGGAGCAAACAGTATATCTGATCTTGGTATAATTTCCAGAATATACAAAGAAATTTACAACTCAACAATTAAAAAACAAACAAAAAACAACTCAATTTAAAAAGTGGGTAAAGGACTGAAATACACATTTCTCTAAAGAAGATATACAAATGGCCAGTAAGTACTTGAAAAGATTCTTAATCATGAGTCATTAGGGAAATACAAGTCAAAATGACAGTAAGATATGACAAAATGACAATAAGTAAAGTGTCACACCTACTAGGAGGCTGTAATAATAATAATTTTGAAAAAGGAAATAGCGTCTGGGCAATTGTATGTAACAAGCTTCATAAACTCTAGAAAACAGTTCATCAGTTACTTTAAAAATTAAATCTAGAAATACCATATGACCCAGAAATTCTACTCCTAGGTATATACCTAAAAGAAATGGAAATGTATGTCCATTGAAAAACTTGTAGATGAATCTTTATAGCAACATTATTCATAATAGTCAAAAAGGAAAACAGCCCAAATGTCCATCAGTAGAAGAATGCATTAAAAAACTGTGTTGTATACATATAATGGAACATTATAGAGGCATGAAAAGAAATTAAGTACTGATACATGCTACAATGTGGATGAAACCTCAAAAACATTAGGCTAAAAGAAAGAAACCGGACATAAAAGGTCACATATTATATTACTCTATATTTATGAAATATGCAGAATAGATAAATTCACAGAAACAGAAAGTCAATAGTGGTTGCTGGGGCCAAGGGAGGGGAAGTAAGGAGCACTTCTCAATGGTACAGGGTTTTATTTGGGGTGATAAAAAAGTTTTTAAACTACAACGAATTGGTGAGTGCACAATATTCTGAATGTATGAAAAGCCATTGAACTGTTCACTTTAAAATGGTTAATTTTATGTGAATTTTACCTCAATAAATGTTTACATATAGAAATTAAAGACAGAAAGTAGATTCATGGTTGCTTAAAGCTGGGAGAATAAGGGCCGTGGGATGATAGCTAACTCATCTGCAGTTTCTTTTTTTTTTTTTTAATTACTACAATTTTATTTTATTTTATTAATTAATTTATTTTTAACATCTTTATTGGAGTATAATTGCTTTACAATGGTGTGTTAGTTTCTGCTGTATAACAAAGTGAATCAGCTATACATATACATATATCCCCAAATCCCTTCCCTCTTGCATCTCCCTCCCACCCTCCCTACCCCACCCCTCTAGGTGATCACAAAGCAATGAGCTGATCTCCCTGTGCTATGTGGCTGCTTCCCACTAGCTATCTATTTTACATTTGGTAGTGTGTGTACGTGCAGTTTCTTTTTTATGTGATAAAAATTTTCATAGTTTTACTATAGTGAAGTTTGCACGTATCTGTGAATATACTAAAATCCACTGAATTGTACACTTTTAAACAGATGAGTTTTATGGTATGTGAATTGTATCTTAATAAAGCTGTTAAACAAGGACCTC
Organism: Balaenoptera acutorostrata; assembly: GCF_949987535.1. NCBI lineage: Eukaryota > Metazoa > Chordata > Mammalia > Artiodactyla > Balaenopteridae > Balaenoptera > Balaenoptera acutorostrata. The sequence goes on along the minus strand of NC_080075.1, from coordinate 16,956,592 downwards.
ATATATTGTGTTCATTTTCTATTCATGTCATAACAAACTACCACAAGCTTAGTGGATTAAATCACCACAGAATATTATCTTACAGTTCTGTAGGTCAGAAGTCTGATATGGGTCTCACTGAGCTAAAATCAATGTGTCTGAAGGGCTGTGTTTGTTTCTGGAAACTCTAAGTAAGGATCCATCCCCTCTCCTTTCAGGTTGCTGGTAGAATTCAGTTCCTTGCATATAGTTCCCTGTATTTCAGAAGCAGCACACATTCACACATGCATCTCTCTCTGACCACAAATTGTTGACTCTTAAAAACTCATGTTATCAGTTTGGCCCCACCAAGAAAATATAATCCCCACCTCAAGGTCCATAACCTTAATCACAGCTACAAAAACTCTTTGCCATATAGCATAGTTCATATGTTTTGCCATAATAATATATTCCAGGGTATAAGGGCATGGACAACTTTGGGGGAGTGCATCATTCTGCCAATGACATATGTTAAAAATAAAATGTTCATATTCTTATTAGAAAGTATAAGCTAATAACTTCAGACATTGGTAAATGAAAAGAATTATTAAACAAAACTCAAAAAGGGGTCAATGGAAAAGATTGATACATTTGACTATATTAAAACTAAGAACTTTGTTCATCAAAAACACCACAGAGAGCTGACTAGGGGCAATGACTTTGGCAATCTATAGGAAGGTGGTAATTTGAGACACTCTGGGGGAAAAAATTTCCTACTGGACTAGAAACTACTTACATTTTATATATATATATATATATATATATATATATATATATATATATATATATATCTCAAGGGAAAGAGGGAGATAGAAAGGGATGCTGGGGCTTGGTGCTTAAGAATGGAAGCTCAGAGATTGGTTCAAGATGGTAGAGTAGAAGGACGTGACATGTGCCCACTCCCTCCTGTGAGAGCACCGGAATCACAACTAACTGCTGAACAATCATCGACAGGAAGACACTGGAACTCACCAAAGACGATACCCCACATCCAAAGACAAAGGAGAAGCTGCAGTGAGAGGGTAGGAAGGCACAATCACAATAAAATCAAATCCCATAACTGTTGGGTGGGTGACTCACAAACTGGAGAACACTTATACAACAGAAGTCCACCCACTGGAGGGAAGGTTCTGAGCCTCATGTCAGGCTTCCCAACCTGGGGGGTCCGGCAATGGAAGGAGGAATTCCTAGAGAATCAGACTTTTAAGGCTACCAGGATTTGATTACAGGATTTCAACAGGACTGGGGGAAACAGAGACTCCACTCTTGGAGGGCACACACAAATTAGTGTGCACATTGGGACCAAGGGGAAGGAGCAGTGACCCCATAGGAGACTGAACCAGACCTACCTGCTAGTCTTGGAGAGTCTACTGCAGAGGTGGGGGGTGGCTGTGGTTCACCATGAGTACAATGAAACTGGCAGCAGAAGTTCTGGGAAGTACTCCTTAGCATGAGCCCTCCCAGAGTCTGCCATTAGGCCCACCAAAGAGCCTGGGTAGGCTTCAGTGTTGGGTCACCTTAGGCCAAACAACCAACAGGGAGGGAACCCAGCCCCATCCATCAGTATAAGAGCGGAAACAAGTTTTACTGAGTTCCGCCCACCAGAACAACACCCAGCTCTACCCACCACCCGTCCCTCCCATCAGGAAACTTGCACAAGCCTCTTAGATAGCCTCATCCATGAGAGGGCAGATGGCAGAAGCAAGAAGTACTACAAGCCTGCAGCCTGTGGAACAAAAACCACATTCACAGAAAGATAGACAAGATGAAAAGGCAGAGGGCTATGTAACAGATGAATGAACAAGATAAAACCCCAGAAAAACAGCTAAAAGAAGTGGAGATAGGCAACTTTCCAGAAAAATAATTCAGAATAATGATAATGAAGATCATCCAGGAACTCGGAAAAAGAATGGAGGCAAAGATCGAGAAGATGCAAGATATGTTTAACAAAGACCTAGAATTAAAGAACAAACAAAGAGAGATGAACAATACAATAACTGAAATTAAAAATACACTAGACAAAATCTAATGGCGGAATAACTGAGGCAGAAGAACGGATAAGTGACCTGGAAGACAGAATGGTGGAATTCACTGCCACGGAACAGAATAAAGAAAAAAATAGTGAAAAGAAACGAAGACACCCTAAGAGACCTCTGGGACAACATTAAACGCAACAACATTCGCATTATAAGGGTCCCAGAAGGAGAAGAGAAAGAGAAAGGACCCGAGAAAATATGTGATGAGAATTTAGTCAAAAACTTCCCTAACATGGGAAAGGAAATAGCCACACCAGTCCAGGAAGTGCAGAGTCCCAGGCAGGATAAAGCCAAGGAGAAACACACAGAGACACATAGTAACCAAAATGATGAAAAATAAGACAAGGAAACATTATTGAAAGCAACAAGGGAAATATGACAAATAACAAACAAGGGAACAACCAAAGTTAAGAGCTGAGGTCTCAGTAGAAACTCTACAAGCCAGAAGGGAGTGGCACGATATATTTAAAGTGATGAAAGGGAAGAACCTACAACCAAGATTACTATACCTGGCAAGGATCTCATTCAGATTCAACGGAGAAATCAAAAGCTTTACAGACAAGCAAAAGTTAAGAGAATTCAGCACCTCCAAACCAGCTCTACAACAAACGCTAAAGGAACTTCTCTAAGTGGGAAGCACAAGAGAAGAAAAGGACCTACAAAAACAAACCCATAACAATTAAGAAAATGGTAATAGGAACATACATATCAATAATTACCTTTAACATGAATGAATTAAATGCTCCAACCAAAAGACACAGTCTCGCTGAATGGATACAAAAACACGACCCATATATATGCTGTCTACAAGAGACCCACTTCAGACCTAGGGACACATACAGACTGAAAGTGAGGGGATGGAACAAGATATTCCACGTAAATGGAAATCAAAAGAAAGCTGGAGTAGCAATACTCATATCAGATAAAATGGACTTTAAAATAAAGAATGTTACAAGAGACAAGGAAGGACACTACATAATGATCAAGGGATCAATCCAAGAAGAAGATATAACAATTATAAATATACATGCACTCAACACAGAAGCATCTCAATACATAAACCAACTGCTAAGAGCTATAAAAGAGGAACTCGACAGTAACATAATAGTGGGGGGCTTTAACACCTCATTTACACTAATGGACAGATCATCCAGACATAAAATTAACAATGAAACACAAGCTTTAAATTACACAAGAGACCAGCTAGATTTAATTGAAATTTATAGGACATTCCATCTAAAAACAGCAGATTACACATTCTTCTCAAGTGCACATGGAACATTCTCCAAGATAGATCAAATCTTGGGTCACAAATCAAACATCAGTAAGTTTAAGAAAATTGAGTCATATAAGCATCTTTTCTGACCACAATGTTATGAAATTAGAAATCAACCACAGGGGAAAAAAACTTAAAAAATATAAACACATGGAGTCTCAACAATACGTTACTAAATAACCAAGAGATCACTGAAGAAATCAAAGGGGAAAGCAAAAAATACCTAGAGAAAAATTACAATGAAAACAAGATGATCCAAAACCTATGGGATGCAGCAAAAGTAGTTCTAAGAGGGAAGTTTATAGCAATACAAGCCTACCTCAAGAAACAAGAAAAATCTCAAATAAACAAGCTAACCTTATACCTGAAGGAAGTAGAGAAAGAAGAACAAACAAAACCCAAAGTTAGCAAAAGGAAAGAAATCATAAAGGTCAGAGCAGAAATAAATGAAATACAAACAAAGAAAGCAATAGCAAAGATCAATAAAACTAAAAGCTGGTTCTGTGAGAAGATAAACAAAATTGATAAACCATTAGCCAGACACAACAAGAAAAAGAGGGAGAGGACTCAAATCAATAAAGTTAGAAATGAAAAAGGAGAAGTTACAACAGACACCACAGAAATACAAAACATCCTAAGAGACTACTACAAGCAACTCTATGCCAATACAATGGACAACCAGGAAGAAATGGACAAATTCTTAGAAAGGTATAACCTTCCAAGACTGAACTAGGAAGAAATAGAAACTATGAACAGACGAATCACAAGTAATGAAATAGAAACTGTGATTAAAAATCTTCCAATAAATAAAAGTCCAGGACCAGATGGCTTCACAGGTGAATTCTATCAAACATTTAGAGAAGAGCTACCACCCATCCTTCTCAAACTCTTCCAAAAATTTTCAGAGGAAGGAACACTCCCAAACTCATTCTATGAGGCCACCATCACCCTGACACCAAAACCAGACAAAGATACTACAAAAAAAGAAAACTGCAGACCAATATCACTGATGAATATACATGCAAAAATCCTCAACAAAATACTAGCAAACAGCATCCAGCAACACATTAAAAGGAGCATACACCATGATCAAGTGGGATTTATCCCAGGGATGCAAGGATTTTTCAATATACACAAATCAATCAATGTGATACACCATATCAACAAACTGAAGAATAAAAACCATATGATCATCTCAATAGATGCAGAAAAAGCTTTCAACAAAATTCAACACTGATTTACGATTAAAACTCTCCAGAAAGTGGGCATAGAGGGAACCTACCTCAACATGATAAAGGCTATGTATGACAAACTGACAGCAGACTTCATTCTCAAAGGTGAAAAACTGAAAGCATTTCCTCTAAGATCAGGAACTAGACAAGGATTTCCACTCTCGCCACTATTATTCAACATAGTTTTGGAAGTCCTAGCCACGGCAATCAGAGAAGAAAAAGAAATAAAAATAATATAAATTGGAAAAGAAGAGGTACAACTTTCACTGTTTGTAGATGACATGATAATATACATAAAGAATCCTAAAGATGCCACCAGAAAACTGCTAGAGTTAATCAATGAATTTGGTAAAGTTGCAGGATACAAAATTAATGCACAGAAATCTCTTGCATTCCTATACACTAATGATGAAAAATCTGAAAGAGAAATTAAGGAAACACCCCCATTTACCATTGCAACTAAAATAATAAAATACCTAGGAATAAACCTACCTAAGGAGACAAAAGACCTGTATGCAGAAAACTATAAGACACTGATGAAAGAAATGAAAGATGATACCAATAGATGGAGAGATACAACATGTTCTTGGATTGGAAGAATCAATACTGTAAAAATGACTATACTACCCAAAGCAATCTACAGATTCAATGCAATCCCTATCAAATTTGGCATTTTTTACAGAACTAGAACAAAAAAATCTTAGAGTCTTTATGGAGACACAAAAGACGCTGAATTGCCAAAGCAGTCTTGAGGAGAAAAAACGGAGCTGGAGAAATCAGACTCCCTGACTTCAGAGAATACTACAAAGTTACAGTAATCAAGACAATATGGTACTTGTACAAAAGAAGAAATATAGATCAATGGAACAGGATAGAAAGCCCAGAGATAAACCCATGGCCCTATGGTCAACTAATTTATGACAAAGGATACAAGTATATACAATGGAGAAAAGACAGTCGCTTCAATAAGTGGTGCTGGGAAAACTGGACAGCTACATGTAAAAGAATGAAATTAGAACACTCCCTAACACCATACACAAAAATAAACTCAAAATGGATTAGAGACCTAAATGTAAGACTGGACACTATAAAACTCTCAGAGGAAAACAGGAAGAACATTCTTTGACATAAATCACAACAAGATCTTTTTTGATCCACCTCTTAGAGTAATGGAAATAAAAACAAGAATAAACAAATGGGACCTAATGATACTTAAAAGCTTTTGCACAGCAAAGGAAACCATAAACAGGACGAAAAGAAAACCCTCAGAATATCAGAAAATATTTGCAAACTAATCCACAGACAAACGATTAATCTCCAAAATATATAAACAGTTCACGCAGCTCAATATTACAAAAACAAACAACTGAATCCATAAATGGGCAGAAGACCTAAATAGACATTTCTCCAAAGAAGACATACAGATGGCCAAGAATCACACGAAAAGCTGCTCAACATCACTAATTATTAGAGAAATGCAAATCAAAACTACAATGAGGTATCACCTCACACCAGTTAGAATGGGCATCAGCAGAAAATCTACAAACAGCAAATGCTGGAGAGGGTGTGGAGAAAAGGGAACCCTCTTGCACTGTTGGTGGGAATGTAAATTGATACAGCCACTATGGAGAACAGTATGCAGATTCCTTAAAAAACTAAAAATAGAGTTACTATATGACCCAGCAATCCCAGTACTGGGCATATACCCAGAGAAAACCATGATTCAAAAAGACCCATGCACCCCAGTGTTCATTGCAGCACTATTTACAATAGCCAGGTCATGGAAGCAACCTAAATGCCCATCGACAGACGAATGGATAAAGAAGAAGTGGTACATATATACAATATTATGTATATATTACTCAGCCATAAAAAGGAATGAAATTGGGTCATTTGTAGAGACCTGGATGGATCTAGAGACTGTCACACAGAGTGAAGTAAGTCAGAAAGAGAAAAACAAATATCGTATATTAACGCATATATGTGGAACCCAGAAAATTGGTACAGATGAACCAGTTTGCAGGGCAGAAATAGAGATACCGATGTAGAAAACAAATGTATGGGCACCAATGGGGGAAAGTGGCGGGGGAAGGGGGTGTGTTGTGATGAATTGGGAGACTGGGATTGACATATATACACTAATATGTATAAAATGGATAACTAGTAAGAACCTGCTGTATAAAAATAAATAAATAAAATTAAATTATAAAAAAACCAGAAAGAGAAAAAAAGACAGTTACAAACTATGAAATAATTTGTCCAATTCATTTAACTGATTGATTTAGATTATATATTTTTTAAAAAATACTTATGAAAAACAATGAGAAAAGCATACACAATTCAATAGAAAAGTTGACAAGAAACAGATAAGGATCTCATGGAATAGCAAGTATATAAGTCTAAGAAATGTACGAAGAAATGTTTAATATCGGTACTGAACTTGTAAATTTTATTTAAGACCACAGTATGCTGCAACTTTAAACCCAACTTTATTTTATATGCCAACTTTATTTAATTGGCAAACATTTTTAAAAGCATGACAATACCAAGTATTGGAGAGAATATGAATGACCAGAGTCTCATATACTTTGCTAGTGGATGGTAAATTGTAGCAAGCATTTTAGAAAACAGTTTGACATTATCTCCTAAAGTGAATGCCTACGTATCCTGCCATTCACCAATTCCACTCTTACCCTTGAATGTGTTCACCAAAAATTATATATAAGAATATTCACAGATGCTCTGTTCACAGTAGAAAAAATGGAAGCTGTTACCAATATGTCAGTACAGAGCAGATGAACCAACTATATAATACATAGAGCTGCTATAAAACTAAAGAGGGAAAGAATGATAAGCACAAGATTTAAGATTATGATTCCTCAGGTGGGTAGAGATGTACAATTAGATGTAGTTTATTGCCCAAGTCCTACTTTACTTGTAGAATGACGGGTTTCTGGGTTGCATTTTTAAAGTGCATTACATTAAACTATGAAAAATCACTAAATTCAAAAGGGTTATTGATGGACAAATGATGAGATTACAATTAATCCACTTCTGTGCATTTAAGATGCACTTGATATTCATTCTTCATAACCCGGTTTTTTAAAATATTGGGACATACTCCTTTATCTTGTTTTTCTTGCCTCGATTTTACAATAAATAAATGTTCACTTGTGTCAAACCATGCAGTAGCCTTTTTTTTTTTTTTTTTTCTTGGTCTAGTGTTATCGATGACTATCGAAATGTCCCAGAGCAACTAATGGATAAAAGAAAACTTTTATTTTAGCATCAAAAATTTTTCTTTCCAAATGGTTTTAATGCTTGCTCTGGTATCTAATAGTATCTAACAGACATAGGTTCTGTGGAGGTAAAAGTATTTTCCTGGTGCCAGTTTTCATCAGTAATTTTTAGTCAATTATTTATTTTAATATAGTCAAGAAAGTACATACATAGCAATCTTTTAGAAGTCAACATATTTGACAAGGACCAATCCTGAAGGGTCAACCCAAAAGTATGTACGTGTCATCTGGATAAGAACCTTAACAGGTAACAATTATTTATGGAAATACCTGACCTGTGTAGCCTAAGTGATCCTACATACACAGTCTTATCTCCCATCTATAACACCTAGACAAACACTTTCTCCAAGAAAGAAGTTTTGAATCCCATCTCCTCCAAGAGTTTATACTGAGTGAATGTTGTACAGAAATTTGGACCTGTGTGGCTATGCATGTGCACATATGTACACAGACACACATATTTGTGTACTACTTCTATTATTTCACCATATTTAGTATTTTTTGTATTAGTAATCTAAATATATTTTAGTTTAAAGAAACATAAAATGAAGTGAGAAGGCAAGAGAAGGAGAATGTAATAAAAGGTGTTATAAATTTGCTTCCCACCTGATTGCTCCCCACTGGTTAAAAGTTATAACTGTGTCTTTCCTATATGACTTGTGTATACGGTTGCTTAATTGCCAGTAACTCAAATAGCAAATATCTTCACCTCTGCTAACTCTTGCCAATTTAGATTATTTTTTCTCCAAAAGAAGTCTCGCTTTGAGTCAGTCATTGTGCGTTTCTGAACAAAAAAGTAGGAAGAGTGACCAAGGGCAGAAGAAAACAAGATTTTTAAAAGGCAGGCATATTATGGAACTTTTAGTTTCAAATGACTGAAAATATATTTGTTTTTGCCCAACAATCAAAAAAATAGTAAATTAACTGAGAAGTCAGAACTGGCAGAGACAATTTGGTAACTGAAAAGCAAGTACAAGAAAGTTTCTGTGAGGAGGGGAGATACTTTCTCCCAGCATCAAGAGAAATAACAGCTATTATCCCATGTTTGAATGTCCATCAAGTGAGGCAAGAAGACTCTAAATTGAAGAGCTGGTAAATTATGTGATTGTTTTCTTCTGGATCTCCAGGAAAGAACAAGCATTAATTTTAGTTCAATGTAAGTTTACCAAGGGTGTCAGCAGGAACAAGTTATCAAGATTTAGCTATAGCTTGTGAATGGAACCTTGCCAGGATTCAGAGTTGGTGCTCTCCATCATTAGAGAGCATCAGATGACACAGCCACAGTGATGGACTCCAAGAGTTACTGTATGAGAATGTTAATGGCTGCCATGTTGGTAGATGTGCACCTCAGCTCTCACTGATGAAGATGGTTCAGCAAAACCTGAGCTCTGTAGGAAGTGTGGGTGACCATGATAATATGACTCCATTTGTATCACAGACTGGTAGGACCTGGGGACGCACAGGCTATATAAATCACATAAACACTTTTTGAAACTGCCAAGACTGGGAAAGCCCCTTTTATTCTGAACTCTGAAGTTGCTTCTAAATAAGGATTCTTAAAATCATAACAACAACAACAGCAAGAGAAACCACAACAGCAGCATCCAATACTTCTGGTTTACTCACCCCAGTGAACTCCTAGACTTGGATCTGCCACAAAGGTTTCAAAAATATTCACTAGATGCACTGCCTATTCATCATGGGAGTCTGAGTCTCTCCATCTTTGATGATATAAGTCCTCAGATGCAGGCAGTAAAGCTCTAGTTCTAATTCCATTCTCTCACTGACATATATTTCCTATTGCTACCTTCTTTCCTCAACTCAGTTTTCAAAACCATATGAGTTGCATCCCTTCCATAGATATGTCTCCCAGGCACAAGGTTCCATCTTTTCTCTGAACAACTTCATCAGTTCTTTCCTATAACACATATTTGAAGATATTAAAATATTCTAGTTGTATATATCAATACTAGCTAATTAAGGTAATCTTCATCCACAAGGTGTATTAAAAAAACTTCTCGATGCCGGAAACCCATTTTCCTCATCATAACATCTAGCAAAGACACATTACAGTGGACAAAAAAATACAGATTGACTTCAGTGTTCAAAAAAAAAAAATCTTTGCCCTCTTCTATGCATGCAAGTTCTATTAGCAATTGTAGTTTTAGCTGAATAGTGCAATCCACATAGAAAATTCATACTTTAAGAATATTCGCTAATTAGAATGCCTCCTCACTCCAAACAGTGGCATAAATGTCATATTTTTATATTTAATATCCCTGTTTATTTCCTATGTGTGCACATACATAATTTTTTCTGATAAATTTGATATAACTCATGGTACAAAGTGTAACCATTTCTAATTAGTTTGATCAAAGATACCACAGTCAGTGCTGAGAAATGGAAATTATGATAATAAAAATTATATTGCTTCTGACAGGAGGAAAAATGGTCATACATTGATTCAGCCCTCCCAGCCTTCCAGAAAAATATTTACATGTGATGTATTTACAAGGGCCCATAAATGTATATATAGTAATAGTCTGTAATATTCCTAAAGGCCCTGCAGCAGAAGCAGCAAGACAGCAAGCTATTTCTACTGACTCTTTTATTATCTGTGCCATTTTCTGCACTGGTCTATTATGACTTTAACTCTTACACACTCTGTGAGTTTGGGTGGGGCAAACAATGAAATGGACTGACCATAAAGAGATCAGTATTTCTCTCTCATGTTATCCTTTCATTCCATAGACTTTGATGTCAGAAGATAGTAAGACATTCTTACTAAAACAATGATTCATGTAATGAGTATTTGTAGAGGATAAGAAGTAAGCTGTCATTTATTAAGTGTATAAATGTGCAGAGAGGTCAGTGGAACATGAGCTGAAGTGTCTAGGGAAAGATCTGGAAATGACTGATTTGTTCCATAAAAAATTTTAGAAGTTACCACAACAGTTAAGGAACAGAAATGTAGAACAGTGGGACTTCCCTAGCAGTCCAGTGGTTAAGATTCTGTGCTCTCAATGCAAGGGGCATGGGTTCGATTCCTGATCGGGGAACTAAGATCCCAGATCCCGCATGCCGCACAGCACGGCCAAGAAAAAAAAGAAAAAAGAAATGTCGAATAGTTATTGCAGAAGGCGCCACTTGGGGACCCTTATTAGGAGACAGTCCAAACAATTTCTATGAGGAATTGATGATTCCCTTAGACTTGGAGGTTACTTTGCAACCAGACTATCTGAGTTCAAATCTTTCTTCTTCTACTAGGTATTAGGTAATCTTAAACAATTTTATGAGGTGTGCTGAATCTTAGTTTCTTCTTCTAGAGAATGTATCAAACAAAGTGCCAGGCACATGGAGGGTGTTTCATAAATAAAGATTCTACCTCTTTTTCCTCATATTTATTCACTTATTTGTTCATTCGGTAATAATAAGGCCAGACTGAGTCTAAGGTGATAGGAATACAGAAGTCAAAACTTCTAATGTCATCCTTTCTTATATTAAGCTTATAGTCTACTAATAAATAAGTTAGAAATTAATAATATAATTAGCAAGTAAATATTAAATTAATTTTTATTATATGCTAAGGTAAAGGAAATACAGAGTGCTATACAAGGGACCTAAGTCAGGGTTTTCATGGAAAACTTCCTTGTGTAAGTGGCATTTTAGGCAAGATAAGCATGAAAAAGATCAAGCAAGGGAAAAACATTCCAAGGGAGAACAAAGCTTGTGTGAAAGCTCTGGATCCTAAAGGATTTTAACGGGTCTTAGAAACCCATAGAAAGTCAGGACAGATGAAGCATGGAGAGTGAAGTTGTGAGCAGCATGAGATGAGGACAAAATACTGGGCAGATGATGGGTGTGATAATTTCATGACTTTGAATAGTTACATGTAAACTACTAGATTTTATCTTTAGTGCGATCTGAAGACTCTAAAAGGAACTAAGTGGAAAGAATATGATCATACTTTTATTCAAAGGCAGATGATTCTGGCTATCTTGTAGATAATGACAAAAGCTCAGATAGCAATGTGGGGAAAATTTTCGGATAGGCTTTTCTTATAATTGAGGTGAGTACTGATGATAGCTTGAAATAAAATGGTAGTAGAGAAGGTAAAAACATTAATAGTTTGGATGCATGCTTAGGACAGAAACTTGACAGATTTGCATCGATTCACTATTGGAACTACTATGGGAATGGGGAGGAAGTGGAGATAACAGCCATAGATAACTTAAGAAGCAACCTAAGTGTCCATCAACAGATGAATAGATAAAGAAGGTGTGATGTGTATGTACACACACACACACACACATATATATATATATATATATATATATATATATATACACACACACACACATACATACACACAGTGGAATACTACTCAATCATAAAAAAGAATGAAATTTTGTCATTTGCAGCAACATGGGTGGACTTGGAGGGAATTATGCTAACTGAAATAAGTCAGACAGAGAAAGACAAATACTGTATGATATCACTTATGTGGAATCTAAAAAATACAACAAACTAGTGAGTATAATCAAAAAAAAAGAAGCATACTCACAGATATAGAGAACAAGCTAGTGGTTAGAAGTTGGGGGGGCAATATAGGGGTGGGGGAGTAGGAGGTAAAAACTATCAGGTGTTAAGATAGACTACAAGGATGTACTGTATAACACGGGGAATACAGCCAATATTTTGCATAACTGTAAATGGAGTATAACCTTTAAAAATTATATAATTAAAAAAATTAAGTCTTTATTAAAGCAAGATATTTGCAGCAATATGTTGTGAGAATGGAAGATAATGATCAGGTTTCAGAAATTGTGATGACATAGTCAAGAATGTGACTATGAGATGGGGATAAAAGAAATATTATTAAGATAAGAAGGTCATATAATTGGAAGACTAAAGTGTAAAGAAAATCAACACAGGAAGAACAGATGAAACTTAAAGGGTTTTCACAGTAGGTAAAGAATGGAAAACCACAATTCCAGATAAATCCATGGAAAGACAAGGGATGGCCATTTAACTTGACCTAGAGGAAAAATAGCCCCTGATACTACCGAAGGCTATTGATATGCCTCTATACCACAGTTTCTTAAAATTGATCAATCTATGAAAAACCACAAATTACTCATGGACTAATAGCCTCTTAGAAACCATTTATCCTAAACTACTTGATGTTACAAAGGAAAGACTGATTCTCAGAGAAATAAAGCATTTTCCAGGATCACATTTAAATTTGTAGGAAAATTAGACCTAAAACTCAGTCCAGCTTTCTTTCCACACCACCAAATTAAGGTAATATTTCCCAAATAATCTTGTAGTGCAAATGTTTGGGGTCTTCAAACTATAAATATTATTTCTCTTTCTCACTCAAGTTCTGAACAAGTTGGTAAAAAGAACAAATAGCAAAGTAGATAGAAAACAAAAATCACTTCATTACTTACAAAATCTAAATTATAACATATAGTTCAGTATGATAGCAAAGTGGATCAGCTAGATAAAACCCATAATTATGGATAATTACTGATGAAGTCACAAGCATTTTGAAGGTGGGGCCCTACCCAGGTTAGAAATATGATATACAGGAGCAAGAGAATAGCTGCTTTCTAAGGCAGCTCGTGCCCAAAAGTTGAGTGCTTATCCCAGATTTACTGACCTGTTAAATCACTCACCTGAAATGGAATGGGTGATAGAATAGAGAGAGGCCAGGAGTGTTAAATAATTAACATCCCTTGTGTGTAAGGAGCTATCAGGAGTTGGAAAGTAACACCTCCCAAATAACAAAGAAACCATTATCAGTAATGGGGAAATACAGAGGCAACTCCACAAATTCACAAATTAGGTAAATAATATTGGCATTCATACATGAAATGCCAGAATATAAATAATAAAGGGGTGTTTTATCTATGGAGAAAGTATGGAGGTTCCTTGAAAAAATAAAAATAAAGCTACCCTATGATCCTACAATCACAGTCCTTGGCATATATCCAGAGAAAACCATTATTCAAAAAGATACATGCACCCCAATGTTCATTGCAGCACTATTTACAATAGCCAGGATATGTAAGCAACCTAAATGTCCATCGACAGATGAATGGATAAAGAAGATGTGTTATATATACATATAATGGAATATTACTCAGCCATAAAAAAGATGAAATAATGCAACTGCAGCAACATGGGTGGACCTACAGATTATCGTACTAAGTGAGGTAAGCCAGACAAAGACAAATATCACATGACATCACTTATATGTGGAATCTGAAGAAAAAAAAAGATACAAATGAACTTATATACAAAACAGAAATAGACCCACAGACATGGAAAACAAACATGGTTATCAAAAGGGAAAGGGGGAAGGGGGAGAGATAAATTAGGAGTTTGGGATTAACATATACACACTACTATATGTAAACTAGGTAAGCAACAAGGACCTATGTATAGCACAGGGAAATATACTCAATATTTTGTTACAACGTATAAGGGAAAAGAATCTGAAAAAGAATAGATATAAATATATGTATAACTGAATCACTTTGCTGTACACCTGAAACTAACACAGCATTGTAAATCAGCTATGCTTCAATAAATAAATTAAAATAGAGGTGCTTTAGAGAGGCATAAATATCTTCCGGAATCATAACCAAAACAGAAAAGTATGCCAGTGTGAAAGTGAGAGAATGATGGCCTCTGGAAGCCTGGGAAGAGAGGAAAGAATCTCAGAGATGCAAACTAGCAGTGCCTCATCATAACTGTTCAGAAGATTATTCGATCTGGGCAAAATGTTTTGAGTATTACAGTCATAAATGTGAGAATATCCTTTTAGACAAGATGTATGGTACCTTCAATTTCAGCCACTGCATAATTAATCCATTCCTTGAATTTTATGCTCACCATACACGCTTTTGCACCTCACAGAGGTATGATTATAGGGATAGATTTTTACGGGATATGTTCACTCAAGAATTCCAATCTTCAAAGTTCTTTTATTTCCCATATGAAATTAATAAATGAGCACTTTAGTTAAGCACATTCCTTTATGGGTTTGGTTAATATGAGTCAACTCTAAACTTTCACTTAACTCTCAAAAATTATATTTCTAACTGAAAAGTGAAGCCCCATGGTAGCCTTTCTGCTCATACTCAGATGCCACATATTTCTATTTTGAATGTCATCCTGAAGTGAAATATTCACTTCTCCATGGTATTGTCTTAAAAATACAGACCAACTGCTTAAAACATTGAGCAGCTAAGCACAGAGAATGAAGATTCAGGATCTGGATCTTACTGTTGTAGTTTTTTAAAATGTTTGTTTTTGAAATATAATTAACATGTAATATTGTATTAGTTTTAGATGTACAATATAATGATTTGATATATGTATATATTGTGAAATGATTACCACAATAAGTTTAGTTAATATTGCTATTGTAGTTCTAATTCCATCTCCCTACTTCTAATGGGAATGATCCATTTTGGAATCTCCTTTGCATTTTCTCAAGCCCCTATTCTCTGAATATCCTTTTTTTAAAAATACCTTTTCCATTCTTTCACTCCCAACACCAAAATATAGCATGTAACTTGAGTAAGGGAGGTATTTTCAGAGAAATGAGAATAGCATTGTGATAAATGCTGTCAATCTGTTTTTACCCACTTCATAATGAAAGAAATCAGGAGCAAAAGTTATCTTGACAAAATTTCACCAACTAGTACTAATACACAATAGGTGCAATTTATTGCTGGTTGTGATTTGTTTGTTTTTCCATGTGAAGTAAACTTTAAAACAAAGTGCTCATTTATAAATAAATACCAATTATAAACTGCTTTAAAGGTGGTAAGGAAAGCATCAGAGGAGACTACATCTGTATCACTTTGCTTTATGGTAAAATGTTTATGAATAGGTTTAACCCTCATGAGCTTCTGACGGTTTTTTAGTACTTTTGTCCCATTGGACACACCCACAAATTTAAAGGAAGTACTAAAATTATCAGAAGCTTTGGCCTGATCTGGGATGGAAAATCAAAGCCCTATACATATTGTTGAAAAATCCCATACAATTAGTATTCTGGGGAAGCATCCAACATTCATGTATAACAGCGGTCCCCAACCTTTTTGGCACCAGGGACCATTTTTGTGGAAGACAATTTTTCCACAGATGACGGTGGGAGATGGTTTCAGGATGATTCGAGCTAATTACATTGATTGTGCCCCTTATTTCTATTATTATTACACTGTAATATATAATTAAATAATTTTACAACTCACCATAATGCAGCATCAGTGGGAGCCCTGAGCTTGTTTTCACTTGCCACTCACTGATAGGGTTTTGATATGAGTCTGCAAGCAATTGATTTATTATGGTCTCTGTGCAGTCAGACCTCTCTGCTAATGATTATCTGTATCTGCAGCCACTCCCCAGCGCTAGCATCACTGCCTCAGCTCCACCTCAGTTCATCATGTGTTAGATTCTCATAAGGAGCGTGCAACCTAGATACCTTGCATGTGCAGTTCATATTAGGGTTCACTCTCCTATGAGAATCTAATGCCGCCACTGATCTGACAGGAGGCGGAGCTCAGGCGGTAATGCGCACGATGGGGAGTGGCTGTAAATACAGGTGAAGCTTCGCTCGCTCCCCCTCCACTCACCTCCTACTGTGCGGCCTGGCTTCTAGCAGGCCACGGACTGGAACCGGTCTGTGGCCTGGGGGTTGGGGACCCCTGATCTATAGACTGCATAGCAGAGTTGA
This sequence comes from Balaenoptera acutorostrata, assembly GCF_949987535.1. NCBI lineage: Eukaryota > Metazoa > Chordata > Mammalia > Artiodactyla > Balaenopteridae > Balaenoptera > Balaenoptera acutorostrata. The sequence goes on along the minus strand of NC_080075.1, from coordinate 16,939,976 downwards.
AAGTAACATGAAAAGAACAGAGGTCCACAGTGATCAGGGTCAGAGAAATAAGAACATCCTCTTTACCCTTGCCATGTAATAGATTGTGTCCTCCAGAGACCCACCATGGCTAGCTCAGATGCCATATAGCCAATTGGAAAGCAGTAGTGAGGATTTATGGTTTAAGGAATTTACCTCCAGAACTCATGTTTCCATGTTTATTAGTGTGGACCAAACAGTCTGAAATATCTGAGGATGGAACGCTTATTTCTGTAAACAAGTCAGTTGGGAGGATGACAGTGTAGCAACTTCAATCCTTGAAATCACTTTTCTGCATCTGTTCTATTACACTGGGTTAAAAATATCGTGCTTAATACAATTAGCAATTAGATTAATGAACATGCCCCAGCAAAATGCAGTGCCCATCACTTTTTTTTTTTGTTTTTCTAACCAGAAAAAGCATTTATTCATTAGTAAAAGTTTGGTCAATTATAATTCAGAGCACCTTTATTTTTTCTAAGTCAAATTAAATCTTGGAGTCCCCATTTAATTAATCAACAGGTCTAACTTCGGTCATTGTGGGGGAGTAAAATCTTTTGTGGACTTTATCAGTCAGGAGAGGCTAGGTAACAACCCTGTTTACTTAGAGGTACCTAAATTAACAACTCCAAACTCTCAGTAGTTGAAAATAATAAAGGTTCATTTCTGTCTCACACTACATGTTAAATGAAGGCCAAAAGAATGTATTCATTGTGCCCATCCTAGAACACAGGCTAAGAGCTGCTCAATAAAATGATCACATCAGTATTTTAACATGTGTTTCCTTCCTCATAATCACTGTGCCAAGAGAAGGAAGGGCACTGGTCCACTGAAAGTTCTAGTTTGAAAAAAAACCCCACTTCATCTCACCTTTCCTTAGCTAAATCTCCTGGTGATGCCTAACTTCAACTGGGTGGGAATTATAATTATTTACCTAGAAGTAATTATCAGATATTAATGATTAATATTAGTGAATATTTATAATGCTTATTACAATTCAATCTTTTGGTCATTATATAGTTGATTTACTCTCAACTCCTCTCCGCGGGAGGCTCCCCAAAGTCCAGCATACATGTGTGATGGATGATTGTGTTTACAACTGGTCCAGACATAATCAGGAACTAAAAACCAAACTGTTTCCAATAACCCAGCATGCATTGATGAAACTGGAACAGAATAAAAACAATAAATGTTCACTGCACTTCAGAAAGAAGAATAGGAAACATACAGCGGTCACTGTTCACAGCAATTCTGAAATTCCACTGGGCAAGCATTATCAGCACTTTTCTAAATCTTGCATACCTTCTCATATTTCCTCAACTGCTTATTTTTTCTCTCTCTGATCAGTAACCCTCCTGTGGTGGGTGGCTTTTCCATCCTCAGACAAGTGAAACATCACACAAAAGGGCATGAAATATGGCTTCCTAAGAAGTCCCAGGTATAAGATGAGGGTAATACAAACCACAAGTATGGAGGAATTCACCCCTGATGGAATGATCTTTGACCATTGGGCAACAGGAAAAAGAGAGGAAACCTTCTTCCTCTCATCCATATATACTCAAGTGTGGTTCCCCCCTCACCACCCTTTCTAAGAAGAACTACTTACTTTGAGAGTAGTCCATGGAAGAGAGGAAAAGTAGCTCATTCATGTTTGGTTCCCTTCCTTCTCCATGTTGATGGACATATCTGCATAGCAATCTGATGGAGAAAATAGAACAAAACACTGGCCATTAAATGCTTCACACAGGAATAGACACTTTTCTCTCCTGCTCACCTATCATTGCCCATAGAAAGCATCATGGACATATGTAACTTCAAGGGTTAAACAGTTATAATCCCTGATGTACCTGGAAGAAGAGAACAAGATGCCAGAGAACATAAGTAATGTCTACCCCAGATGTCTCAGTGTTCATATCATGCAGCGCTCCTACTAACTGGGACTCTGAGTGTAAGTGAGGCCAAGGTCACCACCACCCCAGAGATTTCTTTAAGGCCTTTTCCCAGCATTCAGGAAGCTATGTCTCTCTCCATCTTCAGGGTTTGGCTGCTCCTATATACCCCAATATTTGGGTTAAGGACCTTTGGACATAAAGGTCTGCTCTGAAAAGATTAAAAGGCTTTCACAAGCAAAGGGCTGTTATAAAGGTCCTGAGGAAGAGAAGCCATAGCCTTTCTGAGTCTAAGGTTGTTTACTTTCTTAAAGAGGTGGATACGAGTATTGTGAGAGAAAAATGCCTCACATTCCTTTGATTACAGTGGAATAAAACACAGATTATTACTTTAGTAGATTATTCTGCCACACTTCTGGTAGTGGATAAAAATACAAATTTTGAGGTCTACCAGATCTGTGCACTGATGTTGGCTTTAACACAAGTTACTAGCATACTATATTTTGAGGAACACATTTTTTTTTTAAGTTTCTGAATTTTAATCTCCTCACTTATAAAATTTTTATAAAGTAGTAAATATTTCAAATATTTTGTGTGAGCTAACTGGAAATATACTGTTAATTAATTGGCAGAATTATAAAAAAAATGGTTTATAATTTGTATTTATTTTGTATTAAAACTAAAACAGATCCTAGAAAATAATCTTTTTAGATACTGTATGATATCACTTATATCTGGAATCTAAAAAATACAACAAACTAGTGAATATTGAAAAAAGAAGCAGACTCACAGACATAGAGAACAAACTAGTGGTGACCAGTGGTGGGAGAGGGGCACTATAGGGGTGGGATAGGGGGAGGTATCAGGTGTAAGATGGGCTCTGAGATGTACTGTACAGCCTAGGGAATATAGTCAATATTTGTAATAACTGTAAATGGAAAGTAACCTTTAAAAATTATATAAAAATAATAACAATAAATAAAATTTTTAAAAGATCAAAAGCAAAAAGAAAGGAACACGATAAAATGTAAGCTCTGTAATAGAGTGCTATACAAAAAAACAAAAATTTTTAAAAATTGTTAAATATTTAATTTCATATTACTAAATTGATTTTGCCTAAAATATATAACTTATAAAAATGTACTAAAACTTGGTTTAATTCATGTTCATGTTAATGTTCTTATTTTTTCTTCCTTTTACTTTCATCTTCCTTTGTGATAAAAGATTTCAAGAAAGTCTAGAAAATTCCCTAGGCCAGAAAATTATTTTCTGGCCTCTACTACCAAGCTGGATGGAAAAGGAAACAAAAAAATTACATACATACATATTTGTAATCACCTATCATAATGATGCTTTGTATTTGTATAATTTCTTAGCTTACAAAACATATAAATACGGACTTCCCTGGTGGCACGGTGGTTAAGAATCTGCCTGCCAATGCAGGGGACACAGGTTTGAGCCCTGGTCCAGGAAGATCCCACATGCCGCGGAGCAACTAAACCTGTGTGCCATAACTAAAGAGCCTGACCTCTAGAGCCCAAGAGCCACAACTACTGAGCCCATGCACCACAACTACTGAAGCCCACGTGCCTAGAACCTGTGCTCTGCAATAAGAGAAGCCACCGCAATGAGAAGCCTGTGCACCACAATGAAGAGTAGCCCCCACTCGCCGCAACTAAAGAAATCCCACACACAACAATGAAGACCCAAGGCAGCCAAAATAAATTAAAAAAAAAAAATTAAAACAAAACAAAGCAAAACAAACAAAAAACATATAAATATACATGATCTCATTCAATTTTCACAATGTCTTTGAGTACTAATATAGAAATGAGAAAACTGAAATCACTGTGTTAACTGGTGCTTCTAAGATATAGAAAGTCAGATTTAGGACAAATTCAAGTTTTTCTTGAACATAAAATGTAGAGGTTTTTTTCTTTTGAAAGCATTGTGTCAACTGTCCTCCATCCTCTTGGAATGTTCTTTTACATATGGATCTATATAATTTAAGCTAACATGTTGTTCATTTTTAAAACCTATATTTTCTTTCTAATTAGTCCTGTTTTCTAGCATCTTTTTTTAAACAGATGCTTGATCTTCTTTTATGCCTCTGAGAGTATTGATTATAGGATATTATGTTTCCCTCTCTGCTTCTTGTTTATTTCTTTGTGTATCTGTCTTTCATGTTGGAGGTTTTCTTAAAATGTCAGCCGTCTTTGACTCTCCAGTCATATTTAGAAGGTTGATTGGAAGTTGTGTGGGTATCAAAATCTTTACCATCTTTTGGGTTTCACTGTTGGAATATCAGGCAGGGAATTGAATGTTGTTTGTTTTACCCACAATTGCCAGTTTCTCTAGAGGAAGTCTCCAGTCTTCTGCCTGGAGCATTTTCACCTGTCCACCAGAATCATAAGAGCAGGATGGAAAAGGTGGCTGGGGTTCTCCACATTCCACCTGCACCTGACCCCCCATCTTCATTTCCACATCTCACCCACAACTTCAACTGTGTCTAGGGGACCAGAGACCTTTGGATTTGACTTCTTCATAGAGGTTGCCACTGATGATAAGGATGACTTAGATTGTTCAACATCAGGTCCATTAAAACCTACACAGTTTTCTTCATAGAGGAGTTGGAGTTAAGTGTCTAATTCATTTTCTCTCACTAAAAAATTAAACACCAGTGTTTAAATAATGATGAGCAGGGAGTTCGAGAAGAATAAGTAATTTGAGCCTTGGGTGCTCAATTGAAATTTTATTTGAATTTTAATGAAAAGATGTATTGGCTCAGATTGTAAACCAAGTCCCCAACTCTAAGGCAGCACCTTGGGATTCATCTCAGGCCTCCAGTTCAGCATCAGTGTTCCATTTATTTGTGTTCTATGAAGAACACGTTTTCACGTTTTCTTGTTTTCATTATGCATTTGTGTTAAGGCCTATGCTGCCCTAAAAATGATCTTAATTTTCCTCCTCCTCTATGGCCATAAACATATTTTATAATTCCAAATTCACACCTCCACATCAAGAGGGTAGGATAGAACACCGGGCAGAGAGATCTTGACGGCTGGAAATCATTTCCTCTTTTGGCTTTCTCATGCTGTCAGCCTTCTCAGAATGCATTGGTCTCACCGCTAGTACTTTTTCAAATGGAGTCCCCTCAGTACATTATCATGAATAAATGCAAATATTTACAAGATTCACCTGGGTGTGCAGGCATTGTAACCAACTAAGTCAGTAAACAGAAAAAAGATGTAACTCTTTACAGCTCTGCCAGGAAGCAGATTTAGAGGCAGCAATATTATCTTAATATTCATTTATTTATTCATTCATTCATTCATTCTGTCTGTCTGTCTATCTATTTATACAATAGTCATTGTGTGTTTTCTACATGCCAGGCAGCTATGAACTGCCTGAATTTTATGAATTACCATACAACACCTCTGGAAGGAGAAATGGTCAATTTATCTCCAGTTGGGCCTCTTGGGTAAATACTTTTATCTGCATTGATCATCATTTCCACTTTAGAATGCAATCCATTCCATATGAGTTTTACTCTGTGTTTTATTATTTCATTGAATTGATACCTTCTTTGGGCAAACACATAGTTATCTTGGCCAATGTGAAAACAAACCCCCACAAAAAGTACATAGTTAAAGGAACATGGGGATAGAAAACTATCAATGATTCTTTGTGATAAAACAATCACTTGCCAGATTGTTTTAATACTTGTGGAGACTCCTTGGGGATATTTATTAAATTATCAAAACATTCCATGAAAAGGTAATGAGAAATGGGATGCAGTGTTTATAAGGAGGTGTTTTGTCCTTTGATAGATTCAGGGAAATAAGAAAATCATACATTAAGTGAATAATAATACCAACCTAACTTTTTGCTTATTTTATGTTCCATAAGATGTGACCACTAAAGATGAAAATATGGGTCTTAGGATGCATCAGTAGGCGTATTGGGTCTAATAAGGTGAATTCATTTGGTGAAGAATGACTAGAATTATGAGGGTCCGGAATTCATGTCCTAGTAAACAATTCAAAGAACTATCAGTATATACCTGGTGGAAATTAGCAGAATAGTAGGAAAGTATCAATACTTGAGTATTTGCACTCATAACATACATTATTTTATTTTCATTTGCGGTGTTTGAAGTGTGTCTAGGCAATCCAGATAGGAAAGACTGAGCTACAAACAGGAGCTAATTTCACTTAGTTCATTCTTAAGAAAAATAGGAAAATAAAAACTAATAGTGGGAAATAGGGCATAGGTCAAGATTAGATTTTTTACATTTTTATTGGAGTATAATTGCTTTACAATATTGTGTTAGTTTATGCTGTATAACAAAGTGAATCAGAGGGAACCATCAATATGGCAGAGGAGTAAGACTTGGAGATCAGCTTCCTCCCCAAAAATACATCTACATGTGGAACAACTCGTACAGAACACCTACTGAATGCTGGCAGAAGACCTCAGACTTCCCAAAAGGCAAGAAACTCCCCACATAACTGGGTAGGGCAAAAGAAAAAAGTAAAAACAGAAATAAAAGAATAGGGATGGGACCTGAACCACTGGGAGGGAGCCGTGAAGGAGGAAAAATTTACACACACTAGGAAGCCCCTTAACTGGCCGAGAGGGAGGGTGGCGGGGGGAAGCTTCAGAACCACGGAGGACAGCCCAGCAACAGGGGTGCAGAAGGCAAAGCGGAGAGATTCCCGCACAGAGGATCAGTGCCAACCAGCACTCACCAGCCCTAGAGTCTTGTCTGCTGACCCACCTGCCAAGACGGGTGGGAGCTGGGAGCTGTGGCTCCAGCTCCTTTGGAGGTCAAATCCCAGGGAGAGGACTGGGGTTGGCTGCATGAACACAGCCTGAAGGGGGCTAGTGCACCACAGCTGGCTGGGAGGGAGTAGCTGGAAAAAGTCTGGACCTGCCTAAGAGACAAGAGACCATTGTTTCGGGGTGCATGAGGAGAGGGGATTCAGAGCATGGCCTAAACGAGCTCCAGAGATGGGGGCGAGCTGCAGCTATCAGCACAGACAACAGAGATGGGCATGAAATGTTAATGCTGCTGCGGCAGCCACTAAGAAGCCTGTGTGCAAGCACAGGTAACTATTCACACCTCCCCTCCCAGGAGCCTGTGCAGCCCATCACTTCCAGGCTCCCGTGATCCAGGGACAACTTCCCCGGGAGAACGCACGGCATGCTTCAGATGGTTGCAACGTCACACTGGTCTCTGCTGCCACAGCCTCACCCAGAATACCCCACCCCTCCCTCTCCCCAGCCTGAGTGAGCCAGAGCCCCCTATCAGCTGCTACTTTAACCCTGCCTTGTCTGGGCAGGAAACAGAGGCCTTCAGACCACCTACATGCAGAGGCAGGGCCAAATCCAAAGCTGAACACCAGGAGCTGTGCAAACAAAGAAGAGAAAGATAAATTTCTCACAGCAGCCTCAGGAACAGCAGATTAAATCTCCACAATCAACTTGACATACCCTGCATCTGTGGAATACCAGAATAGACAATGAATCATCCCAAAATTGAGGCAGTGGACTTTGGGAGCAACTGTAGACTTGGGGTTTGCTTTCTGCATCTGATTTGTCTCTGGTTTTATGTTTATCTTAGTTTAGTATTTAGAGCTTATTATCATTTGTAGATTGGTTTATTGATTTAGTTGCTCTCTTCCTTTTTAATATATATATATTTTTATCCTTTTTCTCCTTTTGTGAGTGTGTATGTGTATGCTTCTTTGTGTGGTTTTGTCTGTATAGTTTGGCTTTTACCATTTGTCCTAGGGTTCTGTCTTTCCATTTGTTTTTTGGGTTTTTTAGTATGGATTTTAGTGCTGGTTATCATTGGTAGACTTCTTTTTTGGTTTCATTGTCCTCTTCTTTCTTTCTTTCTTTTATTAGTTTTTAATATTTTTATTTTTAATAACTTTTTATTTTAATAACTTTCTTTTCTTTTCTTTCTTTCTTTCCTTTCTTTCTTTCTTTCTTTCTTTCTTTCTTTTCTTTCTTTCTTTCTTTTTCTTTCTTTTTTCTTCCATTTCTTCTAAGCTCTGCGGCTGACAGGGTATTAATGCTCCAGCTGGGTGTCAGGCCTGAGCCTCTGAGGTGGGAGACCAGAGTTCAGGACATTGGTCCACCAGTGACCTCCAGCCCCAAATCATATCAAACAGCGAAAGCTCTCCCAAAGATCTCCATCTCAATGCTAAGACCTAGCTCTACTCAATGACCAGTAAGGAAGAGTGATGGACACTCTATGCCAAACAATTAGCAAGACAAGAACACAACCACCACCAGATGTGGTCCTTCCACCAGAAAGACAAGACCCAGCCTCAACCACCAGAACACAGGTACCAGTCCCCTCCACCAGGAAGCCTACACAACCCACTGAAACAACCTTAGCCACTGGGGGCAGACAACAAAAACAATGGGAACTACAAATCTGCAGCCTGCAAAAATGAGACCCCAAACAGAGTAAGTTAAGAAAAATGAGAAGACAGAGAAACAAACAGCAGATGAAGGACCAAGGTAAAAACCTACCAGAAAAAACAAATGAAGAGGAAATAGGCAGTCTACCTGAAAAAGAATAAAGAGTAGTGATAGTAAAGATGATACAAAATCTTGGAAATAGAATGAAGAAAATACAAGAAACCTTTAACAAGGACCTACAAGAACTAAAGAGCAAACAAACAATGATTAGTAACACAATAAATGAAATGAAAAATTCTCTAGAAGGAACCAAGAGCAGAATAGCTGATGCAAAAGAACAGATAAGTGACCTGGAAGAAAAAATAGTGGAAATAACTACCACAGAGCAGAGTAAAGAAAAAAGAATGAAAAGAATTGAGGACAGTCTCAGAGACCTCGGGGAAAACATTAAATGCACCAACATTAAAATTATAGGAGTCCCACAAAAAGAAGAGAAAAAGAAAGGCACTGAGAAAAGATTTGAAGAGATTATAGTTGAAAATTTCTCTAATATAGGAAAGGAAATAGTCAATCAAGTCCAGGAAGCACAGAGAGACCGATACAGGACATATCCAATGAGAAACACGCCAAGGCACATATTAATCAAACTATCAAAAATTAAATACAAAGAAAAAATATTAACTATCAAAAATTAAATACAAAGAAAAAATATTAACAGCAACAAGGGAAAAGCAACAAAATCATACAAGGGAATCCCCATAAGGTTAACAGCTGATCTTTCAGCAGAAACTCTGCAAGCCAGAAGGGAGTGGCAGGACATATTTAAAGTGATGAAAGGGAAAAACCTACAATGAGGATTACTCTACCCAGCAAGGATCTCATTCAGATTCGATGGAGACTTTACAGGGAAGCAAAAGCTAAGAGAATATAACACTACCAAAGTAGCTTTATAACAAATGCTAAAGGAACTTCTCTAGGCAGGAAACACAACAGAAGGAAAAGACCTACAATAACAAACACAAAACAATTAAGAATGGTAATAGGAACATACATATCGATAATTACCTTAAATGTAAATGGATTAAATGCTCCAACCAAAATATAGACTAGTTGAATGGGTAAAAAACAAGACCTCTATATATGCTATCTACAATAGACTCATTTCAGACTTAGGGACACATACAGACTGAAAGTGAGGGGATGGAAAAAGATATTCAATGCAAATGGAAATCAAAAGAAAGCTGGAGTAGCAATTCTCATATCAGACAAAATTGTCTTTAAAGACTATTACAAGACACAAAGAAGGACACTACAGAATGATCAAGGAATCAATCCAAGAAGAGATAACAATTGTAAATATTTATGCATCCAACATAGGAACACCTCAGTACATAAGGCAAATGCTAACAGCCATAAAAGGTGATATCAACAGTAGCACAAACATAGTAGGGGACTTTAACACCCTACTTTCACCAATGGCCAGATCATCCAGAATGAAAATAAATGAGGAATCACAAGCTTGAAATGATACATTAAACAAGATGCACTTAATTGATATTTATAGGGCATTCCATCCAAAAACAACACAATACACTTTCTATTCAAGTGCTCATGGAACATTCTCCAGAATAGATCATATCTTGGGTCACAAATCAAGCCTTGGTAAATATAAGAAAACTGAAATCATATCAAGTTTCTTTTCTGATGACAAGGATTTGAGGCTAGATATCAATTACAAGAAAAAAATTTGTAAAAAAATATAAACACATGGAGGCTAAAACATACACTACTAAATACCCAAGAGATCACTGAAGAAATCAAAGAGGAAATCAAAAAATACCTAGAGACAAATGACAATGAAAACATAATGATCCAAAACCTATGGAATGCAGCAAAAGCAGTTCTAAGAGGGAAGTTTATAGCTATACAAGCCTACCTCAAGAAACAAGAAAAATCTCAAGTAAACAATCTAACATTACACCTAAAGGAACTAGAGAAAGAAGAGCACACAAAACCCAAAGTTAGCAGAAGGAAAGAAATCATAAAGATCAGAGCAGAAATAAATGAAATAGAAACAAAGAGAACAATAGCAAATATCAATAAAACTAAAAGCTGGTTTTTGAGAAGATAAGCAAAATTGATAAAACTTTAGCCAGACTCATCAAGAAAAAAAGGGAGAAGGCTCAAGCCAATAGAATTAGAAATAAAAAAGTAGAGGTAAAATTGATGCTGCAGAAACACAAAGATCATGACAGATTACTACAAGCAAATATATGCCATAAAATGGACAAGCTATAAGAAATGGACAAATTCTTAGAAAAGCACAACCTTCCAAGACTGAACCAGGAAGAAATAGAAAATATAAACAGACCAGTCACAAGCACTGAAACTGAAACTGTGATTAAAAATCTTCCAACAAACAAAAGCCCAGGACCAGACAGCTTCACAGGTGAATTCTCTCAGACATTTAGAGAAGAGCTAACAACTATCCTTCTCAAACTCTTCCAAAATATAGCAGAGGGAGGAACACTCCCAAACTCATTCTATGAAGCCAACATCACCCTGATACCAAAACCAGAGAATGATGTGACAAAACAAGAAAACTACAGACCAGTATCACTGATGAACATAGATGCAAAAATCCTCAACAAAATACTAGCAAACGGAATCCAATAGCACATTAAAAGGATCATACACCATGATCAAGTGGGGTTTATCCCAGGAATGCAAGGATTCTTCAATATATGCAAATCAATCAATGTGATAAACCATATTAACAAATTGAAGGAGAAAAAACATATGATCATCTCAATAGATACAGAAAAAGCTATCAACAAAATTCAACACCCATTTATGATAAAAACCCTCCAGAAAGTAAGGACAGAGGGAACTTACCTCAACATAATAAAGGCCATATATGACAAACCCACAGCCAACATCCTTCTCAATGGTTAAAAAATGGAAACCATTTCCTCTAAGATCAGGAACAAGACAAGGTTGCCCACTCTCATCACTATTATTCAACACAGTTTAGGAAGTTTTAGTCACAGCCATCAGAAAAGAAAAAGAAATAAAAGGAATACAAATCGGAAAGAAGAAGTAAAGCTGTCACTATTTGCAGATGACATGATACTATACATAGAGAATCCTAAAGATGCTACCAGAAAACTCCTAGAGCTAATCAATGAATTTGGTAAAGTAGCAGGATACAAAATTAATACACAGAAATCTCTTGCATGCCTCAGAATGGGAGAAATTCTCTCATTCTCTTGCATTGAGGACACAGGGAGAGGGTGTATATGTATACATATGTATAGGTATACATATGTGTATGTATAGCTGATTCACGTTGTTATACAGCAGAAACTAACACACCATTGTAAAACAATTATACTACAACAAAGATGTTAAAAAAATGTGAATCAGCTATATGCATATGTATATCCCCATATTCCCCCCCTCTTGCATGTTCCTCCCACACTCCATATCCCACCTTTCTAGGTCGTTCCAAAGCACCAAGCTGATCTCCCTGTGCTATGCCACTGCTTCCCACTAGCTATCTGTTTTACATTTGGTAGTACATATAAGTACATGCCACGCTCTCACTTCGTCCCAGCTTTCCTTTCTGCCCCCCACCTTGTCTCCAAGTCCATTCTCTATGTCTGCATTTTTATTCCTGTCCTGCCGCTACTTTCTTCATTCCATTTTTTTTTTTTAGATTCCATATATATGTGTTAGCATACGGTACTTGTTTTTCTCTTTCTGACTTACTTCATCTATATGACAGTCTCTAGGTCCAATCACCTCACTACAAATAACTCAATTTCATTCCTTTTTATGGCTGAGGAATAGTCCATTGTATATATGTGCCACATCTTTATCCATTCATCTGTCGATGGACACTTAGGTTGCTTCCATGTCCTAGCTATTGTAAATAGAGCTTAAATGAACATTTTGGTACATGACTCTTTTTGAATTATGGTTTTCTCAGGGTATATGCCCAGTAGTGGGATTGCTGGGTCGTATGGTAGTTCTAGTTTTAGTTTTTTAAGGAACCTCCTTACTGTTCTCCATAGTGGCTGTATCAATTGAAATTCCCACCAACAGTGCAAGAGGGTACTCTTTTCTCCACACCCTCTCCAGCATTTATTGTTTGTAGATTTTTTGATGATGGCCATTCTGACTGGTGTGAGGTGATACCTCACTGTAGTTTTGATTAACATTTCTCTAATGATTAATGATGTTGAGCATTCTTTCACATGTTCGTTGGCAATCTGTATATCTTCATTAGAGAAATGTCTATTTAGGTCTTCTGCCCATTTTTGGATTGGGTTGTTCGGTTTTTGTTATTGCCCTGCATGAGCTGCTTGTATATTTTGGAGATTAATCTTTTGTGTTGCTTCGTTTGCAAATATTTTCTCTCATTCTGAGGGTTGTCTTTTCATCTTGTTTATGGCTTCCTTTGGTGCACAAAAGCTTTTACGTTTCATTAGGTCCCATTTGTTTATTTTTGTTTTTATTTCCATTTCTCTAGGGGGTGAGTCAAAAAGGATCTTGCTGCGATTTATGTCATAGAGTGTTCTGCCTATGTTTTCCTCTAAGGGTTTGATACTGTCTGGCCTTACATTTAGGTATTTAATCCATTTTGAGTTTATTTTTGTGTATGGTGTTAGGGAGTGTTCTAATTTCGTTCTTTTACATGTAGCTGTCCAGTTTTCCCAGCACCACTTATTGAAGAGGCTGTCTTTTCTCCATTGTATACTCTTGTCTCCTTTATCAAAAATAAGGTGACCATATGTGCATGGGTTTTTCTCTGGGCTTTCTATCATGTTCCATTGATCTATATTTCTGTTTTTGTCTCAGTACCATACTGTCTTGATTACTGTAGCTCTGTAGCATAGTCTGAAGTCAGGGAGCGTGATTTCTCCAGCTCTGTTTTTTTTTTTTTTTTTTTTTTTTTTTTTTTTTTTTTTTTTTTTATCAAGGTAGCTTTGGCTATTCGGGGTCTTTTATGTTTCCATACAAATTGAGAAATTTTTTGTTCTAGTTCTTTGAAAAATGTCGTTGGTATTTTGATAGGGATTGCATTGAATCTGTAGATTGCATTGGGTAGTATAGTTGCTTTCACAATGTTGATCCTTCCAGTCCAATAACATGGTATATCTCCCCATCTGTTTGTGTCATCTTTCATTTCTTTCATCAGGGTCTTATAGTTTTCTGCATACAGGTCTTTTTTCTCCTTAAGTAGGTTTATTCTTAGGTATTTTATTTTTTTTTATTACAGTGGTATATGGGAGTGTTTCTTTAATTTCTCTTTCAGATTTTTCATCATTAGTGTATAGGAATGCAAGGGATTTCTGAGTATTAATTTTCTCTTCTGCTACTTTACCAAATTCATTGATTAGCTCTACTTCTTTCTGGTAGAGTCTTTAGGATTCTTTATGTATAGTATCATGTCTTCTGCCAACAGTGACAGCTATACCTCTTCTTTTCCGATTTGGATTTTTTTTATTTCTTTTTCTTCCCTGATTGCTGTGGCTAAAACTTCCATAACTATTTTGAAAAATAGTGGTGAGAGTGGGCTCCCTTGTCCTGTTCCTGATCTTAGTGGAAAAGGTTTCAGTTTTTCACCATTGAGAATGATGTTGGCTGTGGGTTTGTCAAATATGGCCTTTATTATGTTGAAAGTTCCCTCTATGCTTTTTTTCTGGAAGGTTTTTATCATAAATGGGTGTTGAAATTTGTCTAAATATTTTCTGCGTCTATTGAGATGATCATATAGTTTTTATCATTCAATTTATAAATATGGTGTATCACATTGATTGATTTGCATATATTGAGGAATCCTTGCATTCCTGGTATAAACCCCACTTGATCATGGTGTATGATCCCTTTAATGTGCTGTTGGATTCTGTTTGTGAGTACTTTTTTGAAGATCTTTGCATCTATGTTCATCAGTGATACTGGTCTGTAGTCCTCTTTCTTTGTGACATCTTTGTCTGGTTTTGGTAACAGGGTGATGGTGGCCTTGTAGAATGAGTTTCAGAGTGTTCCTCCCTCTGCTATATTTTGGGAGAGTTTGAGAAGGATAGTTGTTAGCTCTTCTCTAAATGTTTGATAGAATTCACCTGTGAAGCCATCTCATCCTGGACTTCTGTTTGTCAGAAGATTTTTAATCACAGTCTTAATTTCAGTGCTTGTGATTTGTATGTTAATATTTTCTATTTCTTCCTGCTTCAGTCTCAGAAGGTTATGCCTTTCTAAGAATTTGTCCATTTCTTCCAGGTTGTCCATTTTATTGGCATACATTTGCTTGTAGTAATATCTCATGATCCTTTGTATTTCTGCAGTGCCAGTTGTTACTTCTTTTTCATTTCTAATTCTATTTGTTTGAGTCTTCTCCCTTTTCTTCTTGATGAGTCTGGCTAATGGTGTATCAATTTTGTTTATCTTCTCAAGAACCAGCTTTTAGTTTTATTTATCTTTGCTATGGTTTCCTTCATTTCTTTTTCATTTATTTCTGATCTGATCATTATGATTTCTTTCCTTCTGCTAACTTTGTGGGATTTTTTGTTTTTTTTTTTTTCTCTAATTGCATTAGGTGTAAGGTTAGGTTGTTTCTTTTTTTTTTTTTTAGAATTTTTTTTTAATTAATTAATTATTTATTTTTATTTATGGTTGTGTTGGGTCTTCGTTTCTGTGCGAGGGCTTTCTCTAGTTGCGGCGAGCGGGGGCCACTCTTCACCGTGGTGCGCGGGCCTCTCACTATCATGGCCTCTCCTGTTGCGGAGCAACAGGCTCCAGACGCGCAGGCTCAGTAGTTGTGGCTCACGGGCCTAGTTGCTCCGTGGCATGTGGGATCTTCCTGGACCAGGGCTCGAACCCGTGTCCCCTGCATTAGCAGGCAGATTCTCAACCACTGCACCACCAGGGAAGCCCTAGGTTGTTTCTTTGAGATGTTTCTTTTTTCTTGAGGTAAGATTGTATTGCTATAAACTTCCTTTTTAGAACTGATTTAGCTGCATCCCATAGGTTTTGGGTTGTCATGTTTTCATTGTCATTTGTTTCTAAGTATTTTTTGATTTCCTCTTTGATTTCTCCAGTGATCTCTTGGCTATTAAGTAGTGTATTATTTAGCCTCCATGTGTTTGTATTTTTTACAGATTTTTTCTTATAATTGTTATCTAGTCTCATATCATTGTGGTCAGAAAAGATACTTGATATGATTTCAATTTTCTTAAATTTACCAAGGCTTGATATGTGACCCAAGATATGATCTATTCTGGAGAATGTTCAATGAGCCTTTGAGAAGAAAGTTTATTCTGTTGTTTTTGGATGGAATGTCCTATAAATATCATTTAAGTCCAGCTTGTTTAATGTATCATTTAAAGCTTGTGTTTCCTTATTTATTTTCATTTTGGATGATCTGTCCATTGGCGAAACTGGGGATGAAAGTCCCCTACTACATTTGTGCTACTGTTGATTTCCCCTTTTATGGCTCTTTGCATTTGCCTTATGTATTGAGGTGCTCCTATGTTGAGTGCATAAATATTTACAATGGTTATATCTTCTTCTTGGATTGATCCCTTGATCATTATGTAGTGTCCTTCTTTGTCTCTTGTAATAGTCTTTATTTTAAAGTCTATTTTGTCTGATATGAGAATTGTTACTCCAGCTTTCTTTGGTTTCCATTTGCATGGAATATATTTTTCCATCCCCTCACTTTCAGTCTGTATGTGTCCCTAGGTCTGAAATGGGTTTCTTGCAGATACTATATATATGGGTCTTGTTTTTGTATCCATTCAGCCAGTCTATGTCTTTTGGTTGGAGCATTTAATCCATTTACATTTAAGATAAGTATCAATATGTATGTTCCTATTACCATTTTCATAATTGTGTTGGGTTTGTTATTGTAGGTCTTTTCCTTCTCTTGTGTTTCCTGCCTAGAGAAGTTCCTTTAGCATTTGTTGTAAAGCTGGTTTCGTGGTGCTGAATTCTCTTAGCTTTTGCTTGTCTGTAAGCATTGTAATATCTCCGTCGAATCTGAATGAGACACTTGCTGGGTTGAGTAATCTTGGTTGTAGATTTTACCCTTTCATCACTTTAAAACGTCCTGCCACTCTCTTCTGGCTTGCAGATTTTCTGCTGAAAGATCAGCTGTTCACCTTATGGGGATTCCCTTATATGTTATTTGTTGTTTTTGCCTTGCTACTTTTAATACTTTTCTTTGTATTTAATTTTTGATAGTTTTATTAATATGTGTCTTTGTGTGTTTTTCCTTGGATTTATCCTGTATGGGACTCTCTGCACTTCCTGCACTTGATTAACTATTTCCTTTCCCATATTAGGGAAGTTTTCAACTCTACTCTCTTCAAATATTTTCTCAGTCCCTTTCTTTTTCTCTTCTTCCTCTGGGACCCCTATAATTCGAATGTTCATGAGTTTAATGTTTTCCCAGAGGTCTGTGAGATTGTCCTCAATTGTTTTCATTCTTTTTTCTTTATTCTGCTCTGCAGTAGTTATTCCCACTATTTTATCTTCCAGGTCACTTATCCATTCTTCTGCCTCAGGTATTCTTCTATTGATTCATTCTAGAGAATTTTTAATTTCATTTATTGTGTTGTTCATCATTATTTATTTGCCCTTTAGTTCTTCTAGGTCTTTGTTAAACATTTCTTGTATTTTCTCCATTCTATTTCCAAGATTTTGGATTATTTTTACTATCATTATGCTTTTTTCTTTTTCAGGTAGACTATCTATTTCCTGTTCGTTTGTTTGGTCTGGTGGGTTTTTACCTTGCTCCTTCATCTGCTGTGTGTTTCTCTGTCTTCTCATTTTGCTTAATTTACTGTGTTTGGGGTCTCCTTTTCACAGGTTGCAGGTTTGCAGTTCCTGTTGTTTTTTATGTCTGCCCCCAGTGGCTAAGGTTGGTTCAGTGGGTTGTGTAGGCTTCCTGGTGGAGGGGACTGATGCCTGTGTTCTGGTGGATGAGACTGGATCTGTCTTCCTGGTGGGGAGGACCACGTCTGGTGGTGTGTTTTGCAGTGTCTTTGATCTTATGATTTTAGTCATCCTCTCTGCTAATGGGTGGGGTTATGTTCCTGTCTTGCTAGTTGTTTGGCATAGGATGTCCAGCACTGTAGCTTGCTGGTCGTTGAGTGGAGCTGGGTCTTAGCATTGAGATGGAGATCTCTGGGAGAGCTTTCACCATTTGATTATACGTGGAGCTGGGAGGTCTCTGTTGGACCAATGTCCTGAATTTGGCTCTCCCACTTAGAGGCACAGGTCTGACACCAGGCCAAAGCACCAAGACCCTGTCAGCCACACGGCTCTGAAGAAAAGGGAGAAAAGAAAGAAAGAAAGAAAGAAAGAAAGAAAGAAAGAAAAGACAATAAAGTAATAAAATAAAAAATAAAAAATAATTATTAAAGATTAAAAAATTAAAAAGTAATAGAAAAGAAAAAAAAAGCAAGCAAGAAGAGAGCAATCAAACCAAAATGCAAATCCACCATAACAAATGCTAAAAACTATACTGCAAAAACAAAAAACAAAAAACAACACCGACAGAACCCTAGGACAAATGGTAACAGCAAATCTATACAGACAAAATCACACAAAGAAGCATACACATACACAGTCACAAAAAGAAAAAAGGAAAAGAATATATAGAGAGAGTTGCTCCCAACGTCCACTGCCTCAATTTTAGGATCATTTGTTGTCTATTCAGGTATTCCTCAGATGTAGGGTGCATCAAGTTGGTTGTGGAGATTTAATCCACTGCTCCTAAGGCTTCTGGGAGAGATTTCCCTTTCTCTTCTTTGTTCGCACAGCTCCTGGGGTTCAGCTTTGGATTTGCCCCTCCTCTGCATTTAGGTCACCTGAGGGTGTCTGTTCTTCACTCAGACAGGATGGGGTTAAAGTAGCAGCTGATTAAGGACCTCTGGCTCACTCAGGCCAGGGGGAGGGAGGGGTACGGAATGTGGGGCGAGCCTGTGGTGGCAGAGGCTGGCATGATGTTGCACCAGCCTGAGGTGTGCCATATGTTCTCGCAGAGTAGTTGCCCCTGGATCACGGGAGCCTGGTCGTGGCAAGTTGCACAGTCTCCCGGGAGGGGAGTTGTGGATAGTGACCTGTGCTTGCACACAGGCTTCTTGGTGGCTGCAGCAGCAGCCTTAGTGTTTCATGTCTGTCACTGATGTCCGCACTGATAGCCGCAGCTCACGTCCATCTCTGGAACTCGTTTAGGTGATGCTCTGAATCCCCTCTCCTGGCACACTCCAAAACAATTGTCTCTTCCCTCTTAGGCAGGTTCAGACTTTTTTCCAGGGACTCCCTCCCAGCTAGCTATGGCACACTAGCCCCCTTCAGGCTGTGTTCACTCAGCCAACTCCAGTCCTCTCCCTGGGATCTGACCTCCAAAGAAGCCGGACCCTCAGCTTCCATCCCCCACCCGTCCCAACTGGCGTGTGAGCAGACAATCCTCTTCGGCTGATGAGTGTTGGTCAGCACTGATCCTCTTTCCAGGAATCTCTCCACTTTGCCTTCTGCACCCCTGTTGCTGTGCTGTCCTCCATGGCTCCAAAGCTTCCCCCCCTCCACAAGTTTCCACCAGTGAAAGGGCTTTCTAGTGTCTGGAAACTTTTCCTCATTCACAGCTCCCTCCCAGTGGTGCAGGACCCATCCCTATTATTTTGTCTCTGGTTTATCTTTTTTCTTTTTCTCTACCCATGTATGTGGGGTGTTTCTTGCCTTTTGGGAAGTCTGAGGTCTTCTGCCAGCGTTCAGTAGGTGTTCTGATGGAGTTGTTCCACAAGTATATGTATTTCTGATGTATTTGTGGGGAGGAAGGTGATCTCCACGTCTTACTCTTCTGCCATCTTGAAGGTCACCACCCATTTGTTTATTTTTGTTTTTATTTCAATTTCTCTGGGAGGTGGGTCAAAAAGCATCTTGCTGTGATGTATGTCATAGAGTGTTCTGCCTATGTTTTCCTCTAAGAGTTTTATAGTCTCTGGCCTTACCTTCAGGTCTTTAATCCATTTTGAGTTTATTTTTGTGTATGGTGTTAAGGAGTGTTCTAATTTCATTCTTTTACATGTAGTTGTCCAGTTTTCCCAGCACCACTTATTGAAGAGGCTATCTTGTTCCATTGCATACTCTTGCCTCCTTTATCAAAGATAAGGTGACCATATGTGTGTGTGTTTATCTCTGGGCTTTCTATCCTGTTCCATTGATCTATATTACTGTTTTTGTTCCAGTACCATATTGTCTTGATTACTGTAGCTTTGTAGTATAGTCTGAAGTCTGGGAGCCTGATTCCTCTAGCTCCGTTTTTCTTTCTCAAGATTGCTTTGGCTATTCAGGGTCCTTTGATTTTATAAGATATGAAAATCCCTGTGTTTCTTCAAGACACTTACCTCCAATTGCAAATGATACAGTTCAGGTGTATGTATATTAAAGAAAGCATACTCTAAAATGGCAATTGATGTAAATCCTATGCCCAGTATTGGTGGATCAGTTGGGAAATACACAAAGATGTTCAAAATTCTTGTTTTATTTAATAGGTTTTGGCAGATGTCCTAGGCTGAGAATTTGAAACCCAAAATTCCATTTGTGGCACCAGGTGGGGTTTATGAGTTAAATGTTTCACCCTTTGTACTGAAGAATTCACATCTCCTTCTAAAGATTTATGTTTTATTAATGGATTAAGTTCACTCAACACTGATGACATACAGGTATGTATCCATATTATTTCAAATGAACATCTGGAATTTTTGGCTTGATATTAACACTAGTCACAAAGCTGGTCTTAGGCTGAAGCTTATTACATGGCAATGTAGACATTCATAGATGTGTCATTTATGATGCAATGTGAGAAAAGGAATACAAGCGATTGTTGAATAAGATTAATAGAGACTTGTAAAATTTTTAAACAAAGAAGCAGATCAGAAAAATTCATTCATCAGTATTTATTAAACTGCTAATCTGTGTTGGAAACAGTGCTGGGGTTAGTATAATGTGTCTGCTTACATCATAGTTGGTTTATCATAAAATTTCTAACTGAGTGGAAAACCTGCATCCCTTATTATGGCAGGTAGATTCAGGTGAAAAAATATGTTACTCTTCCGGTTTTTCTGATGACCTGCATGGGCCCAGGACTGTTATCTTGCTCTGTCCCTTAAATCAGCACCCTCAAACCCTGCCCAACCAACAGATAAATTGCTGCTTGCTTTCCCTGCAATGTCAGTGTACCCTGGAACAAATGTCTGTTATCTGCTAAGCACCTCTAAGCTCCTGACAATTTCGGTGGTACAGCAGTAACATCTATCATCCAGGAACCACTCTTCATCATTCATAAAGGTCTTGCATGAGGAGAGCTGTCATAAGCTGCATGCTGCCTCTAAGCAAGACCACAATAGAAGTTGTTCTATCCACAAACCAACCAGGAAAAGCCAGTCCAAACAAAGCAGCTTACCAAGCAAAGCTCTTGCCAGATTATCTGGACCCATTATACATTATAACACACTTTTTTCTTTAATGTCAGACTCATCTTGTATTTCTCCATAGGTATCAGGTTCTTAATACAAAAAAAAAAAAAAAAAAACTCTGAACACTATAGATTTTAATCTGCTTAATAGTTGCCCCCCTTTTCATTTCCATAGCAACCGCTTTCCTTTATAAGTCTCTAGTATTTTTGGCAAAATATATGTCTGGGTATTTTAAGTCAAACTTCACATAGTACTTTCCTAAGGCCAAAGTCAAAATGTGCTTGCATGGAACCTAGTAGGTACTCCATAAATAACAACTGAGTAATAATATTATTTTGACCTTTAAATTTCAGTGTCTTCTCACCCACATTTTTTCCTGTTTTCCTAGTCATTGACCCTGCCACCACGAATTAGTTCCATCTTTTCTTGTTTCTATGTCATATTTTACTGTAGAACAGCTGAATTTACTTTGTGTCACAAGAATGAAATCAGAAGGAATCATATTTTCTACCCAAGTGATGTTGAATGCAAAGCCACTTCCAAATCATACTCCGCAAAGAATAATGAAGAGAACATATAAGGTAAAACTTTTAAATGTTCAGTTAACTACTAATAATTAAGGAATAGGTTTTGAAATGTTTTCTATTGCTTAGTGTCTCAAACCTTCCTTTCTATTCTTCAAGCTTGAAAGCAGAAAATCAGCTCTCTTCCTCTTTGCTTACTCTGTAGCACCTGCCCAGGGACTTGGACACCATGAGTGCCCAAGGAAAACTTATTGACTCAATTATCAATAGATATGAAATGTTTGCCCCTGCTTCAGGCTTAGGCAATTCTCATACCTACATTCTTGGAGAAGAGAACATGAACTGATGTCAATAAATCTATAAATAATTTAAAAGGCATATTGGCATTGCCCTAGGAAATATTCACCTTTACCAACTCCACGTGTCCACACTCATATTTACAGCTTCTCTGCTTGTCTGTACATCATCTTTAACATCTACGTTTGGGGCCAGGTGTGTAAATAGAATTGTTTTAGTCAGTGATTTTTCCCACCCAGGAACATGATTTTAAAAGCACATCCCTCCCCCTTCTCGTCTGCAAATTCTGTGCCCTTCCAGAGGCCCTCTCCTCGAGAGGTAGACCACACTCCTCCCAATTCCTCTGTCTTATGAAGTACTTGAGGGACTCTACTATAACCATGGAAGGAGACCTCTTCCTTGAACAGGGGCGTTCAATGAGATGCTTCTTGAAACTAACAAGAGTAATCTCATTATCAAACATGAGAAAGAGTAGTTAGACTCTACACATAAAAATGGCAGGAAAGACCCTGAGAACTGAGTCATCACCAAAGACAGAGAAAAATAGAGAGAAATATTGAGAGAGAAGGAGAGAGGAAGAAAGAGAGACAGAATATTAGAGAATGAAGTGGACAAGACCTATCAGTGCTCACAATGAAACAGAAATGTCCAAGTGGCCACAATGGCACAACATGGGGACCTGGGACCAAAGAAATGAAAACAGGAGGAAAACAATGAGTTAATGAGTTTTAGTAACATGAGCCCTGCTACCCAGAACACAACTTTTCCCGGGCAGTCACAAAGTGATGTATAAAGTTCTTAATGTTCAACACAAGTATATACAATTCCATAACAGGAAAGAATCCTCAACATAAAAATTGTTAAAGGTCATGAGCAAGCAATCTCTCTTCTAAGTGAGGGAGAGAGGTGAGAAACGACCAACAGACACATGAAAATATATTTAAAAGGTATTAGAAATCAAAGAAAGAAAATTAAAATGATATGCCATTTTTCATTCATGGCATTATTTTAAAAAGAAAGAACATATTACTATATTTTTTATTCCACTTTTATATCCAAATGTTGGTTGTGTTTAAAACTCAATAGCTACTCTCAATGAAAGAAAAGTCCTTAACATTAAGATTTTTAAATGGGTTTGCACGAATGTGTCTGAAAGTAATTCTAGCTGGCATAATCCTTTTATTTTTCTTTTTTCTTTTTTTTGGAGAAATGTATATTTAAGTGAATTGTAGAATTTGCTCATGCTATTCCCCAGCTTTCTGATTTCTATCTTGGTCCTGGGGCAAATCCCACCTTCTTTGCCCTTCATTTTGTTCTGTCTTTGGTGATATAGGAGATTGAAATGCTGGGTCACATTTTTAGTCTTCTTAGTCTAATTCTGCCTCTACCACCCCCTTCCTAACTCTTTCTTAAGCAGGAGAATATCTAATCTGATACACTACAACCCAGGAACTCACTGTATGGTCAAAGTAACTGTTCCTTAAAGGTACATTCTCTTTGATTTTTA
Organism: Balaenoptera acutorostrata; assembly: GCF_949987535.1. Lineage (NCBI taxonomy): Eukaryota > Metazoa > Chordata > Mammalia > Artiodactyla > Balaenopteridae > Balaenoptera > Balaenoptera acutorostrata. The sequence continues at coordinate 16,916,815 of NC_080075.1, read as the reverse complement.
TTTCTTTTTAAATAAATGTTCTAATAATGATAAGGCTTACATTGTACTTACTCTGTGCGAGGTACTATTCTAAATGGTGCACATGTAATAACTCTGTTAATCAGCACAAAAACTTTGTAGGGTGATATTATTCTCATCCCATTATAAAGGCTGAGAATATGAGTCATAGTGAGGATAAATAACTTGGTCAGTGTTAGCCAGCTCCTAACACCTCCTGGACCAGGCAAGCTTGCTCAGAGCCCCATGTTCTGGGTCTTGTGTTTCTCTTAACTAACCAGGGGTCAGAAGAAGGAGGGCTAACGAATTTACATATTTGGAACATTATTATTTGGTTTTATTTGAAACCTCATCTTGGGATTAGGTTGAAAGTTGTTTCCCACCTTTAATTTAGGTGGTAAATAGAATTGAGAGTGGAATTTCAGCCTGTGAATAGTTTGGCCTGAAAGTTAACTTAATGTTTGTTCAGTTCAGTTTCTAAGACAATGATTTCAGTTACTTTAGGTGGATTAAGAGAGAAGAAAGGAAGATTTGGTGGGATCAGTCTCATAGAGGTGGGTCAGGACAACCATACTTTTGCTTGATTTTATGCTAGAGTCTCTGATGGAACAAAGAGAAAACAAAAACAGAGCACGGTCAGATAAGAAAAACCTGTCACTCTCTTCCCATTCTAGTACTGGACCACCTAATGCCCCTTCTCAAAACTTACCTCAACAGAGAAGCTAACTTGATGATTCGACCCCAGGACATTCCTTTTATAAAGAGTCCAGGCTACATTCTTGAATTCATGTTTTGCCTAACAGACTTGCATTAGAGATCATTAAATATTTGTCAGTGTATTTCAAATACATATATTCTCATTCCCTTTGTTCCTTTTTCTTTTCCTTTATGCACTTAGATTTCTCTGAACTTGTTGAGAGGGGGTGGGGTAATTGATAGGGTGATTCTAAAGACCATGGCTGTAATTCCATCAAAATACCACACAGCTCCATCTTGTTCATATCAAAAGATTTCATAAAATTATGTAACTTACCATGAAATCCATTTCTGACCATGTTCCCAACTAGCTGGATATTTCTAGGGTAGGTCCAATAGGGTAGTCCCTGCCTTTCCCTTTTTCTTGACCCTTGGGCCTAGTGAGTTAACATGGAGTGAACAAGCAAGTTGAGGAAACAGGAAAGGCAAGCGCTTTTGGAAGGCAGGCTATACTCAGATAAGAACATGGAAGGGGAGAGAGGCCCAAACTGAAGAAGGTTGAGGACAAAGTCATCTCTTCATCATTTCCCTAAGGGCTGGTCCAAGAAAAGTCCTATAACGCTCGACCACTCCAAGCAAATCCAATATTTTAAGATATTTAAAACATCTTAACAGGCTTATGACATCATGTCTGACACACAGAACTGCATCTGGCCAGGCTGCAGCCCAAATCATCTGAGTGAGGATGCCTTTGTAGTATTACATATTTTTCAAACAAGATATTCAATTAGTGCTCATTAGGATGGAAGAGATGTCTTGGCAGCTTATCCTTCCTCCTTTGCTGCCTCCAAGTAGTCACAGAGACTTCTGGAAATCTTCCCTGCACAAAGTCATGCAAGACATGTTTGTTACTGAGCCATTACAGCCATGCTGGATAAATATAAGGGAAGAAAATATTCTGGTCCCAAAAAGCACAAGTTGCAGATGGTCCTGTCACATGGCTGTGGCCCACATATCTTTCAGGTTAGAGGAGGACAGAAAGAATACTGGATAACCAAAAAGAGGTAATTCCCTCCCCTAGCATTTAACTTCCTGTTAGTACAGGGTTTTAGAATGAAACAATCATAAAGATAGCTACTGTATACTTAAGATCTACAGAGTGCTAGGCAATGTGCTCTATGCTTAATGTATTTCTGTATGTGACAGATGCTGAAGCTGGTCCCATACTTTCTTGAACACTCACTGGGGGAAGAATGAAAAAGGAAACAAAACTGGACTTGTTATGGGGAAATCTGAATTTGCCATGAGATGCTCCTCAAGGGATATTTAAAACGGAGAATTTCAAGGAAATTAAAATGAATTTCAGAAAATAAACTAAGGTCCTGCTGTGTAAGATTGTTTTTTTTTTTTTTTTTTTGAGCAAGTGGTCCACAAAATATCCCTATAAGCTTCCTACAAAGCAAATAGATATATCCATTGCCATCATTCCTGGGGAGGTCAGTCCAGTGGTAGGAAATAAAGATGGAAGGCAAGGATTAAAAAGTGGAGGTGTTCCACCAATTTCCCTTGGGTATCTTTGACCATTTTTGTGACTCCTTTGCCTCTACTTGCTTCTGCTTCAAACTACCCCCATTTGTGAGTCTCTGTGTATGGCTGCCCCCAGCTACTAGAACTGGAAGTGCCTGCAAGGTTATGTGTCCCTGTAGCAGCCATCAGCCAATGACTAATTAATGTCAGAGTATGAATGCCCAGATCCTTGCCTCAGACTGATACAAATTTTAAGGTATAATTTACAATTCAGGGCTCCCCTTGGTCAAAGCTGATGCTGGGATTTTGCCTGTAATTGCATCCTTGCTTGACTTCCTCCCTTCCTTTTCCTTCACTGTCTTACAAATTTCTCCTGGGAGCAATTCTGTAACAAATTGTTGGCACATGAATCTTCATCTCAAGGTCTTATTTTAGAGAACAGGGATAGCAACAAATGGTATGGGGGATAAATCTCTCCCAGTTTTCTTTGAAATTATAGACTTAATTTTTCTGAGATTCTGAAATATGGAATAGTATATAGTGCTTCCAGAATGTGTGTGGAGATCAACAGTGAAGGGAAGGTGAGGTAGGAAAAGGTAAAAGCTGCCTTTGAACCCACAGAGAGGACTGAAGGGAAGGGAGAAAATTAACCCAGGGAAGACCACATAAATCTATCTTGGCCTATACAGGAGTTTAAGGTACTCTATTGCATTTACTTTCCATTTTATCAGATGTCTCAACAAAACCTTGTCCAAATTTACTCTAAGTATGTTAAAAACCTCATAGTGGTATCAATGCCCTTTAGACAAAGACCATCAGAAATATACCCCTAGTTAAACAAGTTGGGTTTATTACTCATTGCAGAAGGGAATGGGGGGTGGGGGGAGATACACACCATGAGAAACCATGGGTTATATCAGTAAGACGGTATTAGAAAGAACTTATTTTAGGATTTGGGATTTGTTTGGATGATTTGGGATAGGGTCTAAGGAAGCAGGATTTCACTGTAGTTTGGAAGCTGTCAAAAAGGGGGGGGGGGTTATTCTATGACTGGATAGCTCAATAAATCTTATCTACCACAAAGACAAAACTGTAGTTGGTAAAGAAGTAGCAGTCACATATTTTGGCCAAGAGAGAGGGTGTTGGATGTTATGTGGGTGGCACAGTGACTTTTTTTGTGTGCTTAGACAAAATTATGAAGTGGCTTTGTTTTGACTCATTTTATCATGGTCTCTGAGTAACATTGTCAGGGGTGTTCTCTGAGATTGTTTATGTTTAACAAGGGAATAATTTGGCTTTGCTGTGAGTTCCAGGCCAACTTTCAAATGTCAGGGGCTGCTCATTTTTGTCATTGTTGATATATATATTTTTTAAACACAGGGACTTCTTATTACTCTTAGCATTTTGGGAGGAGGGAGAAATTTCTTCCTTACCTTTCTTGAATTCTTTTGGCTAGACTGATAATTAAATTGACACAAGACACATTAAGCGGCTGGGGGGGGGACAAATTTAATTTGTGCACATGGAGGTCTCATAGAAATAGGAGCTAAGAAGTGGCCAAAGCGGCAGCTTTTATACTTTTCAGACAAAAACAAAAAACAAACAAACAAACAAAGCATTTGTGAGGAATGACAGACAAAGAAATTTTGGGTGCTCAATTAGTAAAGAATCCAAACAGTGTTTGGGCTTGGGGTAGTAAATTAGTAAAGAAGTAATAAGGTTTGTTTATACATGCTTCTTGGCCCTAAATTCCCTGTCTCTGGCAATAAGTATGTCCTTCTACTTCTGAATGCAGGGAGAGCACTTTTCACATGGGAGGTTTAGTTCCTGCTTTCAAGAAGACAGAGGGAGGATCAAAATGCCCCTCTTGCTTTGGCCATTTCTTAAGTAAATTTAAATCAAGATAGTGGATATGCTACTGTGGCATATTTTGGGGTGGCCTGCCCTGAGCCCCAAATGGAATGCATGTAATATTACTGTTAACATTTGGGTGTCTTTTCTTCCCAGATTTATAGATACAGATAAATTTAAGTGGGGGAATCATACATTCATAAAATTCTGTCATGTTTTGTTTGTTTGTTTTTCAGTTTTTAACCTTTGATGCTATCTGACATGATTGCTATTGTGCCATTAAATAGTCTTTGAGAACATGAGTTTAATAACTACATATTACTTCATCTGGGAACTAACCATATTAGTTATCTATTATTGCATAACAAGTTACCCCAGAACTTAAAACATGTATTTATTATGTCACAGAGTTTCTGAATGTCGGGAATGCAGGAGGGCCCAGCTGGGAGGGTCTAGCTCAGGGCATCTCATGAAGTTGCAATCAACCTGTGACCAGGGTGGCTGTCTCAGAAGACTTGACTTTGGAGGATTCCCTTAGAAGCTCACTTTCCTGGCTATTGACTGGAGGCTTCAGTTTCTTATCATATGGATTTTGCTGTACAGTTATTCCCAACACCCAACAAGGATTCTTCCAGAGTGGGTGAAGAAAGACAGAGAGAGAGAGATTATACTGCATTTTATGACCTAGTCTTCCAGGTATACACCATCACTTTGTCAACTACAAATTGGCCCTTGCCATCTACCTCTATAAGGATTAAATTATGAGCCTCTTTAGCTGCTGATCTTCAACACCCCTGAAAAGAGTTCAGGGTAGAGATCAGGAATGAGGCTCATGGTGACGTCTGCTTCTTGTGACTAACAGTAACCTTCTGCAAAAAATATGTGCTTGATTGCATGTACTCCCTCTTCACAAAATCACATATATACTGACCTTCCCCCCTACCTCTTTGGAGCAATTTCTCAGAGCTATCTGAAATGCTGTCTCCCAGGCTATAGTCCTCATTTTGCCTCAAATAAAACTTAACTCACAACTCTCATGTTGTGCATTTTTTTCAGTCGACCACTTCCACCATATGTTATTCATTAAAAACAAGTCACAATGGCCAACCCACACTCAAGAGGAGGACATTACACAATGTATGGATGCCAGGAAACCGGGATCATTTAGGCCATCTTGGAATATGGCTACTACATTTATCTTACTGCATATAATTTGTAACCATTTATAGCTTTTTTATTACTGGATATTTAGGTTTATTTCCATTTTTGGAATATAAAAGTGGTTATTAATTTTTCATTTAAAAGTATATATCAAGGACCTTCCATGTACTAAATACTGAAATCAAAATTTGTTATGTGATGCTGACTGAAATGAAACATTCTATGATTAAAATCTTAGGACAAAAAATCTTTCCTGTCAGGATCTATGATTATTTCATTAAGATGGAGTCCTATAAGTAAAAATATTAAAATAAAATATATAAGTATGTAGGTCTTTTGATATATAATGCTAATTGCTTTTCAGAAAATGTGTATACACCAATGATCCCAGAAGCAGCAGCATCTTAGTATAAAATCAGTAGTATTCAATATGGATGTTTAATATATGATGTTTCTAAGGTAATAAGTAAAAACGTCATATGTTTTCTTTTCTTTAATCTACATGTACATATTTAATTCATGTTATTTTTTTAATTAGCAAGTTTTCTCATTGATATTTTAGATCTCTTCATAAGAATATCAACTTTCTATCAGCTATGTTTGCTACAAATATTAGTCTGTTTAGAGTAAATCCTTCAGTTTATAGTAGAACTTTAAATTTTGCAATATTTGCTGTGCAGACATTTTATATTTTTTTACTGTCAAATCTATCAGTCTTTCATTTATTAATTGTTTATTGAGTCCTCCATTTTTGGTTAAATTAAATTGCCATATACAATTATTTTATATCATACATAGCAAGTAAGATATTAATTAAAAAATCTTAACACTTTAATATTCTTGACTTTTTTTTTTTTTTTTTGGTTAATTATGTGCAATGAGGATCAAATGCTTTTATTCCAAAATAAGTTGTTGACTATTCTTTCATTTCCCATTACCTTGTGAGGTTTCTGAAACCCTATTAAGTTCTTATATACACTGTGTCTCCCCATTAGTCCTCCCCAAATCTCCATCTCCATCCCACCCAAATATGCTAACATATCTCTTTAACTTAAAATGTTCTTAGTTAATCTATAGGCCATTCCCCACCCTTTTTTTTTTTTTTTCCCCTCAATATTTTTCCTTCATACAGATTTTATACGTTTACTGGTTAAGGTCTTTCTTCCTGGGCACTTTATGATTTTTTGTTTGTTTGTTAATGAATTGTTTTCTTTTATAATGTAACTTCTAAGGGAGAACTATTGTTTCACTATATATGTAACAATTTTACTGATAATCCTTTGGTAAGTTTAGTGGTTTTCAGTTGACTTTCTTGGGGTTTCTAGGTATATAATATTATCTGTGAGTGTTCTTACCACAATAAAATAAAAATAAAAAAATGATAATTTTATCTTCAACTTTCTAAAGATTGCATCTCTTATTTTTTGTCACATAGTATTATGTTGATCAGAAAGTCTAGAATAAGCTTAAATGTATTAAAATTTGTAGGGAACTTATTTATTTGTAAATTAATAATTTCAATTACTATTGAAATTATTATACTACAGTTTCACTATTCAAAATGAGGTTTTTAAAAGCTTGATGTGAAAAATAAAACAGAGTAAATCCTGAAGGAAAGCAGAAATATTTTAAAATTCTTCACACCCCCTGCTCCAGTCACTGTTAGACATTTGATTGTTTTCCAAAAAGAGGACACATTTGATAACAGACACTCTGCATGTAGACTCTACTTTTGTTCTGTTAAACTGCTTTATTGGTTTTCATGCTTTAGTGTATCTAAGAATTACTTTCCTGGCCTGTATAGTCAAAACCATGTATAATAAACCTTACATGGACAATTTAAGAGCTATGCAGAATTAATCGTGACTGTGATGATTGCACTTTTTATACTGACTTAAGGACATAACACAGCTCTTTTTAAATATAAATAAACACCTCAAAGCTTATACTCTTTCATAGCGCTTCACGCTGCTTTGCATTATTTACTGTTATTAAAAGATTATTTACTCTTTTACCAGGCCCTAAATTCTATTAGGTCAGGGCTCATGCTTTCATACATCCATTGTCATAACTGTATTAGTGTTCTATTGTTGCTGTAACACATTAACACACACTCCTTTCTGGAGGCGCTAGGGGAGAATTGATTTCCTTGCCTTTTCCAGCTTCTAGAAACCTTACACATTCCTTAGCTTTTGGCCTCCTTCCTACCTTCTTAAAGCCAGCAATGGTTGGTTGTCTTTCTCATTCTGACCTCTTTTTCTGCCTCACTTACTTTTAAGAACCCTTGTGATTAGAATAAATCCACTCAATTCAGAATAATTTCCCTATCTTAAAGTCAGTTGATTAGCAACCTTAATCCCCTCTGCCCCCTTAATTTCCCTGTGTTATGTAAAGATTCCAGGGATTAGAATATGAACATGTGGGCGTGAGGTTATTATTCTGTTTATTACAACACCCTTATTAGCTAGCATAATCGGTATTCAATAAATATCAGTTGTATAAACAAATAAATGAATGAACAAAAGCTACAAAATTGATATAGTCTTTAAATAATCAGGAAGTTTTCCAGTATTTCTAATTGTCCAACAGCTTTTAACAACAATGGCTTTTGAAGTTTTCTTTTTAATATGTTTTAAGTATCTCATTATATTTTTGTACATTTTTTTGTTATGGAGTCTAATAATGAGCTAATAGATTGACTACTAAGCCATGCACATTCTTACTTAATTACGGTACCGGTAAGTCTGGTTGTTCATTTCTTAAAGATATTTGTACATTGATGAGACTCATGCTATGTTGAATTTTAGTGTCAGAGTTTATTCACTTAAAGTAGAAATGAAACTAATAGCTTATGTGAGAAATGGTTATTATCTGCCTCATACTGGGGTAAATTGCAAATATTTACTGACTGTTCACTGTCCTGGGATGTTCAATTTACATAAAATCTGATAATCAATCATCACAACAATTCTATTTCTTAGGATTTTTTGTCTGTTCATTTTATAAATAAATTAAATTAATTTTAGAGATGACATTTGCCTATTATTTTACCTTTGACAATGGTAGATGCAAAGCACCAACTCTGGTCATTTTGGGATCATGATCCATACTATTAACCACAATGTTCCATCAATTGGTGCATTTTCCACAATGTTCTTTGTTCTGGAATAAGCTATATAGCATTGCTTCTTAGAAAATTTGAAAGAGCATACCTTTAAAGCCTGGATTTATAGGTCTTTCTGAGACAAAATTCTATTATAACTTTTTCATTGACTTTTGTTTTTTCCTGGGTCAACCTGGTCTCTCTCCTCATAGCCTCCTGTTTATTGGTTCATTAACTCATTCAACAAATTTTATCAGTTATTTTTTACCAAGAAATCTGTTAGATGGCATATTGTAACTGTCTTTTTGGAGTTATGTACTATTACGTACGTGAACCAGAGAGTAAAATTAAAAGAACAACTATATACATAATTAAAAATTATAATTAGTATTGTGGAGAAAATGAATAAATTGTGAAAAGCAACAATAAAAGGGCTAACTTAATTTATGCAGAGGTCAGGAAATTTCCTCTCACTCTCTATCCCTTGGGAAGATTTTTAAGTTGAGTTTAAAAGAATAAGAAGGAAACAACCCAATGGAAAGGAGTTGGCCATGCTTTCCATCCTCTTGAGACTGTCAATGATTGTCTGAAATTTTTTTTTGTTGAGGAAGTAAATTAAGTTTATAATCTTGCTCTCCCTCTTAGTCATCTATGATAATAAACCCATTCCCTTCTTTTGCAATATGTTTTCTATAGCTTCCATGTTGGAATTTCTATTTGTTCATTTTCAAATGAGCAAAAGATTATCTAGATTCCATTTTTACCAAGAGATGTGAAGTATACATTTTTCTCAGTCTTACTCTCTGCCAGTTCACAGTAAGGTCATTATACACCCTCACTTGTAATGTGAATACAGCCTGTGAAAATATAACCAATTTAATTAAAACTTCTACCAGTTTAGATATTAGAAGACCTTTTTACAGAATTCTTCACTACATCCACAATTTCAAACATACAACATATCACAATTTGTTCTTTAATATCAGACTTTAAGAAGGTGTTTCACAGAATTATATTGTCCTTTCTGTAGAGAGAGAAGTAAAGAGTAATGCTACTTAACTTTACTCTTATCAGAGTTTATATAATAAATCTAAGCCTTTCCTCTCTTGTCAGTTTTTCTTTTCTTTTCTTTTCTTTAATTTTTACTGAGTGACTAATAAAACCAGTCACAGTGAAGCACTTGGCTCTTAGTCTTAGATGGCAACTATTGATATAGCCAGCTCAATCAATCTAGGATGTGTACTGGAGAGGTGAACATCATTATACACAGTTCCTGATAGATCAGGTTCATCTTAAGCTATCAATATTGGTATAGTATTGAAGGACCGTAAGTCAGTAAGAGGAGTAATGAAGTAACATAATAAATATGGTGCAACATATTTATCTCAGAAATCAATCACAAGTGTCAGAATATAAATAATATATATAAAAACATTTAACAGTTTTTAGCTAAATGATGGGAGATTATACTGCTAGAAGTAAATGAGATATCATGCTGGCTTTGAATGCCCATCCCAAAATTTTAGAAATGCAAATAGTCAAAGGAACTAGAAGTTCATTATGGTAACTCTGAAATCCAACATCAAGGAAATCATTTTAAAGAAAATTATAAGAAAAGTGCAAGCACCAGGAAAATAATTACATACCACTCATACCATCATACCCTGGATCTTTATAACCAAGTTGGAGAAATTTGAAGGGAAATTTAATTGATTTTATATGGAATGTTCACTTGTGGCTGTGGCTGAATTAATTTTCAGAAGTAGAAGGTTCTAGCTACTTAGTCATTTATGAAACCCTAAAAGGCCCCCTGCACCATAAAATACCAGCATCCCCTCAAATAAATTATGGCATAATACTGTAACATAATTGATTTTGCATAGTAACAGTGGAGGCCAAAGAATAATGCAACATATGCATACAGCTTACTGGATCTCTAGACATCAGTTCTCTCCTTTGTAAAAGGGGAAATGAAGTCCGTTTCACAAAAAAGTTATAAGCAGTTAAAATGCAATGTTGCAGGTAAAAGCTGAGCATAAATCTGGCTCATTGGAGATGCTCAAGAAATGTTAACCTAGTAATAGGTTCTCTGAAAAAATTAACTCTTAAGAAAATAAAACACAAACCACAGACTGGGAGAAAATATTTGCAAAACAAATACTGGACTAGAGGATAACTGAGGAATAGAGTCAGAGAAACCATTATATAAATGACGAGGAAGGTTTAACCAAGTATGGCATCAGTGGGATGAATGTGAGATGATGGATATAAATTCTTTAAGTACAAGGGCTCAATACTTCTTTGCTTCCCCCGCAGTGACCAGTAAAGTGCTATGATATTGTTAGTACTTATTTGATATGGACTGATACATTTTAGAAAACAAAACTATAAGTCCTAGAAAATAAAGCCACCTTACCCCAGGTTGATAACTACAGTTAAACACTATTTTTTTCTTAAATTAAAAAAAAAAAAATCTAGGTGAAAATATTTAAGATACATTATGGTACTAAGTAGAGCAATTGTTTTACATAATGGAACACATACTGGACAGCTGAAAAGAAATGTATTTTTTAGCCAGGACACAATAAGTGTTTCACTATACAGTACTTGCCCTTTCAAAAACTGTCCAGAAAGCAGTGTTGAGTATGGGAGAGAAAAAGATCCCTGTGAGAATTCTTGAGTGTGTTGCTTACTAAACTCTGAAGTGTTAGAAACAAGGAAATAAATAAAGCAATTTATTTCCTATAGGAAATAAATAAAGCAATTTTCCTGCCCCTGGTCTATGTTACTACAGTGAGTTTTAGAAACAAATCATCTACAAACAAATGGCCTTTCATAAAGTCAAAGGACAGTTTATCAAGGAGATACGGACAGAAAAAATACAGAGAAATTATCTTTAAGGTCCCTCTTTCTCTCTCTCTCTCTCTCTCCCTCTCTCACTGTGTTCCTAAAAGTCTGAGAAATAAGTTTGATAAGTTTGGAGATTCTTGAATCATGCTGTGCTTGACATAACTTGCTCCAAAAAATAAGCATTTTGTAGCCACTTTTGCGTTCTGAGACCCTGGAAACCCAAATAGCTTCTCCCCAAATCTGCCCCATGTGTACATTTTCACTACTTGTATTGCTATTTTGAACTAAGAAAATATGTCCCAAAGTTTTAAGCTGCGTAGGATATTCTTAAACAACAGAAGATCATGATGGGTAACCACATGGTTTTGAAGTCAAACAAGTGGACTCATTATTATTGGCAGAATAATAGTCCCTTAAAGAAGTCCATACCCTAATCCCTGGAATCTGTGATAAATATGTTACTCTGCATGACAAAAGGGACATCAAAAACATAATTAAAGCCAAAGAACTTGAAGTGGGGAAATTATTTTGGATTATCTGGATAAGCCCAATTTAATCACATGAGTTCCATACAAGGGAATATTATTCAGTCTTTAAAAAGAGAGAATTTATAATATGTGACATCATGGATGAATCTCGAGGATATTATTCAAAGTTATATATGTCAGTTACAGAAGGACAAATACTGTATGGTTCTACTTACCTAAAATATCTAAAATAGTCAAACTCATAGAAGCAGAGAGGGGAATGGCAGTTGCCAGAACTGGGAGAGGGCAAAATAAGGAGCTGTTATTCAATGGATATACAGTTTCAATTACTCAAGATGAATAAATTCTGGGATTTGCTGCACAGCCTCGTTCATGCCTATAGTTAACAATACTGTATTTTACACTTAAAATTTTATTAAAATAGTTTTCCCCATGTTAAGTGTTCTTACTATAGTTTTAAAAAGTAGTAGAGGAAGGAAGAAGGGTGGACAAGAGAGACGAGATGACAGCATGAGAAGAATTTCACACTTTGGTGCTGGTTAGGTACTGGGAAGGCAAGGAGCAATGTGCAAGGACCACAGAGAGGCCTTAAGCCAGTAAGAGGGGTGCCTGGCTGATAGCCAGACAGGAAATGAAGAATTCAGTACTACAAAAGCATGGACCCATCTTCTCAAAGCACTTAGTACACACACAGGCATTTTGAATCTCCAACAGGACATACACTCTACAGTGTTTTCCAAAAGTTTTGACTAGAAAACCTTATTTTCAAAGAATAATTTGGTGCCCCTTGGAGCCTGCTTCGGGAAAACAATGGGCTAAATTTTGAGGATACATATAAAAGGCAAACATTCTCTGGAAGGGACAATATATTAAGCCATTATTTACTATTAATGTTGTTGGTATAAGAATATAAAGATTTAATAAATTATAAATAATATAAGTATATAAGTAATATTTATAGTCTATGTTGACAGGAAAACTTTTCTGGAATTTCCTTGAGAGTTAAAGGGCTGGTAGTAGTTATCAAAACATTAATCACTAAATTAAGTGAAAAAAAATCTGCCTGACAAAACATCATGCACCAGGGGAGTCTAGAGATTTCTGTGTGTTCAATTTAGAAGTGAATGTGGAAAGAAGATTTTATCTCCAAGATTACCTAAGACTCAAGGATTCAGATGATATACCACTGTACAAAATGTTCTCTTTCAAGCTACCTTGTTGATATAACATAGGCTACACAGGTTTGGAAGCAGCTAAAGAAAGAGATTTATGGAGCTCCAGTGACAAAAGTCAGTATTCTAGATCCACACACTAAATATTCTTCTCAATCTTCAGACTTTTTCTCTTCCTGATTCTTTCCCAGTAAACGCTTTAGATAATGGGCTATTATTAGCTTTGGGGGATCATGGACCATTTAATGTGTCAATGAAGATGACAAACCTTTTCACTAGCAATAAAGTGCACATGGTCCTTGTGATGGTTAATTTTATGTATAAACTTGACTTGACTACAGATGTACCCAGACAATTGGTCAAATATTCCAGGTGTGTTTGTGAGGGTGCTTCTGAATGAGATTAACATTTGAATGAGTAGACTGAGTAAAGCAGATTGTCCTCCCTAAAATGGGTGGGGCTCATTCAATCAATTGAAGACACAAATAAAACAAAAAAGCTGAATAAGAGGGAGGGAACTCTTCTAGCTTTGATAATCTGAGCTTGGACATCATTCTTCTGCTGCCCTCAGACTCAAGTTGAAACAGGTTCCTCTTGGGTCATAAGCCTGTCAGCTTTCAGATCAGATCTATCTATACATTTTACATTGATACATACATACATACATACATACATACATACATAATTTCTGAAGAGCTAATGACTGAATTTTCCAGAATAGATGCATTGGGAGTGCAGACTAAATGGATGAAGGAAAGTTGATGGTGGTCACACAGCTATTAAGTAGCAGTATTCTAAAATGAATAACAGGAATCCATCTATTATGTAAATGGACTTGTTGAAGGTAATTTAGAGATTCAGAGTCTGAGTCATTTGAAAATTGGGGATTGCAATAAAAGAAACACTGAAACCAGGAGTGGAAACGGTTATGTTCTGATTTTGTTTTGTTTTTTCAATGGGATAAGAGGAGAGGAGGAGAGGAGAGGAGAAACAATTCTTTCAACATTGTGCATATAGAATTTGAGTTACATCAGGCAGTCAGTATCCAACTGTCAATAATAACAGGTGGCTTGAGGCACAAAAACAAATTTAGGCCAGGTAAAAAATAAATAAAAAGCATTGTCGAGAGGTAGTATATGTAATATATACATGTATATTTTTATATATACACAAAAATACAGCCAATGACAGCCATCAGGGGTGATCTGTTGCTATCATCTGTGTACTCCCACAGTATGGACACTCTGTCTTGGACATAGATTTCTCTCGGTAAATGATGTTTCACTGATCTAAAATATGTACAGAACTATTGTGGACAAAATGAGAATACTTTCATTATCCTCTATACTTGTCTTAGAATCATTCCACTGAATTCTTTTCTCTTTGGTTGTGTCAGACCATATGTTTTAAATATGATATTCTCTAATAAAGCCACTATTTAAGACACAAGATCTCATTATTATTATTATTATTATTATTATTATTATTATTATTATTTAACATCTTTATTGGAGTATAATTGCTTTACAATGGTGTGTTAATTTCTGCTTTATAACAAAGTGAATCAGCTATACATATACATATATCCCCATATCCTTTCCCTCTTGTATCTTCCTAGCACCCTCCCTATCCCACCCCTCTAGATGTTCACAAAGTACTGAGCTAATCTCCCTATGCTATGCGGCTGCTTCCCACTAGCTATCTATTTTACATTTGGTAGTATATATAGTCCCTGCCAATCTCTCACTTCATCCCAGCTTAACTTTCCCCCTCCCAGTGTCCTCAAGTCCATTCTCTATTCTGCATTTTATTCCTGTCCTGCCCCTATGTCCTGCATAACCAGTTTTTTGGGGTTTTTCTAGATTCCATATATATGTTTTAATGTACGGTATTTGTTTTTCTCTTTCTGACTTACTTAACTCAACTCTGTATGACAGTCTTTAGGTCCATACACCTCACTACAAATAACTCAATTTCATTTCTTTTTATGGCTGAGTAATATTCCATTGTATATATGTACCACATCTTCTTTATCCATTCATCTGTCAATGGACACTTAGGTTGCTTCCATGTCCTGGCTATTGTAAATAGAGCTATAATGAACATTGTACTACATGACTCTTTTTGAATTATGGTTTTCTCAGGGTATATGCCAAGTAGTGGGATTGCTGGGTCATATGGTAGTTTTATTTTTAGTTTTTTTTGTTTTTTTTGTTTTTTTAATAAATTCAGATGTGCCTTTTTTTTTAATTTTTATTAATTTATTTATTTTTGCCTGTGTTGGGTCCTCGTTTCTGTGAGAGGGCTCCCTCCAGTTGCGGCAAGCGGGGGCCACTCTTCACCGCGGTGCACAAGCCTCTCCCCATTGCGGCCTCTCCCACTGCGGAGCACAGGCTCCAGATGCGCAGGCTCAGTAATTGTGGCTCATGGGCCCAGCCGCTCCACGGCACGTGAGATCCTCCCAGACCAGGGCTTGAACCCGTGCCCCCCGCATTAACAGGCAGACTCCCAACCACTGTGCCACCAGGGAAGCCCTCTATTTTTAGTTTTTTAAGGAACCTCCATACTGTTCTCCATAGTGGCTGTATCAATTGATATTCCCACCAACAGTGCAAGAGTGTTCCCTTTTCTCCACACCCTCTCCAGCATTTATTGTTTGTAGAATTTTTGATGATGGCCATTCTGAATTGTGTGAGGTGATACCTCATTGCAGTTTTGATTTGCATCTCCCTAATGATTATTGATGTTGAGCATCTTTCATGTGTTTGTTGGCAATCTGTATATCTTCTTTGGAGAAATGTCTATTTAGGTTTTCTGCCCATTTTTGGATTGAGTTGTTTGTTTTTTTTTTGATATTGAGCTGCATGAGCTGCTTGTAAATATTGGAAATTACTCCCTTGTCAGTTGCTTCACTTGCAAATATTTTCTACGATTCTGAGGGTTGTCTTTTCATCTTCTTTAAGTTTTCCTTTGCTGTGCAAAAGCTTTTAAGTTTCATTAGGTCCAATTTGTTTATTTTTGTTTTTATTTCCATTTCTCTAGGAAGAGGGTCAAAAAGGATCTTGTTGTGATTTATGTCATAGAGTGTTCTGCGTATGTTTTCCTCTAAGAGTTTGATAGTGTCTGACCTTACATTTAGCTCTTTAATCCATTTTGAGTTTATTTTTGTGTATGGTGTTAGGGAGTGTTCTAATTTCATTCTTTTACATGTAGCTGTCCTGTTTTCCCAGCACCACTTATTGAAAAGCCTGTCTTTTCTCAATTGTATATTCTTGCCTCCTTTATCAAAAATAAAGAGACCATATGTGTGTGGATTTATCTCTGGGATTTCTATCATCCTCCATTGATCTATATTTCTGTTTTTGTGCCAGTACCATATTGTCTTGATTACTGTAGCTTTGTAGTATAGTCTGAAGTCCAGGAGCCTGATTCTTCCAGCTCCATTTTTCTTTCTCAAGATTGTCTTGGCTACTCGGGGTCTTTTGTGTTTCCATACAAATTGTGAAATTCTTTGTTCTAGTTCTGTGAAAAATGGCATTGGTAGTTTGATAGGGATTGCATTGAATCTGTAGATTGGTTTGGGTAGTATAGTCATTTTCAGAATGTTGATTCTTCCAATCCAAGAACATGGTATATCTCTCCATCTGTTTGTATCATATTTAATTTCTTTCATCAGTGTCTTATAATTTTCTGCATACAGGGCTTTTGTCTCCTTAGACAGGTTTATTCCTAGATATTTTATTCTTTTAGTTTCAGTGGTAAATGGGAGTGTTTTATTAATTTCACTTTCAAATTTTTCATCATTAGTGTGCAGGAATGCAAGAGATTTCTGTGCATTAATTTTGTATCCTGCTACTTTACCAAATTCATTAATTAGCTCTAGTAGTTTTCTGGTAGCATCTTTAGGATTCTCTATGTACAGTGTCATGCCATCTGCAAACAGTGACAGCTCTACTTCTCCTTTTCTAATTTCGATTCCATTTATTTCTTTTTCTTCTCTGATTGCTGTGGCTAAAACTTCCAAAACTAGGTTGAATAATAGTGGGCAACCTTGTCTTGTTCCTGATCTTAGAGGAAATGGTTTCAGTTTTTCACCATTGAGGATGATGTTGGATGTGGGTTTTTCATATATGGCCTTTATTATGTTCAGGAAAGTTCCCTGTATGCCTGCTTTCTGGAGGGTTTTTATCATAAATTGGTGTTGAATTTTGTCAAAAGCTTTCTCTGCATCTACTGAGATGATCATATGGTTTTTCTCCTTCAATTTGTCAATATGGTGTATCACATTGATTGATTTGCATATATTGAAGAATCCTTGCATTCCTGGGATAAACCCCACTTGATCATTGTGTATGATCCTTTTAATGTGCTGTTGGATTCTGTTTGCTAGTATTTTGTTGAGGAGTTTTGCATCTATGTTCATCAGTGATATTGGCCTGTAGTTTTCTTTCTTTGTGACATCTTTGTCTGGTTTTGGTATCAGGGTGATGGTGGCCTCGTAGAATGAGTTTGGGAGTGTTCCTCCCTCTGCTGTATTTTGGAAGATTTTGAGAAGGATAGGTGTTAGCTCTTCCCTAAATGTTTTATAGAATTCACCTGTGAAGCCATCTGGTCCTGGGCTTTTTTTGTTGGAAGATTTTTAATCACAGTTTCAATTTCAGTGTTTGTGATTGGTCTGTTTATATTTTCTATTTCTTCCTGGTTCAGTCTCAGAAGGTTGTGCTTTTCTAAGAATTTGTGCATTCCTTCCAGGTTGTCCATTTTATTGACATATAGTTGCTTGTAGTAATCTCTCATGATCCTTTGTATATCTGCAGAATCAGTTGTTACTTCTCCTTTTCATTTCTAATTCTATTGGTCTGAGTCTTTCCCATTTTTTCTTAATGAGACTGGCTAATGGTTTCCACTTTTGTTTATCTTCTCAAAGAACCAGCTTTATGTTTATTGATCTTTGCTATTGTTTCCTTCATTTCTTTTTCATTTATTTCTGATCTGATCTTTATGATTTCTTTCCTTCTGCTAACTTTGTGGGTTTTTTGTTCATCTTTCTCTAATTGCTTTATGTGTAAGTTTAGGTTGTTTATTTGAGATTTTTCTTATTCTTGAGGTAGGATTGTATTGCTATAACTTTCCTCTTAGAACTGCTTTTGCTGCATACCATAGATTTTGGGTTGTTGTGTTTTCATTGTCATTTGTTTCTAGGTACTTTCTGATTTCCTCCATGATCTCTTGGTTATTAAGTAGTGTATTGTTTAGCCTCCACACATTTGTATTTTTTACAGATTTTTTCCTATAATTGATATCTAGTCTCATAGCGTTGTGGTCAGAAAAGATACTTGAAAGGATTTCAATTTTCTAAAATTTACCAAGGCTTGATTTGCGACCCGAGATATTATCTATCTTAGAGAATGCTCCATGAGCACTTGAGAAGAAAGTTTATTCTGTTGTTTTTGGATGAAATGTCCTATAAATATCAATTAAGTCCATCTTGTCTAATGTGTCATTTAAGCTTGTGTTTATTTGTTTTCATTTTGGATGATTGTCCACTGGTGAAAGTGGGGTGTTAAAATCCCCTAATATTATTTTGATACTGTTGATTTCCCCTTTATGGCTGTTAGCATTTGCTTTATGTATTGAGGTGCTCCTATGTTGGGTGCATAAATATTTACCATTGTTGTATCTTCCTCTTGGATTGATCCCATGATCATTATGTAGTGTCCTTCTTTGTCTCTTGTAATAGTCTTTATTTTAAAGTCATTTTGTCTGATATGAGAATTGCTACTCCAGCCTTCTTTTGATTTCCATTTGCATGGAATATCATTTTCCATCCCTTCACTTTCAGTATGTATGTGTGCCTAGGTCTGAAGTGGGTCTCTTGTAGACAGCATGTATATGGGTCTTGTTTTTGTATTCTTTCAGCCTGTCTATGTCTTTTGGTTGGAGCATTTAATCCATTTACATTTAAGGTAATTATCAATATGTATGTTCCTGTTACCATTTTCTTAATTGTTTTAGGTTTGTTATTGTAGGTCTTTTCCTTCTCTTGTGTTTCCTGCCTAGAGAAGTTCCTTTAACATTTGTTGTAAAGCTGGTTTGGTGGTGCTGAATTCTCTTTGCTTTTGCTTGTCTCTAACGGTTTTAATTTTTCCGCCAAATCTGAATGAGATCCTTGCTGGGTAGATTAATCTTGGTTGTAGGTTTTTCCCTTTCATACTTTAAATATGGCCTGCCACTCCCTTCTGGCTTGCAGAGTTTGTGCTGAAAGATCAGCTGCTAACCTTATGGGGGTTCCCTTGTATATTATTTGTTATTTTTCCCTTGCTGCTTTTAGTATTTTTTCTTTGTATTTAATTTTTGATAGTTTGATTAATAGTTTGATTAATTAATTTGTCTTGGCGTGTTTCTTCTTGGATTTATCCTGTATGGGACTCTCTGTGCTTCCTGGACTTGACTATTTCCTTTCCCATATTAGGAAAGTTTTCAACTATAATCTCTTCAAATATTTTCTCAGTCCCTTTCTTTTTCTCTTCTTCTTCTAGTACCCCTATAATTCGAATGTTGGTGCATTTAATGTTGTCCCAATGGTCTCTGTGACTGTCCTCAATTCTTTTCATTCTTTTTTCTTTATTCTGCTCTGCAGAAGCTATTTCCACTCTTTTATTTTCCAGGTCACTTATCCATTCTTCTGCCTCAGTTATTCTGCTATTGATTCCTTCTAGAGAATTTTTAATTTCATTTTTTGTGTTGTTCATCATTGTTTTTTGCTGTTTAGTTCTTGTAGGCCCTTGTTAAACATTTCTTGTATTTCCTTCATTCTATTTCCAAGACTTTGTATCATCTTTACTCCTTACGCTTTATTCTCTTTCAGGTAGAAGGCCTATTTCCTGTTCATTTTTGGGTCTGGTGGGTTTTTACCTTGCTCCTTCATCTGCTGTGTGTTTCTCTGTCTTCTTATTTTGCTTAACTTACTGTGTTTGGTGTCTCCTTTTCGCAGACTGCAGGTGTGTAGTTCCTGTTGTTTTTGATGTCTTCCCCAGTGGCTAAGTTTGTTTCAGTGCGTTGTGTAGGCTTCCTGGTGGAGGGGACTGGTGCCTATATTCTGGTGGATGAGACTGGATCTTGTCTTTCTGGTGGGCAGGACCACGTCTGGTGCTGTGTTTTGGGGTGTCTGTGACCTTATTATGATTTTAGGCAGCCTCTCTGCTAATGGGTGGGGTTGTGTTCCTTTCTTGCTAGTTGTTTGGCCTAGGGTGTCCAGCACTGTTTCTTGCTGGTCGTTGAGTGGAGCTGGGTCTCAGTGTTGATATAGACATCTGTGGGAGAGTTTTTGCCTTTGTGGTTTGATGTTACATGGAGCCGGGACATCTCTGGTGGACCAATGTCCTGAACTTGACTCTCCCACCTCAGCGTCACAGGCTTGACACCTGGCTGGAGCACCAAAAGCCTGTCAGCCACATGGCTCAGAAGAAAAGGGAGAAAAAAGAAAGAATGAGAGAAAAAACTAAAATAAAATAAAGTTATTGAAATAAAAAATAATTATTAAAAATAAAAAAATTAAAAAGTAATAAAAAAGGAAAAAAAAAAGAAAGAAAGAAGAAGAGAGCAACCAAACCAAAAACAAATCCACCAATGATATCAAGTGCTAAAAACTATACTAAAAAAAAACCACATAAAACAGACAGACAGGACCCTAGGACAAATCGTAAAAGTAAAGCTATACAGACAAAATCACACATCACAAAAGAAAAAAGGAAAAAAAATATATATATATATCATTGCTCCCAAAGTCCACCACCTCAATTTTGGGATGATTCATTGTCTATTCAGGTATTCCACAGATGCAGGGTACATCAAGTTGATTGTGGAGATTTAATCTGCTGTTCCTAAGGCTGCTGGGAGAGATTTCCCTTTCTCTTCCTTGTTTGCACAGCTCCTGGGGTTCAGCTTTGGATTTGGCCCTGCCTCTGTGTTTAGTTCACCTGAGGGTGTCTGTTCCCTGCTCAGACAGGACAGGGTTAAAGGAGCAGCCGAATAGGGGGCTCTGTCTCAATCAGGCTGGGGGGAGGGAGGGGTACAGAATGCGGGGTGAGCCTGTAGTGGCAGAGGCCTGCGTGATGTTGCAACAACCTGAGGCATGCTGGGTGTTTTCCCAGTGAAGTTGTCCCTGCATCACAGGACCCTGGCAGTGGTGGGCTGCACAGGCTCCTGGGAGGGAAGGTATGGATAGTGACCTGTGCTCACACACCAGGCTTCTTGGTGGCTGCAGCAGCAGCCTTAGCAACTCATGTCTGTCTCTGGTGTCCGTGCTGTTAGCCACAGCTTGCACCCATCTCTGAAACTCGTTTAGGCAGTGCTCTGAATCCCCTCTCACCTCGCACCCTGAAACAATGGTCTCTTGCCTCTTAGGCAGTTCCAGACTTTTCCCCGGACTCCCTCCCAGTTAACTGGCACACTAGCCCCCTTCAGGCTGTGTTCACGCAGCCAACCCCAGTCCTTTCTCTGGGATCTGACCTACGAAGCTGGAGCCTCAGCTCCCAGACCCCACCCACCCCAGTGAGTGAGCAGACAAGCCTCTCAGTCTGGTGAGTGTTATTCAGCACCGATCCTCTGTGTGGGAATCTCTCCACTTTGCCCTCTGCACCCCTGTTGCTGTGCTGTCCTCCATGGCTCCAAAGCCCCCTTCCCTGACAACCCCCCCCCACCCCCCCGTCTCCTCCAGTGAAGGGGCTTCCTTGTGTGTGGAAACTTTTCCTCCTTCACAGCTCCCTCCCCAAAGTGCAGGTCTTGTCCCTTTTCTTTTATCCATGTTTTTTCTTTATTATTTTGCCCTACCCAGGTACATGGGGAGTTTCTTGCCTTTTGGGAAGTCTGAGGTCTTCTGCCAGCGTTCAGTAGGTGTTCTGTAGGAGTTGTTCGACATGTAGATGTATTTCTGATGTAGTTGTGGGGAGGAAGGTGATCTGTACGTCTTACTCTTCTGCCACCTTGAATATCTCCCCCTCATAATTATTATATTAAAGTGCACCTTATAATTTGGTATTAAGATATTATTTTGTATCTGCATATGGACTATTATTAAGAATATTAAATTTAATAAGCTTGTACAATATGACTTTTAACTGGATTGAAAATTAGCTGCTAGATTTTCAGGAGAGGAATAAAAACCTGTATAAACATAGCTACCACACGTCCACCGGATCCCAGAAGAAGGACATGGTACAAGCTATGGTTACAGGGACATTCTTAAATCAAGGGTTGTCATCCAGAAAGAAATAGACTAAGATTTAGTACAAATTTAGCTGTAACATTAAAACATAGTCAAAAAAACATTCAAACCAATGAAGATAAGGTTTAGCTAATGTTCAACTTAGCCTGAGAAGAAAAATATGAACCAAGCTTACATTATCTTAATTGATTGGTACACAGATATACTTGGGTTTTTTTTCCCTAATTTTCAGGAAAAACACTCAACCAGGATATCAATTGAGGATTTTTTTTTTGTAGATACCATTTATTAGGTTAGAGAAGCATCTTTCTAGTCCTTGTTTATTGAGTGTGCTTATCACAATAATGTTGGATGTTTTTCAAATGTTTTTGCTATGCTTAATTGAAATGATCATGTGTTTTTTATACTTTTTCTATTAATACAGTGTATCACTTCCTTAGTGCTATTATAACAAATGCCTACAAATGTGGAATTGGCTTTGGATTGGGTAATAGGAAAAGGCTGGAAGAATTTTGAGAAACATGACAGAAAAAAGCAACATTGACAGTAGAAATATGGATGTTAAAGACTCTGCCTATGAGAGCTCAGAAAGAAGTGAAGAGCACAACACAGATAATGTATATCATCTTAGATAATATTTAAATCATAAACAAACTGTTGGTAAAAATAGGGAGGTTAAACAGGCTGCTGGTAAGGGCTCAGAAGGAAGTGAGAAACATATTATTGTAAACTAGAGGAAAGGGGATCCTTATTATACAGAAGAAGAAAAAAATATATATATATATATATATATGCCACAATTCAACTAGATTTTCTTCATATATATATATATATATATATATATATATATATATATAAAATATTATAATAAATAAATTTGGACTTTAGCTAAGGGGGTTTCCAAGCAAACTGGTGAAGGTGTGGTTTCTTCTTGCTTCTTATAGTAAAATGTAAGTGGTAAGAGATAAGTTGAGGGAAGAACTGTTAAGCAAAAAAGAACCAAGTCG
This sequence comes from Balaenoptera acutorostrata, assembly GCF_949987535.1. Classification (NCBI taxonomy): domain Eukaryota; kingdom Metazoa; phylum Chordata; class Mammalia; order Artiodactyla; family Balaenopteridae; genus Balaenoptera; species Balaenoptera acutorostrata. The sequence continues at coordinate 16,893,737 of NC_080075.1, read as the reverse complement.
TGATGAATTGAGAAATTCTCAACCTATCTGGACAGCAAAAGATGATAAAATTAGGATGTTGAAATGTTCACCGTCAAGAATGCATGTTCTGGAAAAAAAGGTGTGCCTGGAACCTTTTTTAGTCCTTAGAAGGACCAAAGGTCAGAGTATTCAGTCACACAAAGGGCTTCTTGAAGAGATTATACATATGATTCCTAGAAACCTGCAGTCATCTCAGCAGAAGTCAAGAATAGATGTGAGATGATCCAGGGGATATCTGTGGAAGAGGCTTTTGTCTAATTGAATGAACCCTGTGCCTTGCATGGAAGATCCATAGTATCTGAGAATGTTACACCAGCAGAAACACTGTGAGCCTGGAATGAAAGGGAGACAGGGAGGATGAAATAAAAGAGGGCTGTCAGACACACCAAATTCTACAGGCAAGAAGCAGACTGATAAGACTACTCAGGGGCCAACATGCACTGCCCTTCCTGAAGGGAAGGATGACTCAGAGTACAGAACTTTGGGTCACAGAAAATTATTTCCAGGCATTACAACTTAATGGAATTTACCTGGATTTCAAAGTTGCTTTAGAATCAGTGACAAATTTCTTCCTTCTATTTTTAATGTTTTGGAATAGGAATGCCCATAACTATTATCTATTCCTGCCCTACCATTGTATTTTGGCAGCAGGTAACTTCTTGTCTTGTTTCACGGGTTCACAGATGGAGAGGAATATTGCACTGGAATGGATCGTATTCAGAATGTGACCCACAGAGCCTCCCATCAAGCCTCTTAGATAGCCTCAACCACCAGAGGGCAGACAGCAGAAACAAGAAAAACTACAATCCTGCAGCCTGTGGACCAAAAACCACAGTTACAGAAAGATAGAGAAGACGAAAAGGCAGAGGGCTATGTACCAGATGAAGGAACAAGAAAAAACCCCAGAAAAACAACTAAATGAAGTGGAGATAGGCAACCTTCCAGAAAAAGAATTCAGAATAATGATAGTGAAGATCATCCAGGACCTTGGAATAAGAATGGAGGCAAAGATTGAGAAGATGCAAGAAATGATTAACAAAGACCTAGAAGAATTAAAGAACAAACAAACAGAGATGACCAATACAATAACTGAAATGAAAACTACACTAGAAGGAATCAATAGCAGAATAACTGAGGCAGAAGAACGGATAAGTGACCTGGAAGACAGAATGGTGGAATTCACTGCTGTGGAACAGAATAAAGAAAAAAGAATGAAAAGAATGAAGACAGCCTAAGAGACCTCTGGGACAACATTAAACGCAACAACATTCGCATTATAGGGGTCCCAGAAGGAGAAGAGAGAGAGAAAGGACCAGAGAAAATATTTGAAGAGATTATAGTCGAAAACTTCCCTAACATGGGAAAGGAAATAGCCACCCAAGTCCAGGAAGCGCAGAGAGTCCCATACAGAATAAACCCAAGGAGAAGCACGCTGAGACACATAGTAATCAAAGTGGCAAAAATTAAAGACAAAGAAAAATTATTGAAAGCAACAAGGGAAAAATGACAAATAACATACAAGGGAACTCCCATAAGGTTAACAGCTGATTTCTCAGCAGAAACTCTGCAAGCCAGAAGGGAGTGGCATGATATACTTAAAGTGATGAAAGGGAAGAAACTACAACCAAGATTACTCTACCTGGCAAGGATCTCATTTAGATTTGATGGAGAAATCAAAAGCTTTGCAGACAAGCAAAAGCTAAGAATTCAGCACCACCAAACCAGCTCTACAACAAATGCTAAAGGAACTTCTCTAAGTGGGAAACACAAGAGAAGAAAAGGACCTACAAAAACAAACCCAAAACAATTAAGAAAATGGTCATAGGAACATACATATCGATAATTACCTTAAACGTGAATGGATTAAATGCCCCAACCAAAAGACATAGACTGGCTGAATGGATACAAAAACAAGACCCATATATATGCTGTCTACAAGAGACCCACTTCAGATCTAGGGACACATACAGACTGAACGTGAGGGGATGGAAAAAGATATTCCATGCAAATGGAAATCAAAAGAAAGCTGGAGTAGCTATACTCATATCAGATAAAATAGATTTTAAAATAAAGAATGTTACAAGAGACAAGGAAGGACACTACATAATGATCCAGGGATCACTCCAAGAAGAAGATATAACAATTATAAATATATATGCACCCAACATAGGAGCACCTCAATACATAAGGCAACTGCTAACAGCTATAAAAGAGGAAATCGACAGTAACACAATAATAGTGGGGGACTTTAACACCTCACTTACACCAATGGACAGATCATCCAAAATGAAAATTAATAAGGAAACAGAAGCTTTAAATGTCACAATAGACCAGATAGATTTAATTGATATATATAGGACATTCCATCCAAAAACAGCAGATTACACGTTCTTCTCAAGTGCGCATGGAACATTCTCCAGGATAGATCACATCTTGGGTCACAAATCAAGCCTCAGTAAATTTAAGAAAATTGAAATCATATCAAGCATCTTTTCTGACCACAACGTTATTAGAATAGATATCAATTACAGGGGAAAAAACGTAAAAAAGACAAACACATGGAGGCTAAACAATACGTTACTAAATAACCAAGAGATCACTGAAGAAATCAAAGAGGAAATAAAAAAAATACCTAGAGACAAATGACAATGAAAACACGACGACCCAAAACCTATGGGATGCAGCAAAAGCAGTTCTAAGAGGGAAGTTTATAGCTATACAAGCCTACCTAAAGAAACAAGAAAAATCTCAAGTAAACAATCTAACCTTACACCTAAAGAAACTAGAGAAAGAAGAACAAACAAAACCCAAAGTTAGCAGAAGGAAAGAAATCATAAAGATCAGAGCAGAAATAAATGAAATAGAAACAAAGAAAACAATATCAAAAATCAATAAAACTAAAAGTTGGTTTTTTGAGAAGATAAACAAAATTGATAAGCCATTAACCAGACTCATCAAGAAAAAGAGGGAGAGGACTCAAATCAATAAAATCAGAAATGAAAAAGGAGAAGTTACAACAGACACCGCAGAAATACAAAGCATCCTAAGAGACTACTACAAGCAACTTTATGCCAATAAAATGGACAACCTGGAAGAAATGGACAAATTCTTAGAAAGGTATAACCTTCCAAGACTGAACCAGGAAGAAACAGAAAATATGAACAGACCAATCACAAGTAATGAAATTGAAGCTGTGATTAAAAATCTTCCAACAAACAAAAGTCCAGGACCAGATGGCTTCACAGGTGAATTCTATCAAACATTTAGAGAAGAGCTAACACCCATCCTTCTCAAACTCTTCCAAAAAATTGCAGAGGAAGGAACACTCCCAAACTCATTCTATGAGGCCACCATCACCCTGATACCAAAACCAGACAAAGATACTACAATAAAAGAAAATTACAGACCAATATCACTGATGAATACAGATGCAAAAATCCTCAACAAAATACTAGCAAACAGAATCCAACAACACATTAAAAGGATCATACCCCACGATCAAGTGGGATTTATCCCAGGGATGCAAGGATTCTTCAATATATGCAAATCAATCAATGTGATACACCATATTAACAAATTGAAAATATAAAAGACTGCAGTGACATTTACAATGATAATTATGTCATAATGGTCATTAAATTAAGGATCTTGATGTTTTAGTTTGATTCTATTGGGTTCCAGTGAAAATTTTAAACACGGAAAATATTATACAATACACTCACATATAAAAGTCTCCCACAGCTCAAGGACTTTTCACACATACATAACGCCGTATACATGATTCATTCAAAATATTTGTGATGTTTTACAAAAACACATGTACTACAGCAGCTACATACATAGAAAATATTTTATTATATTTAGCAAAAGTTTTGTTACCAAAACAAACATTTTTCTAAAAAAAAAAAATTCTTTGTTTTCTAAATTGTTTCCCTCAGTAAAAATTCTCTGAAATATAATAAAGTATGTTTTACTGAAAACTTTCAGAAAGACAAACGTTTATAAAGTTTTACTGTACTCTGATTTACCTGAGGTTCAGTGAAATATCAATCACCTTTTAGTAAAGGCTTTCTAAATTTGTTGTAAAAAAAAAAAAAAAAAAAAAAAAGAATGTGACCCATATCTGAATATTTAGAAAATGAGATTCTGGACTTTGGAGTTGATGATATTTAGATAATGGGATTTTGGACTTTGAGTGGGTGCTTTGGGATTGAGGTAAATATAGTTTGAATGACAGATGAATATAAATCTTTGAAGGTCAGAGGTCATACTGTAATGGGCAGAACAATGGCCACCCAAATATGACCAGATGTGTGAATATGTTACCATACATGGTAAAAATGACTTTGCAGATGTGATTAAGTTAAAGATATAAAGGTGGGAAACTTATCCTGGATTTTCTAGGCAAGTCCTATGTAATCACAGGGATCCTTATAATAAAGAAGCAAAAATGGCAAGGATAGTAAGTGATGTGGCAATGGAAATGGAAGAAGAAAAAGCAGTTTGATATGGGACCATGAGCTAAGTAATAAAGAGAGCCTCAAGAAACTTGCTTTTATCAGGCAAGGAAAATTTTTTCGCCTAGAGCCTCCATAAGGAAACAGTTTGACTTTAGCCCAGTGTAATACTGATTTTGAACTCCTGACCTCCAGAACTTTAAGCCAATATTAATATATATTTTTTAAACCACTAGAGTTTGTGGCAATTTGTTACAGCAGCAATGAGAAACCAATATATATGCTTTATTACTCTGATTGATTTGAGGATGTTAAATCAATCTTGCATTTCTGTGATACATTTCCCTTGATGGTAGGTTATAGGTCTTTTTATATCTTGCTGGATTCAGTTTACTAGTATTTTTATTGAGGTCTTCTGTATCTATATTCATGAGGATTTTTTTTTTAATATAGGTATTTTTGGTTTTGGGGGTTTTTTGTACTATCTTTTTCTGGTTTTTGTAGCAAGGTAATCCTGATCTCATAGAATGAACTGTGAAGTGTTCCCTCCTTGTATATTATTTTGAATATGTTTATGAAGGATTGATATTAATTATTCTTTAAATGTTTGGTAGAATCACCAATAAAGTAATCTAGACTTTGCTTTTCTTTCTTGAATTTTTTAAAATTCCTAATTCAATCTTTGCTTTTATAGGTCTAGATTATATGTTTCTTCTTGAGTCTAAGTTATTTAATTTGTTGGCATACAGTAGTTGATACCTCCTTATTATCTACTTTATCTCTGTAAGACCAGTAGTGATGTTCCTGCTTTCATTGCTGATTTTATTAATTTGAATCTTTCAACTTCTTTTCTTGATCCGTCTAGCCAAATTTACCAATTTTTAAAATCATTTCAAAGAACCTCCTTTGGTTTCATTGATTTTCTCTAGTTTCCCTATTCTTATTTCTGCTCTAATCTTTATTCTTTCCTTCCTCTGCCAGCTGTCAGTTTAGTTTGCTCTTCTTTCTCTAGATTCTCTTTAGTTTGTTCTTTTTTCTCTAGATTAAGTTGTAAGTTCAGGTCATTAAATTTATGTCTTTCTTCTTTTTTAATATGGTAATTTACAGGTATAAATTTCCCTCTAAGCATTGTTATTACACCATTCTACAAGTTTTGACATGTCATGTTTTGCTTTTATTTTTTTCATAGTGTTTTCTAATTTCCTTTGTGAGTTCTTCTTTGCTGAATAGATGACTTAGAAAAGTGTTGTTAATTTTCACATTTTTGTGAATTAATAAAATTTCTACCATTATTGATTTCTAATTTAATTCCATTGTGATAAAAAATATACTTTGTATTTCAATTCTTTTAAATTTATTAAAGTTTATTCTATGACCTAATATAAGGTTTATCCTAGAGGATATTCCATGTGAGCACAATGAGTATTGAGAAGAACGTGTATTCTGATGCTAGATGGAGTATTCTATAGATATTTGTCCTGGTAATTTGCTTTATAGTATTGTTCACATCTTCTATTGCTTTATTGAATGGCTGTATTATTGTTCTTTCTATTATTGAAAGTCAGGTATTGAAGTTCCCAGTTACTATTGTTGAATTATCTATTTCTCCCTTTAATTGTGTCAGTTTTTGCTTCATGCGTTTTGGGGCTCTGTTGATAGGTGTATATATGTTTATAATTGTTATATTTTCTCAATGAATTAGCCCTCTTATAATGGTAAAATGTGTTTCTATTTCTTTTGTAATTATTTTTGTCTCAGAGTATATTTTGCCTGATTTTAGTATAGCTAGTTCAGTTCTCTTTTGACTCTTGCTTGCATGTAAATGTTTCCATCCTTTTCCTTTTAATCTACTCATGTCTTTGAATCTAAAGTATTCATCCTGTAGACAGTATATGTATTCTGCCAACATTTGTCTTTTGATTGAGGTGTTTAACCGACTTGCATTTAATGTAATTACTGATAAGGCAGGATTTATATTTGTCCTTTTGCTATTTGTTTTACTTATGTCTTGTGCTTCTTTATTCCTTGACTCATCATTTATTTTTGTTAAATATATATTTGCTAGTGTATCTTTTTAATTTCATTGTTGTTTATTTCATTATATTTATTTAAGTTATTTTTATAGTGTTTGTTCTTGAAATTACAATTAGCACCTTAATGTGAAACAATCTATTGATTCATGCTAATTTAATTTCAGTAATGTGCAAAAACTTCTGCCTAAAATACTCCTATTCCCTCTTCCTCCTTTGTAAAAATGTACATCTGTATAAATTATAAGCCCATTAACACAGTTTTATATTTATTTTTATGCAGTTGTCTTTGAAAACAGATTGGAGAGGAAAAGAATTACAAAAATACATGTATACTGCCTTTCATTGTGGCTACAGTTACCATTACCAGTATTTTTTTCACACTTTCCTTTAATTCTTTACACATGGTTTCCTATAGTTCTTTGAATATATTTATAATAGCTTATTTAAAATCTTTGTCTACTAAGTCCAAAATCTGGTCCCCCTCAGGGACATTTTTGATTAGCTGTTTTTTTCACCAGGGTATGTGGACTTACTTTCCTGTTTCTTCCCATGCCTTGTATTTTTGTTGTTGTTATTGTGTTGTTACAAATAGACTTGTTTATAACAACTCTGGTATTAGATCCTTCTACCTCCCACTGAGCTAAGCTCTGAATCATTCAAATAGCCACCTAAGCATAGACATTTCCCAGAGAGCTAAAAGTTTAGACAAAATACTGAGTCTGCACCGGGGATGATGCTTTTAACAAAGCTCCAAAAGCAGTTCAATCTTTTCATTCTCTGCAGTGCTGTTGGCTTCTACCTACTATACCTGTAAGCTGAGGAGGGAATGGGAGTAAAGGAGAATAGCCCTAAGTTCAAACATCACAGACCCCACTGTCTTACCAAAGTTCAGTAGCTTCTCTTGTATAGACAATTTTTGGTTCATTCTGTGGCTTTGGTTAATGGTGAGACTTCTGAAATGATTGATTTTAGTTGTTTTGCTTGTATTTCATTGTTTTAAAAAAAGAGTGAGTTCATCAAGCTCCTCTATCTGCAATTCTTGAGGTTGACCCTCTCCTGGTTAACATCTATTTTAAAGTGTATAGCTCTAAGTGTATTATCAGTTGTGGTGTAATATCTGAAAACTAGAAAACACAGTTAAATGTGATGCTGACATTTTCAGAAAGCCTGTGATCATTTAGAAGAAAGAAAATGTGCACAGCTAAGTAATACAATTAACAAGGAAAAAACAAAGATACATAGATAGAGTTTCCTCATTTTTATTGGTATTCAGTTCAACTCCATAAAAAAGAAATGAAAGCGGTCTTAAAAGGGATATTACATACTAATCCCAAATAAGATTTATCATATGGAGGAACCAGCAGCCACTTTTGTATCTTAACTTACTTTCCAATTTTACAATTCATAAAACACTCACCAAGGCATGACACAAGTTTGGAGTTCAAGCACAGTGCATTTTATGTTGCAAGATCCATTAAAAACAATAATTTATAAGATCCTCAATAGGAAAGTGTGCATTTTTTTCAAAGAATACTTCAAAGAGGGAAGCAGGACTCCTTAATCCAATTTTATGTGAAAAGTAATTTCATTCTCATTTGTGGCCACTTCTCTTCTGTGATTGTGGTTGAAGTTGTAGAACTAAGAACAAAATGAACAGCATCTCTTCATGTCAGTAGTTCTTTTCCACAAGTACAAAATGACAACCTGGCTTTCCCTTGGGAGACAGCAGTAAATCTCACACTCGGAGCAAGAATGACAGGGACTTTGATCATGAACTCATTCTGCTCAGGATTACCTTTCTCTGCCTATTTCTTTTTCTTCACTGTCTGCAGTCCAGAGTATGAACATAGCTGTTTAACAAAGTTCACTTATTTTGCATCATTAGCCTACTGACCTTCCTTACTCTATGAAAAGTGGAATTCTAATGTAAAAAGGCAATGCCAGAAGGATGGAATGGAAATGTCCCAGCTGGTTCCTTACCAGGTCTGTGAATGGGGCTTTATTCTTCCTAAGCCTCACTCTCCTCACCTATAAACTGGAGGCCACTGTTTTTCTCACCTGATTTTATTAGATTATCAAATGAGATTATATTTAAAAGAACTATTAAATATAACAATTAGATGTTTTGGCTGCTGATAGGATTAACATAATTCTATCAAACAAATCTTGAAAAAAAATTCAATCTTTACAAAAATGTTTAGTACACTGTATAGCATTTAATCCAGACAACCCAACTTTCTGTAAGCAATGATCAATCTTTACCCTATTTGGCATTTTCATCTCATTTATTTAGTATTTATTTAAGACATTAAAACAAAATTACACTGATATGCTCAACACTACTTGGTAAGAATTCCAGCATAAGATCAACATGTGAGTTTCACAAAGTCAAGCTGGCTTTCATGAGACCTGTGGAAACATGAGATTTGAGTAGATCCCACCTCCCCATGTTTTATTTTGGGATAAGAGACACATAGGACGTTGACATTTGACATAGATGGACTTTATACACAATTATTTTAGGAAAAAATAAAAAGATTATCTCAGCACTGTAGTTTATAAATCAATGATAAGTAGATAAAGAAATAGTCAAAACCAAACAATTGAAAGAAAAATACTGTGTCCTGTACATATCATGTTTTCCTATGAACCCCCTTCTGTTTGTGAAGACCTTAAGTCATCCATTCTGAGGAAAGATGCATAAATCATAAGATTTGATGTCCTGGGATGTGTCTTTAAATCTTCAAATATGTATTGGGTGCCTACAAAGGTCCATACACTCTTCAAGGTGGTGGTGGTAATGTAAAGCAAAACAGGTGAGGTCTCAAATAGTGCCGAGGTGGGCAAGAAAAGGATGGGTTCTCAGTGCTATGTTTACCTTTCCTTTCTGTTCTGTTGTTCTAAACATAAAACTGCCCATGCTACATTTGCTTATCTCTTTTAATACTTAAAAAGGTTAGGGATATTTGAAATAAACCTGCATAATTTCACAATATAGTAATGATATCATTCAGATCTTCCTCCTCCAGGAAGGTTTCCTGCTTTTCCACTCTACCCACTCCACCCCACCCCAGCTCTCCATCCAGAAATTATATCTCACATCCCCTGTATTTTCTTAGTCTTTTTTTTTTTTTTTTTTTTATCATAGGTCTCTCATGATCTTTATCCTGGTCCTTTAACTTTTGTTTTTTTTTTTTTTTTAATGAGGATCTTGAATCAGATGCGTATGTTTTGATTGATTGATTGATTGATTGATTTTGGCTGTGTTGCGTCTTCGTTTCTGTGCGAGGGCTTTCTCCAGTTGTGGCAAGCGGGGGCCACTCTTCATCGCGATGCGCGGGCCTCTCTCGTTGCGGAGCACAGGCTCCAAACGCGCAGGCTCAGCAGTTGTGGCTCACGGGCCCAGCCGCTCCGCGGCATGTGGGATCTTCCCAGGCCAGGGCTCGAACCCGTGTCCCCTGCATTAGCAGGCAGACTCTCAACCACTGCGCCACCAGGGAAGCCCCATGGTCCTTTAACTTTTGTTAAAATTATTTGTGTGTCTGTTTCATCCTCCTTGGTTTCTTGTAATCTCCTGGTGGGCAGAGTCCATACCTGATTCAATTTATTCAATCCCATGACATTTGATATATACACGATGCATTATACACCTGAATAATTCTTCTTCCTATGACACTTGGAACATTGCCTGGAACGTAATAGGTGTTCAATAAGTATTAAGTCCAATGAATGATCGCATGATGTCAGGATAAATTGAAGGACAATGCATATATAAATGAATGATGTAATTTTTAATGTCCTCGGCAGTTTTGAAGACTGGAATAATGACTTTTGCCTTTTAAAATATCTATTTTTTTTCCAGACAAGAGACAAGAGAGAAATTTGTAAGGCTCCTCTTGGGCTCCAGATGCAAAGTGAATATAATAAATCTATAATTAAAGTAATAAGATATTTGAAAAAGCAATGCCCTTACCAGAAGGTTAGTTGCATTTGTAAAATTTAAGTCTATGGGTAAGACCTGAGATCCTACAGCTCTTATCAAGGTGTTAGGTCAAGTAAGGAAAATTAGAGAGTTAATTAAGAATTGCTTAGACCTCAAAGACAGTCAAGAGCTCAAGCCAGTTGAATGCAGTGTTCTTTTTCATGGTTGCATTCAGAAAGAATGAAAGCTTCTCAGTTCCGTACACCTTCAGCCCTAAATTTTACTTTCTCGATTTTGAATGCTTTATAATCTGTGAAAATTCATGAACTGAAGTCCTTATGTTATTGCTTGACTAGTTTGAGGTCCATGAAGCTAGTATGATGGAGACAAATGAAAGTTCTTGATGGAACCTTTTCTACTCAAATTTGTTTTCTTCTATTTATTTAATTAACAATCATCTGTGATTGTCATGAGTCATTCACCATCGCTTCATTGTTATTGCTGTTGTTGGAAAGGGGAGGAAGCATTTATGTATTTATGTATTTCATTTTTATTTTATTAAACAGAAGACATTGGGTTAGGTTTTATTTTTGTTATTTTTTTTTTAAATTTAGGGTCAGGTTTTTTCCCAGCTTTGTTAAGGTATGATAGACATATAAAAATTGCATATATTTAAGGTGTATGATATCCTGTTTTGATATATGTAACCTTGTTTAGTAATTACCACAATCAGCTAATTAACATAGCTAACTACCTCACCTCACATAGTTATCACTGTGTGTCTGTGTGTGTGTGCAGGCACACTTAAAATCTACTCTCAACAAATTTCAAGTATACAATATAGTATTATTAATTATATTTACCATGCTGTACATTAGATTTCTAGAGCTTATTAATCTTATAACTGAACATTTGTACCTTTTGACCAACATCTTTCCATTTTTACCATTCCCCAGCTCCTAGAAAACACCATTCTACTCTGTTTCTCTAGGTTCAACTACTTTAGATTCTAACATTCAGTTTTAAAATAATATCTTCTAAATTTATCCATATTGTCACAAATGGCAGAATTTCCTTCTCTTTTAAGGCTGAGTTATATTGAAAGAGAGAGAGAAAGGGAGATTTACCTATTTATCTATCTATCCATCTATGTATCACAATTTGTTTATCCTTTCACCCATCAACAGATACTTAGATCGTTTCCATATCTTGGTCATTGTGAATATTGCTGTAATGAAAATAGCAACTTTTAATAGGTGTGGGGTTTGTTGTTGTTGTTGCTGTTGTTTTATTTTTGCCTCACAGACATCATCTCAGTGTCTATCCCTGGTTAAGGTCAAATGTCTTCTGTACATGGCTGTCAAAAGGCAAATGACCACCATCAACTCTGCAGTGAGTCACAGGTCATCCATTGTAGAACCTAAATCTGCACAGAATCTTGGTGGAAAGTGGATTCAGTTACATACCATAAAATATAGAAATTAATTTATATCTCCTATGACTTTGTTTTAATCTTTCTTAACAGTATCTCATCCTTGTCGCCAGGAAATAAGGTGTATCCGAAGGCAATAGTAGGCCACAGCAGCGTCTAGTAAGAAGGGTGTCCATATGTTGGGATGACCTAGTGTCGGTATCAGAGCCCAAGCAGAGTAAGGAGAAAATTCAGGCATGAGGGTGGCCTAGTGTCAGTCCTCAAAAATGCAAAAAGGACTTCCACGTGAGTCTTGCATCGGGTGTCAGAGTCCAAGCTAGACGAGGTGGGCATATGTGAGACTGGCCTTGTGTAGGGTTTTAGAACCCAAGAAGAATGAGGAGAACACGTATCACGGGGCATGGCTTAGCATGTGAGTTCAGAGACCCAGTTGGAGGAGAATGGTGTCCCATGTAAGAGAGTGGGTGGCAGCAGTAATGAGAGATTGGTTACATATAGGGGAGTTGGTCAAATCAGTACATAACCTAAGGGAAATAAAGCCAAGTTTCTCACTGTTGGGGAAGGGAGTCACACACATGGAAAGGGAGAAAATTAAAATGAGTTCTGGGATGTTGGATTGGAATTATTAGTATAAAGAATAGTGACATCCCAATACCAATGAGATGATCTAGCAATCAGATTTTGGTTTCTGAATACCAATCTTCACTTAACAGGGGTCAGGGATCTTTGGAGAAATGGCTTATTCCAAGGCTGAGAAAGCAAGTCTAAGGTGAGTTTTTGTGTCAGCACTCAAAGATAGTAACATTAAAACTCATTAATCATATAGGAAACCATATGTTTATTTTTGAGCAGTCCCATACTTAAATAAAAATTGCAAATTCAATATAAAGAATGTATACTTACATCACAGATATAATTAAGTGAATAAATAACTAAATCAAAGTTTGATGAGAGATAAGATGATTATATCATTACAAGTCTTACCCCACAAAACTCTTCCTAATTACCAAAAGAAAATAAAAATAACCTTACTTTGGGAGGCCTGGAAGACTCCAACTTAGTCAAACGGTCAAAGTGAACATTATCAGGAAAAGCACAGATTAAAATGTTGCACTTCCTGGTCAGATGCAATGCAATGGCACATTTGTGATATTTCTGCCAAAGATGTATATATTGAACCTAATTGTGAGGAAACATCTGACAAATCCAATTTGAGAGACATTCTACAAATTAATTGTTCCATACTCTTCAAAAGTGACAAGGTCTTCAAAGTCAAGGAAATAGGAACTTTTCCAGATGAAGAAGAATAAAGAAACATGACAACTGAATACAATATCTACTTCTGAAATAGATCCTTTTGCTAAACATTACATTATTGGGACAGTTGTAGAAACTTGAATGAGATTGAAGGAATAGATAGTAGTAATGAACAGATGTTAACTTCCAGATTTTTATCATTGTAACATGGCTATGTTGGAAAATACACTTATTTGTAGGAAACATACACACTAACAAATTCAGTTCTTTGTGTTGTACTAGCAGCTTCTCTGTAAGTGTGGGACTGCTCCAAAACAAAAACAAATTTAATCAAAATCAAACTGAATGCACATATCCTATGAGCAATCCCACTTCTAGAAATCTATAGAGATGCTCAGACAAGAGTATCAGGGTATTTATATAAATATATTCATGGTAACATTGTTTATAATATGGAACAATTGAAGATAGTCTAATCTTGAACAATAGAGGGAGTGTTAAATTGTGGTCTGGTATGGCATATGATACCATAGAGCTTTCAGAAAAGGGTGGATCTCCATGTAGAGACAGGGACATATTGTTGAGTGTAAAAAATGCAAGACTCAGAACTAAATATACAGTATAATTTAATTTCCATTAAAAAATAACTCCAAAACAACCGAAAATAAATGTATATATTTAAAAGCACATGATCAAATTAATTTGTAACCTATATAAGGTATCCATGTGCACTTTAGTAATCCTGGGTCATTCTTCTGTTTTATTTACAGCCCACTTATTGCATTAAGAAATTAAAATGGAAGGTTACTCAGCAAATACAATCTCAGGTTTTGATTGACCATTTATTCAAATTTTCAGATGAAATCACCTCTTTATATCAGCATAAGTAGCAAATTCTACCTTCTCTTTAATCCAAAAATAAAAGCGTTATCCTCTTTTTCTACAACATCAGAGTGTTCTTAGGAGAGAAACATCCACCTCATTTCAGTCTAATGGTTTCATAACATTGGGGGAAAAATGATCCTCTGACCTCAGAGTGTCCGTTTTCTTTTTTCCCCTCTCTTTTTGTTCATTTTGTCTTCATACATCTGCCTTTTTGTGAGGTGATGCCCAGAAAAAAGTTACTGTTAGCATTTCCTTTTTTTACCCAGAATGATAGCCTGGACACAGCCAACTGATCTATTAATTCCAAAGCTCAGTACCTTAGCTAAGAATCTATAAGAAAGTTATGAGGGCAAAAATGATCCTCTTAGAATTTTATACAGAGACATTTGGTAAGCCTTTTCAAGCTCAGAAGATAATCCCCAACTCAACTGTTCTGAACTCACATCTTAAGACAATTTCAGAAGGAGCACCACATCAGCTACTACCTCCTAGAGGACAAGCTCTCACAATTCTTGGAAAAGTATACAGTTGTGCAGTTGGTTTTCACCAGGTTTCCAAGTGACTTCCCTTAGGAAGAGATAGGAGGGTATGACTCAAACCCCCAGCATGACAAAGGAAACCCTTCCTGCTCAACTTATTTTACTTCTTGTGATTTAGAGTTCCCTCCTTAAGAACTAATGTTGACAGAATGCTAAATACTTTGAGTATACAATTTTATCACCATAACACTACATAAGGGGTGATATTATCATTCACCTTTTACTGACAGAGGCTAAAGATTGTAGGTAACTTGACAAAAATTTTGCCCTAACACCTCCATACGTTTTAATTTAATTTTATTTTTTCTATCATCTTGGAAGCATTCATTCATTCCACAAATAAATTGAATACGTGCATGTTCTAGGCATGGGGACACAGAAGTGATTTAAGAGGAATGTATGTGTTAATATATATTCTACCTTATTATTCTTTAGCTCTTTATACTTGAGCTGAAACATTTCCAATAAAGCCCATCTCTATACTGCTATCATCAAAAAAGATTATATATTGAATTGCAATTATTTATTAAAATATCTGTCACCTCCACTGATCAGTTTTTTTTTTTTTTAAGGATTTTCTTATTTATTTATTTATTTATTTATTTATTTTTGGCTGTGTTGGGTCTTCGGTTCGTGCGAGGGCTTTCTCCAGCTGCGGCAAGCGGGGGCCACTCTTCATCGCGGTGCGGGGACCGCTCTTCATCGCGGTGCGCGGGCCTTTCTCTATCGCGGCCCCTCCCGTCGCGGGGCACAGGCTCCAGACGCGCAGGCTCACCAATTGTGGCTCACGGGCCCAGCTGCTCCGCGGCATGTGGGATCTTCCCAGACCAGGGCTCGAACCCGTGTCCCCTGCACTAGCAGGCAGATTCTCAACCACTGCGCCACCAGGGAAGCCCCCACTGATCAGTTTTAAGTATTTGTAAGGGCCGGGATAGTAGGAATGTCATTTGTTACTAAACTCCTCGTTTCCAGCTTATTTGCTATGAAGCCCTGAAGCCCACTATGTATTAATTACATTTTGAATGAATGATTATCATGCTCATTCCAATCAGGGAGCTTATGACTGTGTACATTTTCTCTTTGCTAATCAAAATGTCTTCAGTCTAATTATTTTTGGGTTCTACTATATATTAATCTCTGCCTTCAATATCCAGGCCATATTAGAAAACAAGGTTTGGTTCAGTGCCTGAGGGAAGAGAAAAGCTTCACATTCAAAGTCACCATTTCTGTGAAGAATACAATTTGACTCTCATGAGAGTCTTGAAATGTTGAGTTTAGGGCATCCTTAGTTTGAGCATTGTTTCCCCGGAAGAACCGCATGATGGCAGACACAGCAGGGCCTGGAGAGAGAGATGACCTCGTATGAGGGACCACTTGGCAGACACGATTGGTCCCTAGAAAAAAAGGGGGGGGGTGTTCCTATGAATTCCCAGAAATGATTGAGTGATTCTTTTACATAAAGCAGGGATCCTGCATGAGCTGGCAAGGGGAAGAACAACAACCAAAGTAATTATGTGCATTAATATTACTTCATTTATATCCATAAACTGGAGAAACCTTGGGGCATTTGGCTTAGAGAGAAATTAGGGTATTGGGAAGCAGGCAGTTGATATGACATCTTCATTATTACACAGGAGCAGAGCACAGGCTCAAAATTACGTCTCCACACTCAAAGTCCAGCAGTCCTGACCGTATTCCAATTAACTTGCTCTACTGGGTTATGCTTCCCCTACTGAGATGATCCTTCATTATCGTCACCAAGATAAATTCTATCCAGGCTTCAAAGTTCTAACAAAGTCCGTCCTCTATCACATTTCACTGGATATTTGTTTGATGGTAAGGTAGCTATAGGTGCCTTAAATCTATACACATATTTTGGTAATAAATTATATCTTTTCAATACTTCTAAAGAACATAAAATCAGAGCAATAGCAGTCGTACAAACAATATATTAAATAAACAGGCACTGATCACCTTACTTATGCCAGAAACAATTCTATAATTGTACATTACCCACAAATAGAAGGAAAAGAAAACATGAATTGAGCACCAGTATATGTCAAGTATCATTCTAATATGACATTATTCGTAGGTAAAGGATGGAATTAGCAGGATTGAGCATAGATTGAGTCACAATTTTTATTATATTACTCCTAAAGAAATGAGCATACATTGACTGTCTATTATGCACCAGGTACTATTCTAGACACATTCTTCACACAATAGGGGAAGGAAACATGCATGGAGCACATACTCTATATCATACACTATTCATATGCAACCTTACTCACTTAGAGGAAAATAAAATAAACATTTACTAAGTGCCCAGTATTATCACAGATGTTATTCTAGTACAAATTTAGTCATGCAGAAGTGAAAGTAAGATTCTAGGTTAGTCACTTAGCAGCCATCTTGGTTATCAGATTGGCCATCATAGTATCACAGTGCTTGTGTTCAAGTGACCCTTATTTACTTAATAACAGCACCAAAACACTAGAATAGTGATTCTGGTAATTTGGAAATGCCAAAAAGAAGTCATGAACTGCTTCCTTTAAGTGAAAAGGTGACTTAATAAGGAAAATGAAATCATGTAATGAGATTGCTAAGACCTATACCATGTGGCTGACAGTGTCTTGGTGCTCCAGCCAGGTGTCAGGCCTGTGTCTCTGAGGTGGGAGAGACGAGTTCAGGATATTGGTCCACAAGAGACCTCCCAGGTCCATGTAATGTCAAACGGCGAAAGCTATACAAGATATCTCCATCTCAACGCTAAGACCCAGCTCCACTCAACAACCAGCAAGCTACAGTGCTGGATACCCTACGCCAAACAACTAGCAAGAAAGGAACACAACCCCATCCATTAGCAGAGAGGCTGCCTAAAATCATAATAAGGTCATAGGCATCCCAAAACACACCACCAGACCTGGTCCTGCCCACCAAAAGACAGGATCGAGCCTCATCCACCAAAACACAGGCACCAGTCCCCTCCACCAGGAAGCCTACACAACCCACTGAACCAACCTTACCCACTGCAAGCAGACACCAAAACCAACAGGAACTATGAACCTGCAGGCTGTGAAAGAGAGACCCCAAATGCAGTAAGTTGGGAAAAATGAGAAGAGAGAGAAACACACAGCAGATGAATGAGCAAGGGAAAAACCTATCACCAAACAAATGAAGAGGAAATAGGTGGTCTACCTGAAAAAGAATAAAGAGTAATGATAATAAAGATGACCCAAAATCTTGGAAATAGAATGGAGAAAATACAAGAAACGTTTAACAAGGAACTAGAAGAATTAAAGAGCAAACAAACAATGATGAACAACACAATAAATGAAATTAAAAATTCTCTAGAAGGAATCAATAACAGAATAATTGAGGCAGAAGAACAGATAAGTGACCTGGAAGATAAAATAATGGAAATAACTACCACAGGGCAGAATAAAGAAAAAAGAATGAAAAGAATTGAGGACAGTCTCAGAGACCACTGGGACAACATTAAACACACCAACATTTGAAATATAGGGGTCATAGAAGAAGAAGAGGAAAAGAAAGGGACTGAGAAAATATTTGAAGAGATTATATTTGAAAACTTCCCTAATATGGGAAAGGAAAGAGTCAATCAATTCCAGGAAGTGCAGAGAGTCCCATACAGGATAAATCCAAGAAGAAACATGGCAGGACACATATTAATCAAACTATCAAAATTTAAATTCAAAGAAAAAATATTAAAAGCAGCAAGGGAAAAATGACAAATAACATACAAGGGAATCCCCATAAGGTGAACAGCTGATCTTTCAGCAGAAACTCTGTAAGCCAGAAGGGACATATTTAAAGTGATGAAAGGGAAAAACCTGCAACCAAAATTACTCTACCCAGCAAGGATCTCATTCAGATCGGATGGAGAAACTAAAACATTTACAGACAAGCAAAAGCTAATAAAATTCAGCACTACGTAACCAGCTTTACAACAAATGCTCAAGGAACTTCTCTAGTCAGAAACACAAGAGAAGGAAAAGGCCTACAATAACAAACCCAAAACAATTAAGAAAATGGCAATAGGAACATACATATCAATAACTACCTTAAATGTAAATGGATTAAATGCTCCAACCAAAAGACATAGACTGGCTGAATGGATACAAAAATAAGACCCATATACATGCTGTCTACAAGAGACCCACTTCAGACATAGGCACACATACAGACTGAAAATGAGGGGATGGAAAAAGATATTCCATGCAAGTGGAAATCAAAAGAAAGCTGGTGTAGCAATTCTCATATCAGACTCAATAGACTTTAAAATAAAGACGATTACAAGAGACAAAGAAGGACACTACATAATGATCAAGAGATCAAACCAAGAAGAAGATATGACAATTGTAAATATGTAGGCACCCAACATAGGAACACTTCAATACATAAGGCAAATGCTAACAGCCATAAAAGGGGAAATCGATAGTAACACAATAATAGTAGGGGACTTTAACACCCCACTTTCACCAATGGACAGATCATCCAAAATGAACATAAATAAGTAAACACAAGTTTTAAATGACACATTAAACAAGATGCACTTAATTGATATTTTAGGACATTCCATCTAAAGACAACAGAATACAATTTCTTCTCAAGTGCTCATGGAACATTCTCCAGGATAGATCATATCTTAGGACACAAATCAAGCCTTGGTACAATTAAGAAAATTGAAATTGTATCAAGTATCTTTTCAGACCACAAGGCAATGAGACTAGATATCAATTATAGGAAAAAAACTGTAAAAAATACGAATACATGGAAGCTAAACAATAGACTACTAAATAACCAAGAGACCACTGAAGAAATCAAAGAGGAAATCAAAAAATACCTAGAAACATATGAAAATGAAAACACGATGACCCAAATCCTATGGGATGCAGCAAAATCAGTTCTAAGAGAGAAGTTTATAGCAATACAATCCTACCTCAAGAAACAAGAAACATCTCAAGTAAAAAACCTAACCTTACACCTAAAGCAATTAGAGAAAGAAGAACAAAAAAATCCCAAAGTTAGCAGAAGGAAAGAAATCATAAAGATCAGATCAGAAATAGATGAAAAAGAAATGAAGGAAACAGTAACAAAGATCAATAAAACTAAAAGCTGGTTCTTTGAGAAGATAAACAAAATTGATAAACCATTAGCCAGACTCATCAAGAAAAAAAAGGAGAAGACTCAAATCAATAGAATTAGAAATGTAAAAGGAGAAGTAACAACTGAAACTGCAGAAATACCAAAGGATTATGAGAGATTAATACAAGCAACTATATGTCAGTAAACTGGGTAACCTGGAAGAAATGGACAAATTCTTAGAAAAGCATAACCTTCCAAGACTGAACCAGGAAGAAATAGAAAATATAAACGGACCAATCACAAACACTGAAATTGAAACTGTGATTAAAAATCTTCCAACAAACAAAAGCCCAGGACCAGATAGCTTCACAGGTGAATTCTATCAAATATTTAGAGAAGAGCTAACACCTATCCTTCTCAAACTCTTCAAAATAGAGCAGAGGGAGGAACACTCTCAAACTCATTCTACGAGGCCACCATCACCCTGATGCCAAAGCCAGACAAAGATGTCACAAAGAAAGAAAACTACAGGCCAATATCACTGATGAACATAGATGAAAATATGCTCAACAAAACACTAGCAAACAGAATCCAACAACACCTTAAAATAATCATACACCATCATCAAGTGGGGTTTATCCCAGGAATGCAAGTATTCTTCAATATATGCAAATCAATCAGTGTGATAAACCATATTAACAAATCAAAGGAGAAAATCCATATGATCATCTCAATAGATGCAGAAAAAGTTTTTGACAAAATTCAACACCAATTTATGATAAAAACCCTTCAGAAAGTAGTCATAGAGGGAATTTACCTCAATATAACAAAGGCCACATATGACAAACCCACAGCCACACAGCCAACATCATTCTCAATGGTGAAAAACTGAAACCATTTCCTATAAGATCAGGAACAAGACAAAGTTTTCCACTCTCACCACTATTATTCAACATAGTTTTGGCAGTTTTAGCCACAGCAATCAGAGAAGGAAAAGTAATAAAAGGAATCCAAATCGGAAAAGAAGAAGTAAAGCTGCCACTGTTTGTTGATGATGTGATACTATACATAGAGAATCTTAAAGATGCTGCCAGAAAACTACTAGAGCCAATCAATGAATTTGGATAAGTAGCAGGATGCAAAATTAATGCACAGAAATCTCTTGCATTCCTATACACTAATAACAAAAAATCTGAAACAGAAAGTAAGGAAACCCTCCCATTCACCATTGCAACAAAAAGAATAATATACCTAGGAATAAACCTACATAAGGAGACAAAAGACCTGTACGCAGAAAACTATAAGATACTGATGAAAGAAATTAAGGATGATACAAACAGATGGAGAGATATATCATGTTCTTGAATTGGAAGAATCAACGTTGTGAAAATGATTTTACTACCCAAACCAATCTACAGATTCAATGCAATCCCTCTCATATTACCAATAGCATTTTTCACAGAACTAGAACAAAATATTTCACAATTTGTATGGAGACACAAAAGAACCTGAATAGCCAAAGCAATCTTGAGAAAGAAAAACGGAGCTGGAAGTATCAGGCTCCTGGACTTGAGACTCTGCTACAAAGCTACAGTAATCAAGACAGGATGGTACTGGCACAAAAACAGAAATATAGATCAGTGGAACAGGATAGAAAGCCCAGAGATAAATCCATGCACTATGGTCATCTTATTTTTCTTAAAGGTGGCAAGAATATACAATAGAGAAAAGACAGCCTCTTCAATAAGTGTTGCTAGAAAACTGGATAGCTACCTGTAAAAGAATGAAATTAGAACTCTCCCTAACACCATACACAAAAATAAACTCAAAATGGATTAAAGACCTAAATGTAAGGCCAGACCCTATAAAACTCTTAGAGGAAAACATAGGCAGAACATTCTATGACATAAATCACAGCAAGATCCTTTTTGACCCACCTCCTAGAGAAATGAAAACAATAACAAAAAATAGACAAATGGCACCTAATGAAACTTAAAAGCTTTTACACAACAAAGGAAACCATAAACAAGACGAAAAGACAATCCTCAGAATGGGATAAAATATTTGTAAATGAAGCAATAGACAAAGGATTAATCTCCAAAATTTGCAAGCAGCTCATGCAGCTCAATATCAAAAAAAGAAACAACTGAATCCAAAAATGGGCAGAAGACCTAAATAGACATTTCTCCAAAGAAGATATACAGATTGCCAACAAACCCATGAAAGGATGCTCAACATCACTAATCATTAGAGAAATATAAATCAAAACTACAATGAGGTATCACCTCACACCATTCAGAATGACCATCATCAAAAAATCTACAAACAATAAATGCTGGAGAGGGTGTGGAGAAAAGGGTACCCTCTTGCACTGTTAGTGTGAATGTAAATTGATACAGCCACTATGGAGAACAGTAAGGAGGTTCCTTAAAAAACTAAAAATAGAACTACCATACAACCCAGCAATCCCAGTACCTGGCATATACCCTGAGAAAACCATAATTCAAAAAGAGTCATGTACCACAATATTCATTGCAGCTCTATTTACAATACCCAGGGCATGGAAGCAACCTAGGTGTCCATCGACAGATGAATTTATAAAGAAGATGTGGCACATATATACAATAGAATATTACTCAGCCATAAAAAGAAATGAAATTGAGTTATTTGTAGTGAGGTGGATGGACCTAGATTCTTCTATACAGACTGAAGTAAGTCAGAAAGACAAAAACAAATACCATATGTAACACATATATATGGAATCTTAAAGAAAGAAAAAAAAATTGTTTCTGAACAACCTAGGGGTAGGAGAGGAATAAAGATGCAGATGTAGAGAATGCACTTCAGGACATGTGGAGTAGGAAGGGTAAGCTGGGACGAAGTGAGAGAGTGTCATGGACATATATACATTACCAAATGTAAAATAGCTAGTGGAAAGCAGCCACATAGCACAGGGAGATCAGCTCGGTGCTTTGTGATCACGTAGAGGGGTGGGATAGGGAGTGCAGGAGGGAGATGAAAGAGGAAGTAGATATGGGGATATATGTATATGTATAGGTGATTCACTTTGTTATACAGCGGAAACTAACACATCATTATAAAGCAATTATGCTCCAATAAAGATGTTAAAAATATATATATATTAATAATTAATAAATAACTAAATCCAGTGACAAGTGACCTTATAAGAGAAACAAAGAGAGACACACAGAAGAAGAGGAGGAGGCAATGTGATCACGGAACAGAGACTGGAGATTGGAGCCATAAATCCAAGAAATCGCAGCAACTACCAGAGATTAGAAGAAGCAAAGAGCAGAATTTCCTTTAAAGCCTTTAGAGGAAGTATGGTCCTGGGGACATCTTGATTTTGGACTTCTGGCCTCCAGAACTGTGAAAGAATAAACATCTGTTGTTTTAAGCTACCAAGGTTGTAGCAACTTGCTATAGCAACCTTAGGAAATTAATAAATATACCAATGTCACTTGCTTGTTTTGAATAAAGTGCCACGACAATGTAAAATGTTAACTATAGGGGCACTAGATGCAGGGTATAAAGGAACTCTCCGTACTATCTTTGCAAACTTTCTGTAAGTCTAAAAATTATTCCAAAATAAAAAGCTTATTAAAATAGCACAATTCAACTCAAAAAGTTATAGATTTTACTTCTACTTTGTTATGAGTCAGACTTAATATTTCTTTGAATAATGTGACTACTATGCCATTAAATATCTCACAAATAAAAACAAGCATTTCTAGAAAAGAAATCTTTCAAATGGGGAACACTGATATGGAAATGCCAGGCTTGAAACAGTAAATTCATATACTTGGGTTTTCATTGTGTTTCAGAGCTCCAGTAGTTTCCCTCTGGTTTGTAGTTGATTAAGGTGAGTGGTCTTAACCAGTGCTATCAGTGACACTTAGACAAAGTATTCCTTGACCTTCAGTGGAATATAAATTTACACTGTTTTGCTTCCCTATCTCTTAAGTTTACATCAATGATAACCAGTCAAGATTGTTATAAAAAAAAAAAAACACCAATCCAAAAAAAAGTAAGACTCGGCACTAAGCACCTGATATATGCCAGACACTATTCTAGTACATTAAACACACATCAGTGGAAGAACAAGAGCATACAATGAGTGCCTAGTATATACCCGATAATAATATTTCTCATACGTAGTGGGGGTGGGAGGAAGAGGAATATGCATAGAGAATTGACTATCCAGCAGGTACTATTCTGAAACTACATTACTCACACAGAGCTAAGGAGACAAGAGGCATTAATCACCAATTATTACCAGGCACTATTTTAGAACATTACTCACACATAGGTGGAAAGAAACAAGCAGGAATTTAGTACTGCATATAATCTAAGTAATATTCTAGCCCCACCATTTGCACACTTAGGAAAGGTAACAATGCATGGAACACCTACTGTGTGTCAAGCATTACTGTAATAACACGTTACTAAAATGATGAAAGCATTATTTGGGGCCGCCATTACTGTTGCCCAATTTTCCCATCACTGTGAAGAAAACAGCATGCATGTCAGCCCTCTCCAGTTTGCATAAGTGTAAGCTGCAGATACTCTGAAAATCATATCTGAGTGTGAATTATAAGGACCCAAAGGCTTTGACTGAGTTACCACCTTTTATAACTCACACCTAGTCTGTCATTTTTCAAGCCCACATTCAAATGTGGCCTTCTTTGGGGGAGTTTATTGATAGGGGCTAGCACTACTCCCAGATGTGAAATATGTATCTTCATAAATTCAAATAACCGGACCAGGGGTTGTGTTTCTTGATTAGTTCCAAAGGTAGGCAATGCAAGCAGTTGATTTTGAGTTGCTTACAGAATGTCACAGGTGGCTCCTGCCCAGTTTATTCTGAAGACGTTCAGTGTTTGGGTGGACCCTTGGACCTTTGCTGGATTTATTAAACCGCCTCCATGAGTCATGTGTGTCATCATGGTACTTAAGTCCATCCTATCTCACTCTTCAGTTTCTATATTATCATATCGTCAATGTAGTGTATTATTACAGTTGGGACCTGCATCAAGTCCAAATTTCTTCCAACCAGTTACTGACAGTAAGCAGGTAAATGCAAATAACCCTGTAGTAATACAGTAAATGTAGCTTAGGATCCTTCCTACATGAAGAAACTGAGATTGGTAGTGGGAAAAAGCACTGACAAGACCAACTATTGAGTCTCCTTTAGTGTTTTATTTCCCCACTCTTCAAACTATTTCAGAGTCTGCTGATGCTATAGGTGGAACTATTTTATTCAGTCCTTGACAGTCTACTATTAGTCTCCATGAACCATCTGCCTTTTTCATCAGCCTCACTGAGATATTGTATAGTGAATTTTTTGGTACCAGCACTCCAGCTTCTAACATGTCACTAATTTGAACAGTAATTTCTTTTTTTTTTCTGTCTGTTATTTTATACTGTTTCAAAATAACAATCTGTAGAGATTGCATGGGGCTTAGGCAATTCTATCAGTTCTCACTGTGATAGGGAAGAACAAATCTGACTCCATATTAGATGTTCCTTTTTACTTTAACTTTTGTAATTTGTTGCCTGTGCTTAGTCATGCGGGTTCTGTACCTTTTGTAAAAGAATGTTCCCTGTAGCCTGAACTATACAGGATTACCTGTTCTCGGGGTTCTGAGAGTCCATTCATCTAGAGATAAAAAGTTACAGAACAGAGAATAACATTTGTCTTGCTGGAGGTTTACAGGAACATTATGACATGTCCTATGTGAACAGCTGCAAGAACAAAGGATTCTGACACCAAGAAGTTTGCAACAACTAACCACATCTCTCCTCACCTTGCCTTTAAAAATGCTTTGCTGAAACCCTTCGAGGAGTTTGGGGCTTTTGGGGCATGAGCTACCCATTCTCCTTGCACAGCCCTGAAATAAATCTTTCTTTGCTCCAAACTCCAGTGTTTCTGTTTGTTTGGCCTTGCTGTGCGTTGGGGACATGAACTTGCATTCAGTAACATAGTTAATGTATTCTGGAAGGTAAACTTATGTCCATTCTGTTCTACAATACTAGGTAGGGGAGGTGTTCTACAGTTCGACTTACTATCCATCCCCTGAATACACGCAGCTAAAAGATAGACAACCACTTGATATCAAGTCTGTTCAAACATTCCAATTTGCTTAATTTCCTGGACCATCACCCTTGGCAATTCAGTCAAGTTTCTCATTGTCACTTTTATCTTCTCACCTTTCTAATTCTTCCAAACTGGGGTAAATAGTGGAGATTTGTTTAGGGCCTTTAAATGTTAGAGGGCCAGCAGGAATTACCATTGGTCTACCCATCCTCTGATTGGGTTTAGTGATATATGTGTGAGACAATCTATTTAGTGGTTTCTTCTGTGTGTGCTACTCTGCTTAGATATCTGTGTGAGAGGCACTTTGTTTATAAGTGCCTGGTGTGTTTGCTACTTTCTTAAGTGACATATGAATTTGAAATTGTGTTTAGTGAGGCCAAGTGTGTGTGATACATCGTTTAGTAATATTTTCTGAGACATTGCATTTAGCTGTTTATGTGCTACTATATTAGTGAATAATGTGTGTGATACTCTACTGGTTCATGGTTTTTCACTGCTATGTTTAGGGATGTGAGACATTGTGTCAGTAGTGGCTTGTGTGTGGAAAATTGTGTTTAGTGATACAGGTCTGAGACATTGTATTTTGAGGTGCCTGGTGTGTGTGCCATTGTGGGCTGTGTGTGGTCTGTTTAGTGACATTTGGTTGTTTATTTGCTGTGCTCTTTAGTGACACCCTGTGTTTAGTTGTACCTAGTGTATTCACTACTTTGTTCAGTGATACATGTGTGAGATATTGAGTTAAATAAAGACAAGTGTGTGTGGCACTGTGTGTAGTGATATGTGAGATCCTGTGCTTAGTGTTGCACTGAGGTGTGTTAATCTGTTTAATGATGTACATCTGAAACCTTTGGCTCAGTGGTGCAGGCACTGTTGTGACAGTGACATGTGTATCATACATATGTGTGAGATAGTGTATTCAGCCCTGCCTGGTGTGGGTGGTATTCTCTTTAGAGAAATATGTGCTACCATGTTTATTGATATATGTGTGCAATATTGTGTTTATTGGTGTGACTGCTACTATGTTTAGTGATATATGTGTGCAAAACATTAGCTGGAGTGCCTGTTTTGTGTAATATTTTGTTTAATGATATATTTGTGAGCTACTGTGTTAATAGTGTCTAATATCTGTGCTAGTGTTTCAGTGATACATGTGTGAGACACTGTGCTTAGTGGTGCCTGGTGTGTGGGCTGCTCGGCTGGTTATAAAGGAGCAAAACACTGTGGAAATAGCCTGGTGTTGGCTACTGTGTTGAGCGATTTGTGTGAGGTGCTGCGTTTAATAGCACCTAGATGCTTGCTATTTTGTTTAGTGATATATGTGAGAGACACTGCCTTTAGGGATTCCAGATGTGTTTCCTACTATGCTTAGTAATATTGCTTGAGATACTGTGCTTAGTGATGATTCACCCTGTGCTGCTTCACATAGTGAATCATGGGCGAAGATTTGAATTCAGTGGTGTGTGTGCTATTGTGTTTGGTGATATATGTGTGAGACACTGTTTCATGCTGCTTGTGTATTTGCTACTCTATTTAGTCTTATATGTGTGAGAGATTGTGCTTTGTGGTATCTATGGTGTGTACTACTCTGTTTAGTGATATATGTGTAAGACGGTTCCAGGTGAAAAGTATGTGTGTCATTTTGTTTAGTAATATTCGTATAAGACATTTTGTTTGGTCGTGCCTGCTGTGTGTGCTTCTGTGTTTACTGATCTACCAGTGAAACATTGTTAGTGGCCTATGGTGTGTTTTTTGTTGTACTTAGGGATACATGTGTGTTACATTGTGTTTAATGGGATGTGTATTAGACTATGTTCAATTATTTCTGTTTGAAACACTTGGTTTGTGTTATATGGATGTGCGATAATGCATTTAGTGGCATGTGTGGTAAGAATTTTTATTTAGTAATGTGTGGCTGTGAACCATGGGGCTTAAAGGTATGTGGTGTATGAGATAGTGTACTTAGAGGTGTGTATTTGAAGGAATATTGTTTTATAGAGTATGAGTTATGTTTAAAGCTATGCAATAATTTTGGAACTCTGTGCATTAATATAAGTGTGAGACAATATTTAGTAGATATGGTCGTGTGCTACTGATTAGTGATGTATTTGTGAGAAGCTCTGATTAGAAGCGCTTCTAATTTCTACTTTGTTTGGAGACATGTGTTAGACACTCAGTTTGATGGCGCCTGGTGAGCTTGCTACTCTGCTTAGTGATATCCGTGTGAAACATTGTTTTCAGTGGTGCCAGGTGGTATGCCACTTTGTTTAGTAATATAATGTCAGACACTGTGTTTAGCAGCATGTGATGGCTGTGCTACCCTGTGAGTAACATACATGTGACACTGAGTCTGGTGCTGTGTGTGTGCTACTCTGTTTAGTAATATGTGTGAAACGCTGCATTTATTGTTGACTATTGTGAGTACCACTGCGTTGATGACACATATGTGAAACACCATACTTCTGGGAGCCTGGTGTGTGGGCTACTGTCTTTGGCGATATATGTGTGAGGGACTACGTTTAGTTGTGCTTGGTGTGTGTGCTACTGTGTTTAGTGTTACGTGTCAGGAGCTTGTGTTTGTTTAGTGATATAAGGTTGAACATTGTGTTTAGTGGTACAGGGTGTATATGGTACAGTATTTAATGAAATATATGTGTGACACTGTGTTCAGTTGTGTGTGGCATTGTGTTTAGTGATATACATGAAAAACACTGGGTTCAGCAATGTGTGGTATGTGTACTAATTGTTTAGGGTTATATTGTGACATGTTGTGTTACTAGTGCTAGGTCTGTGTCACCCTGCTTGAAGCCTGGTGTTTAGCAGTCTGTGTGAAGTACTTTGTCAGTGATGTATGTTGAAACTCTGTTTAATATTGTTAGATATATGAGTTACTGGTACAGAGATGTATTTGTGTACCATTTAATATAGCAGTGCATGGTACCTACACCTCTTTTAGCAATATATATTTAAATTCTGTTTAGTAGTTCATGTGTGTGTTACTGCATAAGATGATACATGTGTGAGCATGTATCTGTCTAGCAGAAGTGCTATATTTTCTTCTTCCTTAGTGACATATGTTAAAGAACTGTGTTCAGCACTATGTTTGGCAGTGTGTGTTGCAGTGTAGTATTTTGGTTAGTGATATAAGTTGAAACACTGTGCTTAATAGTGGTATGTGTGTTTGTTACTGTACATAGTGATATATGTATGAACCAGGATATTTAAAAATACTTGGTGCATATACCACTTCGTTGTGTTACCAAAGGCAAGTTCATGTGCCCAACACACATTGAGGCCAAAACCAAACCAAATACTGAATACCAACAATACCAAAACGTCAGAGTTTGGAGCAGAGAAAGGTTTATTGCAGGGCCATGCAGGAAGAATGGGTGGCTCATACCCCTCAAACCCCAAACTCCCCAAGGGGTTTCAGTAAAGCATTTTTAAAGGCAAGGTGAAGGAGGGACATGGTTGGTTGTTGCAGACTTCTTGGTGTCAGAACCCTTTGCTCTTGCAACTATCCAGGTAGGTCAGGTCATGATGTTCCTGTAAATCTCCGGCAAGACAATTGTTATTCTCTGTTCTGCAACTTTTTTTTTTTTTTTCTATATATGAATGGAAAAGCATTACACCCCTAAAGGTCAGAGCCTTGAGAATGGGCTAACCTGTATATTTCAGGCTATAGGCAACATTCTTAACTCAAAGCAAAAACAATAGAGTACAAAGGTTAAAGTAAAAGAAACAGATCTAATATGGAGTCAGATTTGTTCTTCCCTATTACAGCTTCACATTATATATGTGACACACTGTATTTATTAGTGCTAGTACTTGTGTGACCACATATTGTCATACATGTGTGAAACACCGTGTGTTGGCACTGCATGGTACATGTTCTAGTTTGTTTAGTGATCTATGTTGATATGCTGTGTTTAATAGTGTTAGGTGTATGTTTTGCACACACCTGAACAAACACTGTGCCTCTCACACACATCACTAAACACATCATCACCAACAAAAACTGCTACTAATAATGTGCCTCAGACACACACACAAGTAAGCACAATGCCTCACACCTGTTTCACTAAAATCATTATAACACACATACAACATACCACTAACCCAGTGTCTAATACACACATCACTTAACACTGAGCCTAGCACCAACATCACTAAACACCTTATCAAACATAACACACCACTAAGCACAGTGTCTCACACACAAATTATTAAATACATATCACACACACACACACATGTCATACCACTAAAAGCAGTGACTCACACATACATGATTAAACAGAGTGCCTCACACAAACCCTGACAAACACAGTATCTCAAACACACGTCACTAGACACAGTATCATAACACAGCACAACACTTAAACCTGGTGTCTGCACACCGTATCTTCACAGAATCTACACATATCACACACCATTAAACTCAGAGATTCACACACACACAAACACACACACACACATACACACTACTTAGCAATTATCACTTAAGACATTTTATTAACATTTCACACATTAGTAAAGCTATGTCTCATGCATTATTGTATCTGATCACAACAATACCATGTAGTCTTATAATTACTCATAATAGTATTACTCATGTCATGTATCAATAAAAATATATCTCACACACATTGATAAACATGGTGCTTCATACACATATCACTAAACCCAGTATCACACACACACTGCAGAAAAGTAAATGCAGTGTCTCTCACATACTTCACTAAACACAGTGATTCAAACTTCTCACTAAACAGATTATCACACACACCAAATATCATTAACTGCACACAGACATTAACACAATACTTTACACACATTACTAAATACATCGTACATCACATGTCATTAGGCACAACTCACAACTACTTTAAAAACACAGTAACCTAAAATCATCATGAAACATTGTATCACATACATCACACACCACTGCACACAGTGTATCATACACACATTATTAACAGTCTGCTACATACACAATATTAAACATAATATCACACATGATAAGCAACTAGACCCAGTATCTCACAGACATCACTAAACCAGCATTGCAACACCACATACCACTAACACACATCTCACACACTAATCACAGTATCACACATAGTCCACACCACTAAACACAGGGCGTCACATACACATCACTAACTACAGTATCACATACACCAAACACAATGTTTCAACATAAACCAGTAAACACAGTGTCACACACCATCCTGTTAACACATTGAAGGAAGCTCTCATGCTTGAATACCTTGTATATGCCAGGCACTATTAATGCATTACTCACTCAGGGGGCAAGGAAGTGTCAGTACATGCCAGGCTAATTTCTAGTATAATATTTATTCACACATACATGGAAATGAGTAAGCATGCATTAAATACCTAATAAGTTCCAGGTGCTATTCTAGTACAACATTCCTTATAGTGGAATAGAGCAGCAAATACATGTCTGGCATTATTCTAGTTCAACATTACTCGCACATGGGATGAAGGAGACAGGCAGGAATTGATTGTCTGTTATACACCAGGCACAATTTCTATTTTAACATTATTCACCCATGGGGGAAACAAACAAGCATACATTAAAGATTAAAGCCTTATATGCTCCAGGTACTCTTCTATTACTACAGTGCTCACATAGGGTGGGAGGAAACAAGACCCAGCAGCTAGGATATGCAAGGCACAGTTCTAATACACACTTACACACAGAGAGAAAATGACCATGAATGTAGCACCTAGTACATGCCAGGCACTATTCTAACACATCTTTACTAGTCCATAGGGGAATGAAATGAGCATGCGTGGAACACATAGCATAACCAGTTATTATTCTAGTGAAAATCACTTATACATACAAGGGACAGTGATAGGACTCTGTGTGAAGCATCTAGTATATGCCAGGCATTATTTTAGTACAACATTACTCACACAAAGGGAAAGATGGAAGTCTCATTAATTGCCTAGTATATGTCAGGTACCATTCTATTAAACACGTATATGTAGGGAAGGAAAGGAGCGTGAATTCATAGCCTGGGACATGACACTGTATTAGTTTATAATGTTGTTCACACATAAAGGAAGGGAATGAGCATGAATTCAAAGCTTAATAGAGATCAGACACTACTCTAGTATAACGTTACTCATAATTAGGAGGAAGGAAACAAGATTACATTGAGCACCCAGAATATGCGAGACAGGATTCCACTACAATGCTACACACATAGAGGGAAGGAAACAAGCATGAATTAATCATCCAATACAGGGCAAGTACGTTTCAGTAAAATCTTATTTCCATATAGGGGAAGAAAACATGCATGAGTGAAGTACATAGTATACCAGGCACTATTCTGGTACATCACTACTCATACACAGAGAAAGGAAATGAACACATAAGGAGCACACAGCATATGCGTGGCACTATCTTAGCATAAGTCATATATTGTAAAAACGGATGAGTAGGTATTAATGCTAAATATATGACAGCCACTCTTTCAGGAAAATATTATCCTCACATAAAGGAAAGAAAGGAACACGCACTTAGTAACTAGTTAATGCCAGGCATTATGATCATCCATCATTACTCATGTAAAGGGGGAAGGAAAAACAATGCATTAAGTGCTTAGTGTTTACAAGGTCCTATTTTAGTACAAACTTAATGGGGGAGGGAGGAAATAAAGATGCAGGAAGCACCTAATATATGTCAGGCAGAGTTCTAGTAAAGCAAAACTAGCATAGAAAGAAACTTGAATGCATTAAATGTCTACTATATGCCAAGTCTTATTCCAGCGAACATTATTCACCCATAAAAGAATTGGGGAACCACTGAAAACCTAAGCAGATTGCGTGAGTTGATTTAGAATTTAAAAACACATCTTGTCAATGGAACAGTATAGAAAACCCAGAGATAAACCCACGCTCATACGGTCACCTTATCTTTGATAAAGGAGGCAAGCATATACAGTGGAGAAAAGACAGTCTCTTTAATAAGTGGTGCTGGGAAAATTGGACAGGTACTTGTAAAAGTATGAAATTAGAACACTCCCTGACACCATACACTTTAAATGGATTAAAGACCTAAGTGTAAAGCCAGACACTATCAAACTCTTAGAGGAAAACATAGGCAGAACACTCTATGACATAAATCGCAGCAAGATCCTTTTTGACCCAGCTCCTAGAGAAATGGAAATAAAAACACAAATAAACAAATGGGACCTAATGAAACTTAAAAGTTTTGCACAGCAAAGGAAACCATAAACAAGACCAAAAGACAACCCTTAGAATGGGAGAAAATATTTGCAAATGAAGCAACTGACAAAGGATTAATCTCCAAGATTTACAAGCAGCTCATGTAGCTCAATAACAAAAAAACAAACAACCCAATCCAAAAATGGGCAGAAGACCTAAATAGACATTTCTCCAAAGAAGATATACAGATGGCCTACAGACACATGAAAGAATGCTCAACATCATTAATCATTAGAGAAATGCAAATCAAAACTACAATGAGGTATCATCTCACACCAGTCAGAATGGCCATCATCAAAAAATCTAGAAACAATAAATGCTGGAGAGGGTGTGGAGAAAAAGGAACACTCTTGCACTGTTGGTGGGAATGTAAATTGATACAGCCACTATGGAGAACAGTATGGAGGTTCCTTAAAGAACTAAAAATAGAACTACCATACGACCCAGCAATCCCACTACTGGGCATATACCCTGAGAAAACCATAGGTCAAAAAGAGTCATGTACCAAAATGTTCATTGCAGCTCTATTTACAATAGCCAGGACATGGAAGCAACCAAAGTGTCCATCATCAGATGAATGGATAAAGAAGATGTGGCACATATATACAATGGAATATTACTCAGCCGTAAAAAGAAATGAAATGGAGGTATTTGTAATGAGGTGGTTGGAGTTAGAGTCTGTCATACAGAGTGAAGTAAGTCAGAAAGAGAAAAACAAATACAGTATGCTAACACATATATATGGAATCTAAGGAAAAAAAAAAAGAAAGGTCATGAAGAACCTAGTGGCAAGATGGGAATAAAGACACAAACCTACTAAAGAATGGACTTGAGGATATGGGGAGGGGGAGGGGTGAGATGTGACAGGGTGAGAGAGTGTCATGGACATATATACACTACCAAATGTAAAATAGATAGCTAGTGGGAAGCAGCTGCATAGCACAGGGAGATCAGCTTGGTGCTTTGTGACCACCTAGAGGGGTGGGATAGGGAGGGTGGGAGGGAGGGAGATGCAAGAGGGAAGAGATATGGGAACATATGTATATGTATAACTGATTCACTTTGTTTTAAAGCAGAAACTAACACACCACTGTAAAGCAATTATACTTCAATAAAGATGTTAAAAAAAAAAAATAAATAAATAAATAAATAGAGGGATCTGAGACTGAGGAGAAAAATGTGGTATGGAGCTAAAATTTTAAAAAAATAAATAAAATAGGGAAACCTCCCCCCAAAAAAAACATCTTGTACAGCATGGTGACTACTGTTAATAATATTGTATTGTATATTTGCAATTTGCTAGGAAAGCAGATCTTAAAAGTTCCCATACTAAGAAAAAAATTATAACTATGTGTGGTGATGTATGTTAACCAGACTTGGTGTGGTGATCATATAGCAATATATACAAATATTGAATCATTATGTTGTACACCTGAAACTAATATAACGTTATATGTAAATTATATCTCAACAAAAAAATCTTGAATGCTGAAAAAAATAAGAAGGAAACAAAGACTGTATTAAGCATCTACTATGTGCCAGGCACTAACTAATCTAGCACAATGTTACTCACATATAGGTGGAAGAAATAAGCATAGTTTGATCATCTAGTAAATGCAAGGAACCATTCTAACACAACATTACTCATAGGTAGGGAAGGGAAATAAGCCATCAATTTAGACAAGATATTATTCTCGTACAATCTTACTCAAAGGAAAAAGATGAGCATTCCTGGCATACCTGGTACTACCACTAGACTATTAAAACAACATTATCTTCTATTAGGAGAAAAGTAGTAAAAATTCATTATGTGCCCCATTTATGCCATCCAGTACTCTAGTACCACTTTACTCTTACATAGAACAAAGGTCACAAGAGTGTATTGAGTGCAAAAAATATATCAAGAACTGTTCTAGTATAACACTATTTACACATACAGGGAAGGAAATGACATTTCATAGAGTGCCTCAGATATAGAAGGTCCATCACTACTCACAATAGAATAAAAGAAGTAATCATCCGTATGTACTTTTTATAAGACAGGTAGTATTCTGGTACAAATTTGCTCACATAAAGGGGAAGGAAACAGTCATGAATGGAGAATGTTGTATATGCCTGACACTACTATGGTACAACATAACTCACACATTGGGAAAAGAAGGTAACATGCATTGATTTCCTAATAGGTGCCAAGTACTAAAGTATTACTTTATACTTTAAAGTATATTTTAATAAAGTGTTACTCACACATAGGAAAAAGTCAGCAGGCAGGCATCTACTGAGTGCCTAGTGTATGCCAGGTTCTATACTAGTATAATGTTATCAGATATGAAATAAGCATGCATTAAGTGACAAGTGTATGCCCAAAAGTATTTTAATACAATATCACTCACAAATAATGGAGAATACAACTGGGTATTGAATTCCTAATATTTGTCAGACCCTATTCTAGTACAGTACAATCCTCCTCACATATAGAAAAAGGAAAAAAGCACCTAGTATTGCCAGGCACCATTCTAGTACAGCATTACTCAAGCATAAGGAGAGAAAACAGAATACACCAAGCATCTAGTAAAGGCCAGGAACTATTCTATTACAACTTTATTCACAGAGAGAAGGAAAGGAAAAGAATGCATTGAGCATCTAGTATATGTCAGGCACTTACCAAATTCACACATAAGGAACAGGAAGCAAGATGCATTGAGTGCCCACCGTATGCCGGGTCCTATTCTAGTACAACCTTACACATAACAGAAGGAAACAATATCACACTGGATATTGAATATATGCCAGGCGCTATTCCAGTATACTACTCACACACAGGCTTCTTTTCTTTCTCAATTTGACAGTAAGCTTGTACTAGAATAGTACCTGAAAAATATCCAGGTACCATATTACTCACAAACAGTAGGAGCGATGCAATTGCACGTTGAACCACTTGCATAAGACAGGTATTATTCTAGTACAGCTTAAATCATAGTTAGGGAGAAGGAAAAATGCATTCAGTGCACTCCTAATATATGCCAGGTTCTATTCTAACATTATTCACATATGAGTAAAAAAACATAAATATGAATTGATCACATAAAATCATCCAGGGAACATCCTAGGGCAATATTATTTATTGACAGGGGAAGAAAATGAGCTTGAATAGTTTACCAACTACAGGCCAGGAATTATTCAAGAATAGCACTGCTCACACATAGTGGAATTAAGTAAGCATGCATTGAGTCCTAGTATATGTAAGGTGCTATTGATGACAAACTTACTCATTCATTGAAGAATGAAATGAGGATATAATTGGCAACTAGGAAGTGCCAGACCCTATTATATGCAACATTACACACATAAGCAAAGAAAACAAGGATGTATAGAGAAACTAGTTTTACATGAGAGCACAATCTAGTTCAACATTATTCACACATAAGCGGCAGAGAACAAGTGTAAGTGAGCAATTTGTTTATGCCAGGCACAATTCTAGTACTACATTCCCCACATAAAGAGAAAAACAAATAAACAGGCATTGAGCACCTAGTATATGTCAAGTATGATTGCAGTAAAATATTACTCACACATCACGTGAAAGAAAAAAACATGCATTGAGCTACCAGCCTAAGTAAGGTACTTTTGTGTTACAACATCACTCATACACATGGGGAGACAAATATTCATGCAACTAGTGTCTATTATATACTAGACACTATTCTGATACATCATTACTCTCACGTTGGGAAATACTATGAGCATACATTAAGTGCAAATTATATACCAGGGTTACTTCTGCACAACATTACACAAACCTTGGAAAAAAGGAAGGACGTATGCATCAATTGACTATCATATGCTAGGAATTATTCTAGTCAAATGTTATTCTAGCATAAGTGGAATGAAATAAACCTGCATGATGTGCCTGGTATATACCAGGCAATCTTCTAGTAAAAACATTACTCACATGAGTAAAGACAGAAAGTATCCATTAAGTGCTTGGTATATGCCCCATACTATACTAATACAACATTACTCTCACATAGCCTTCTTGGAATACTTAGTATATGCCAGGTGTTTTTCCACTATGTCCTTGCTCATAGCTAAGGGAAGGAATCAAGTATTCTTGGAGCACAAATTACTGTTAAACAGTCTTCTACTAAGACATTACTCACACATAGGATAAAAAGGAAATCATGCACAATATTGCCAGTAATTGCAAGTATTATTTAAGTACAACATTACTCACACATGAGGAAAGGAAATTAGCATGGATCGAGCCCTTAGGATACACCCTATTCTACTACCACCTTATTCAAACATAGAGGAAGCAAATATAGAAGAAACCTAGTGTATAAAAGGTATGATTCTAGCACAACTTTGTTCACATTTATGGCAAGAAAATGAACATTCATGGAGTACCAGGTCTATGCAAGTCAATCAGTGTTCAAGTCATCATTACTCACACATATGTGGAAGGAAGGTAGCATATAGTAGGCTTGTAGTGTATTCCACATATAGAAATTTACATGTTTATATACATAGATGCATATCATATGTGTGTATGAGATACATATGTATATCTCTATCTGTATGTATTGGTTCTCTTTCTATAGAAAACTCTGACTGATACAAGTACCTAATATATACCTGGTATTATTTGGTACAATGTACTCACGCATAGGGGAATAAAACAAGCCTGCCTGGAGCAATTATCCTATACCAAAATTTATGCTAGAATAAATAATATTACTCACACAAAGGAGAATTGAGTAAGCATGCACTGAACATCTAGTATATGTCAAGCAGTATTCTGTACAATGTTACACATACATTAGTGAAGGGCATATGATTTTTTTGAGTGCCTGGTTAATCTGTAGTACAAATTTAGTCTCATATAATTGGAAGGAAATATGCATGCATCGAGTCTCTAATATATGTCTGGGACTATTCTGCTTTAACAATACTCACATCAATGGGGAGAAATTGAGCAGGCATAGAGTACTTAGCACATCCCAAGCACTATTCCAGAGCAATCATACTCAAACATAGGGACAAGAAACGAGCTTTCATTGAGTGTCTAGTGTATGTGGGGTCCTGGTGTAGAAAACATCACTCACCCATAGGAAAAGGAAATAAGATTGAATTGAGTACTGAATATATGTCAAGAACAATTCTAGGATAACCTGACTCATTAATAGTGGGAAGGGAACCAGCATACACTGAGCACCTCTGCCCGCTACATTTCTAGTACTAATTCACCCACATGTAGGAGAAGGAAGCATAAATGCATTGATCTCCTAGGAAATGTCACATACTCTTTTTGTACAAAGTTACACACATATAAGGGAAAGGAAACAAGTGTGGATTGAACTCTTGCTCTATGGCACATTCTGGTCTAGTACAACTTTACTCACACAGAGTGAGCAGAAAACAAACATACATTGAGAACTTAGCACATGGCAGGCAACCTTACTCACACATCTGAGAAGGAAATGAGCATGATGAAGCCAAGTATTCTTCTAGTACATTTCTCACATAAAGGGGGAAACAAGCATGCACCCAGTGCTTATGCCAAGTATTATTCTTGCAACTTTTCCCTCATGGTGATCATGCATTGAACCATCAGGATATTCCAGGGTTTATTCTAGTACAACTTTATTCACACATAGGAGGAAGGAACATGCAATGAACACCTGGAATATTGCAGGTTCTATTCTAGTAAATGTTTACTCTGACACCGAAAATGGAATTGAATATATATTAAGTGCCAAGTATATACCACGTACTTTTCTAGTGCAACATCACTTACAAATCAATGGAATAATACAAGTATTATTAAGTGCCTAATATTTTTCAGGCATGATTCTAGTACCATTTACTCACTCATAGGGGGTGAAAACAGGCATGCAAGGAACATCTGGTATTGCCAAGCACTATATTAATACAGTATAATCCAAAATTAAGAAAAAAGGAGCAGGCAGGTATTAAGAGCCTGTGTGTACCAGTTTTTTAGTACAACTTTCTCTTAATAGACTAAAGAATACATTCATATATTTCACACATAACTTAAGCCAAGCCAAGCACTGAACTCCAGGCACATGCCAAACACTAATCTAATATAACATTACTCACTCACAGGGAGGAGAAGGCATGCATGCATTAGCACCTAATATATAACTGACACTACTCAAGTACAACACACCCACACATAGGGGAAGAAAACAAACCTTCATGGAGCACCTAGTATAGGCCAAACTATATGCCAGAATAATTTTCCCCCCACAGTGGAGAATTAAGTAAGCATTCATGAAGCACCTAGTATATGCCTGACACTCTTCTAATACAACCTTACCCATACATCAGTGAAAGACAATTTTTTGAGTGCCTATGTTAGTTTGCAACCTCAGGAGATTCCTGGGTGAAATTTGACACTGGCCCCATATAGGGAAGGAAAGGAGAGACCAAAGAAAGGGACAGAGCACTCCAGATTGGTAGGTGGCAGGTTTCATAAGCAAGGGGACTTATATATGAAATTTGTCTTGGATGACCACAAGACAAGTAGATCTCCACACCCACCTGTGAGAATCTTAAAAGTTTGTATAGAAGTCTTAATGAGGTTCAGTCACCTACACCATCCAGATGTTCTCAACCACACCTTACTCTCTCAAGGTTGCATCCTTGAAGTGGTTCCCATGATAGGAACAATGGGTGGAATGTACATTCCAAGAACAGGGTAGGGGATAAGGAGCCTCCACTTGCCCGGGTCCAGCTTGCATGTCAATCAGCAGTCACTTCCTCTCGATGACCTCTTCCAACACCCCACCCCTTGTGACTGACTCTTACAATCTTACATGCTTCCCCCACCTCTAACACAATGTGCCATGAGAGGTTAGCAAGGGGTTTCATTAGCATGGAGGTGGCTACTCTGGAGGCTATCTGGTTACGTTGGAGACAGATGCTACAGCATCAATATAGGCACATGCAAGAGAAAACACAGGTTAGGATAATGATTCTCATAATAAATAAGAATTTTTTTTCATCAAGAGGCCCAGATCTGAATCACTGATTTTTTTTAAATCCCCAAGTTGGAGGTCAGGTCACTCAGGACATTTACTTGTGTGCTCATGTGATTTAATAAAGATGACACGTTAGTAGACTCATCAGGTATGAATACAACATTCTGCTTAGATAACGGCATAGATGCCTCCTTGCAAGGCAGTAATAATGTCCAAGGCCATCCTATTTTGAAGGACGTCTCTCCTCATT
Source organism: Balaenoptera acutorostrata (assembly GCF_949987535.1). Classification (NCBI taxonomy): domain Eukaryota; kingdom Metazoa; phylum Chordata; class Mammalia; order Artiodactyla; family Balaenopteridae; genus Balaenoptera; species Balaenoptera acutorostrata. The sequence continues at coordinate 16,853,447 of NC_080075.1, read as the reverse complement.
AGAGATATTTCAGTGTTCAGTAAAGACAGGCTTTGCCAGCTATCATTGAAGGCTTGTTGGGTAAATTCAGTAAGGACTTCTGTGTGCTATACCATCCTCCAGGCCAATAGGGAGAACAGAGATGGCAGCCAGATGATCAGACCAGTGGAAAACAGAAATTACCCATCTGGCCTTGAGGAGAGGGAAGTTGGCAGCTTTAGGAAATTGACCTAATTGTGAACACCATACATGTTGTCAGGGGAGACAACACCATCAAGAGTGACGAAATGGGCGGGGCATGGGATATGCTAGATCACAGCTCCCACCTTCTCCCCTCTTTAAATGATGTATGTTTTATTCCAAGTATGGAGTATTTCAGTAGGTCCAGCTTGAAGCAGGACAACAGGATTCCCGTGGCGATTGGAACCAAATCCTATCTGCCTGCAATTCTTCTGAAAATATTAACCCAGTAGTTTGCGCAGATAAAACATATTTCTCTCTAATTATTCTTATTTCATATACTACAATTGCATGCAATCCTTTATGTCTGTCAGCCCTTTAAGATACATCAATAGCCTCTGATTTTTAAATGACATTTGTGTTGTAAATCCTGATACTCAGTTATGATTTAACCATGTTTCTGAATTAATTTAGATCCTGGATGTTTGCAATGAATTCCCTCTCTCAGCTTCTCTTTCCTTCTGCTTTCCCTGCTCTGGTTTTTAGCTACTCTGACTAAACTGTATTTCTGTGTCTTGTAAATATTCTTGAGAGATTTTTAATACAATATAATATGATAGTCATATTTTTGTTGACTTCCTCTATACCCTTCATCTTGAACAATGTTACTGATGGCTTTTCCTTCCCTTATTTCCTTATCTTCTCTCTGACATATCTGCTTCCTGTATAGCAGGCCTACCATGCCACCTTCATTTATCAGAAGCTAGATTCTCTCAACTATTTTCTTTTGGATAATTTGCCTTTGTTTTATTTTCTGTTCATTCTTATGGCCCCTTGAATCCATCTTCTTTATCTTCCCCATCCATTTCTGAAAGCCCACTTTTTAAAAAAATTTTACCTGAGGATCTAATTACAGCACTTATTTCAACAGATAATTAGGCTGCCCTCAGCCTCTAATTCTGGCATAAACCAGAAAAATTCCTTTAAATGAATCTGACCAGTTTCAGCAGGATGAGACCTAGCTATGACTGGTTTTACTCAGTCAGATACAATGTGATCCAAAAAGAAGTTATGACTGATCAAAAAATTCTAAGTTTATCCTACAGTTTCAGAAACATTTAAACCAAAGAAAACTTCTTTATATTACTCACTTGATTCAAGTAATTTTGACAGGTTTAAATAGCTATGGATAAGCCTGAATTAATTTAAACTAATGAGAACAAATTTGGGAAATCCAGACCTGGTTTAAATCACTCAGAACCTACGTAGACATATCAAGCCATTTTTATAAAGCTCATGGTCATTGGTACAAGGTTCTCCCAGCTGTGACCAACCCAAATGATTTGGAACTTTGGAATGATTTAAACTTCTCAGAAAAGCTTAACTTTACATTAGAAACATTATTAACTAAGTATATAAGTTAGTTGAGTTCATTTTGGTTCTGATAAATTAACCAAAACATTTAAGCCTGGCAGAATAGGCCTTGACTTATTTAGCAAATCATCACAAAGTTTACCTCATAAATTTCTCCTTAAATTTTGCTTCTTTGTGCCTGCAGATATGTATCCCCAAATAAATCTAATTTCTGGATTGATCTTGAGGTCTTGATCTCAGGAATCAGAGTTACAGCAAACATGTCTTGGTTTCATACTTAATGAATTCATTTGTCCTGACCTCAAAGTTGCAATTTCTAAAGTTGATCTCATTTCCTTCAAAGTGAATCTTCCTGCCCTTTAAGGGGAAGTTTCTGCGGCAGATAGCTGATGATTACTGAAGAACTGCTGAGAAGAAGGTGCCAGACTAATCGCTTTACATACATTATCTCATCCCATCCCCCCAAGAACTCTATGAAGTGTTGGCAACACTGTCTCAGTTTCCAATAAAATAATCATTCGTAAAAGACACACGCTGGAATTATTTTAGTTTCTTTGGAAGCCTCTTTACTCAGATATACATCCCCAAAAGGAACTTCTGTCATCCCACCATTCTGGGAGTGCAGTTCTGTAGACATGTGGCCATGGAAATTGCTTTGTAATGCATGACTGTTCACTTTGTCTAAGACTGTGCAAATCTGGTGCTATCCTTCATATTCATCTTCATGTAGGGGATACTCTATTCATATAGCTGTACTAACCAGGATACGTGACAGAGGAAAATGCCTACTCTGCACTTTTTTAATAGCTCAATTTGAGTTCCGAAGTAATGCTGTTCTTGCTGATGATCACTTGGGCTATGTTTCCCCACCTCTGTAGGGATGCATGATTTTTTCTTCTCTACCATTAGAAGTATTGCAATGAAAGTGTTGGCTTGCACTGCATGGTCTCTGGATGGTGTAAAAGTTCTTCTCTGGGTAGATTTTACTTCTTCTCTGTGTTTTTACAAGATCAAACTCCCTTGTTGTTAACCTAGCATTGTAGATCCTTCAAGGAGTAAGCAATACAATATGGTCTAATGGTTAAGTAAGTGTGTTTTGGAGTCAGGAAACCTGGATTTAAGTTCCAGTTGTATTACTTAACACCTGTGCCATCTGGGCAGCTTATTTAACTTGGCCAAACTTCAGTTTATTCATCTGTAGATGAAGATAATTACAGGATCTTCTCCTTACATCCTTATGGTGGTAGCTGCAAGGATTAAATGAAGGTCTCTATGTAAAGTGCTTGGCCTTGCACAGAATAAAGGCCCAATAAATGTTAGCTAGTGCTACAACTATACGACAAGGACTTTATAACTACTACTGTTGTTATTATGTTATGTACAAACACATTCCTCAAATTCCATCAGTGAGTATTATCCTCTTTTATTGATAAGGAAGCAGATTCAAACAAGTCTAGTAATTTACCAAAGGTCACACAACACTATGGGATATCAACAATCATTTCCTGTCTCTGAGTAGTCAAAAACTGATGTCCTTTCCCTGTTTTTAATACTACATTCTCACTCCCTGATATTCCCTAGGTCCTTTCATCTCTTCTTGTTTTCTTCCCCCTTTCACTTCTTACTTAAGACAAACTAAGAGGTCAACTTACTTTTACTGCCCGCCCCCCCAGTTTTTCCTAATTCCTCACTCCCTCCCCACCTCTCTTCCTCATTTTATTCCTAAGGCTTTCCTCTCATGTATAACTGATGGTGATGACTCCCCCTACCCCAGATAGGAAAGAGGAAAGTTAAATTCAGAGTTGGAATTCCCAAAGGGTTGGTTTCCCTGGTCTCCAACCAGGGAATTTCACTGTAATGCTCTCTTTCCCTTTGCAGGTTCTGCCTTTCTCTAGGCTACACCAGATGCTCATCAGCTTTTGCATTTATGGGGCTACCCCGAAATGTCACTGGAAATCCTTCTTTCTTTCCTTCATTTGAGGTGATCAGCTCTCTGTATTCAGCATCTGCTATAAATCACTGCCCTCTCACCTCACTCAGAGGGGGATAAGGTATTTGTCTGATGAAGACAATGGAAAGGAAAATAAAAGGAGTTGCACAAATAGAAGTAGAAGGTTCTAAAATTTGTGACCATGGGTGTTTCAACTAGGTACAACAATCATCCATTCATTCAATCAATCAACGTATATTGACCACTGGCTAGATGTCAGGTACACTCCTGGGAGTGGAAGTCTGATAAGTCCCAATCATTAATTTGTATGCCAATTTACTATCCTGGAATATGGGAGCACATGTCGTGGCTCTTGTTAGGTGAAACAGAAGAAAAATTGATGAAATAAGAGATATACTTGGAGAAACTGTAGAAATAATGCCAGTAATGAGAAAGGACAGGGCAATAAACTAAGACAATCTCCAATGCACAGAGGAGTTAGCCAGTTGTGGGTGACTTTACTGCTCTAAAATATCACTTGCTGGAGAGGGACAGTAACACAACTTTTAAAAACCAATAGTTTAGCAAGATATTTGCCCACAGTGGGTAACGGTAAATGCCACTGATATCAGGAGGTGACAAGATGAAAGTTGTGGTTGAAGCACAAATGAGTGTCTGAAATGGATTTGTTCAGAGTTGTGGAATGAAAAAATGTCATTGTTGGTATACATGACCAACTCAGTGGTGTCTTGCTGACATGTAATATAATAGTGGTAGATCTCAAGGGCTTGCTTTGTACTTTTGATCTGATATGAAGAGATGACAGTTATGCTCTAATTTTCCAGAAGATGAACAAGTGTCTTGTACCAGATATAAAGTGCCCCTAGAAAGCTGAATAGCTGAAATAGTACTCTGAAGGGAAAAAATGTCTTCTTCCCCACAAAGGAAACCCTAGGGCAGAGGAGCAGTTGGAACTAGAAAATATGAAGTCCTAATAAACCAAAACCTTTGGATTATGCCCCTTGTTGTGAATATAGCAGATGGCGGTGAGAAGAATTTCAGGAAACTAGAAATGAGAAATGGTAGACAGGAAAGGAACACATGGATGGTTAGCCAAGGGTCAAAGACTTATCCCTTGAGACAGTTGATTCCCTGATGACCCAGGACCAAGCCAGCATTTTCCAAACTAGTGTTCCATGGAACAATATTTCATAGGATTTAATGTAAGAGTTGCGATTTTATAAATGTTCTAGATTCAAATAAATCTGAGAATTGTGAGTTAAGCAAAACCAAACAGGTACATGTTTTCCCTCTAAGAAAGGAATCTGAGAGCATTTAATGTGATAATACATAATGTGTTCTTCCAAGAGGGAGAAAAAAGTATTTTCCAAACATTAATAAAAGGGCAACTTTTAGCATCTTCCAGAACTTGTATTTTGTGGACGAATGTTTAGGAGATATTGATTTAGACGATTGTTGATATTTGACCTATAAAACTGGCAAACATAGAAGGGCAAGAGCAAGAACTTCTGGCTCACGGGGATTCATACAGATAAACGGATAGCAGTGTCACCTTGTGGAGTGGTCTATTCACAGTATCGTCTCAGGAGGTGGAGAGAAAACAAGTTAGGGAGAGACTAAGCCCCTGGAAGCAGTGCTCAGGTTCCAGCCAGGTTTCTAACCAAATGGGACCTAGGGTGGAATTCCCAATCTCTTGAGGAAACCATGTGCTAGACAAAGAATCCAACAAAGAGGACAAGAAGTATGCAATGCACCAGAATATCATAGTTGCATCATACCAGATTCTACTCCTAATCTATAGTGTCCTGCACAGCCTATAGGACACTACACTATCTGGTCCACCAAATAGCAGAACTACAAATAGAAGATTAATTGCATCTTCTCCACAAAATGGTAGGAGACTAGTAAATGGCATATATCTTGTCCTATTTTTAATTCGGAAAATGAAGGAAATCTTTCTGTACATGTCATATGCATCAGTGAATAGAGTATGGATAACTGGACAAGAATATCCAAGGAGAAATTAGGAAAGAGCTGACAAGTACAGTTCTTGGTGTGGCCTGGGCCGATAAGGTTCCATGATTTTAAAATGCCTACATGATGAATTAGAAAACACATGCAGTCCTCTCTGTTTGATCACATATTTATTCAAAAGCCATTTGGAGCCATCATGATACTCACTGTGCTGCATCCGGCACTACGAAATTTAAAAAGAATAATTAATGTGCTTCTAATTCCAAGCTGACAAGACCTGTCATCTGAATATAATAAACTCTAAAGTGTCTCCTTTCAGCAAAGTACAGTAAGAGGCCAAAAAATGTAATGTCTAGGGTTCTGATGGTAAAGAAACTGATGATGGGTACCACCTGCAGTTTCGTCCCAGTGTTAGTGCCAACATCTCAAAATAATAAATTTATGAGAGTGCCTTCCTAAAGCAAAGGTCTTCACTTTTGCAGACATTTAAAAAGAATATAAACCCTGATGATTTAAAAACGTTGCTCATGTAATCATTGACTAAATATAATGACCAAACCCCTAGTGTAAAATCATGTTAGTGCTTTCCAAGCATTTTTTAATCATGCAATGAATTCTGAGCATTGGAGAGGTAAGATGGTAGCCTTGTCTTCAAGGGATTTACAGTTAATAAATTAAAAAGAACAAATTGTTTTGCAAAAAAGCAGAGTTACATAAGTGGGAACAAGAACCAACAGTCTTGCTGCTTGAGATTTACACAGTTCTGAATTGATTCACAGCTGCCTTGTAGGCTGTGCTGTAACAGACAAATAGCTTTGACAATTGCCTACTTTAATATCTATGTAATTAGGGCACTTTCTAAAATTCTCTATTAAATTGATTGGTAAATAACATTTATGTAACATTAGTTAATTATTAATATTCTAATAACATCTATAAAACATTTACTATGTGTCGGATACTGTGTTAAGTGCTTTACCCACCTTATATCATTTGAGTTTTAAAAACAACATTAAAACTTAAGTTTTATTATTATTTTCAATTTATATATGGGGGAATACAATAGAGAGGTTAACTAATTTGCCCAAAGTCACACAGGTGGGTAGTAAAAATGTCAGGATTTGAACCTCGGCATTATGAATCTAAACTCCAAGTTACTAACCATTAAAGAGAATCATTCAGTGTGCAACAATGAACTTCAATTATCCAACTATTAACTTCATAGTGACTTAATTTCAGTTGATAGAATTGCTATTAAACAGAATAAAACAAAACTCCCTTCTCTTACCAAAGCCTCCAATATTCCAATGTTTTAAAGGAAATGCTGGGCTTCATTCCCAGGTAGGCATAGACTACATTAATTACACTTATCAGTAGGCTAGAGATGGCACTAATTATCAAATGTACTAATAACAGTGATCATACAGAACCTCGGTCAGCCAAAATTTTATAAAATAGCCAACTAAAGAAGTTTGTACATTTGCCAAAACTTTAGTTTTTTGTTCTGTTCTCCACCTCCTATTTCTGCCACTTGATCCTGTGAGTCATCCTAAAGCTTGAACAAGTCCAGCGCTGGAGTCACCCCCGCCCTCATTTCTATTCCCTCTTTCTTGGCAGGGCTTTCATTCGCAGCCTCAGAGAGCCTTAGCTGTTCCCAAGCAAAGCCAACCGCAGAGGAAAAGCTTTTCAACTAAACACACTTAAAAATTAAAGCAATGTCCTTTGGTGTGCCTCCACTCCTTCTCCCATAGTTCTGTAAAGAACAGAAAGCTTCACGCTTTGGGGCTTCAGATGTGACAGAATCTGCATCGTGAGCTGAATGCACCAATGATCTATTTTTCCTAAGTTGTTTCAAAAATCAATTTGGTTCTAACCCTCTCCCTTTGGTTGATGCTGCTTCCTGGTAGATGAGGGTGGTGGCATTTACTGCTTCATAAAATCGTAATGAGGATACATACAAATCTGGTTTTCTCAAGGTGAGGAATTATCACTGAAATAAAACGGTCTCGGTTGAAGCATTTGGGAAGTGATGGGGGCTTGCTTAGATTTTCTGTGAGCAGATGCATTGTATGACTCCAGCAGAATAATAAAAATATGCCCTGGGTCTGCTCAATTGGGTGAGCTACTGTAGCTCCCAGATACACTATCCAGGAAAATGTTCATTATGAACAGTGTACCTTCTCTCATATTAACAACTCACACGTGCACTGAGTTTCAGAGTAACAGAGGATTCCATTTAACAAAACACAACTGCAGATCTTTCACAGCCAGTTTTTGGCATTCCATGTGAAATTAGTGATTCCATCTTAGTATGGCCTGGAGTTAAGAGAAATGAAGGATACTGAGAATGATGAAGTGAAACCGATAAGACCCTCGTGAGAATGTTATTTGCTTGTGCCTTTGAAAGAAGGCAAGCATCACAAGGTTGAGAAATGTCTATGTCAGAAGTTTAAGTAAAAATTTATAAGGGGAGTTATTTTGCCAGATACAAAAAAAAATTCACATATTTGAAAACCTCTACCACTTTGGCATCTCATCTATTCACCAGCAGAATCTCCATATGGCCCTCAACATTCTACACCCCAAGATCCGACTGTGTCCTTCCTTTTAAGTGCCTTATTACTGTTCTTGCTCTTACTTCTATTTGTTCAGTTGTGAGACTACATCAGGATCTATAGGATCTATGAGCTATTCCTTGATAGAGGTAAATAGAGGTAATTATTTACTCTATAATTATTTGTTCAAAATTGTTGAATCTTTACCACCTTCCTCAGACAATTTACCCCTTGCCAACTACTTGCCCACTCTGGACTTCCAAGTTGGTTACTTTAATTCCTATGATTTGCTTTATCTCTTAAATTTCCATTGTCTGTTTCTCTACTCCTGGTGAATGAGGATGTTGAGCATTTCAACAAAACAAAACAGCATCAGGCCTGGCGGACCACAGACTCAACATGACCCAGCACCAGCCCCAGGGTGTGGCCCACAGCACACACCTGTGGATGTACTTTCACAGGCCCAGACTTGATCCTTGAATCTTTGGGTCCACTGTCCCTGCCCAGCTGTTGTACTGTAACCTTCAGGGAGCCTCTGACTCTCTCTTGTGTTCACCTCATAGCTACAACCATGCATTCTGCATCTTGAGAATTTCCAGTATGTTTTATAAACAAGTTGAAAGAGTGCCAAGAATACTTAGCAAATTTCCAGGTAGGCAAGAATGTAGATGGAAGAGAATGTTGTTTCCTTGACGTGAACAGTAATTGTTCTTTAATTGTCTTAACCGAACAACACAACAACACTTGTTTTCCCAAGACAGGGGCTGTACAAATGAAGTAAGCAGACAAGGAGAAGACTGGGAGAAAACATTCTGATCATCAAGGTGAATTAGATCAGGACTTACTCTGAAGAAACAGAGCCAAATATAACAACAAAACAAGCTGTGATGATTCTAATGAGACTCTGGAGTTACCCATTTTCTCCAAGGCCGATGGAGTGAATATTTTCTGTATAAAAAAAGAGCCAATTTTTTTTAACTCTATAAAAGCCAAACTGCCTTAAGTTGATAAACCTATCAATGATCATTTGGTATTTTCTTTCTTCTCATTATGGTCCAGATATATGTGTGCAGATTAAGAGTGGGAGGAGGAAGAAAATAGATGCGTGGACTTTTTTGTTCTGGGGAATAAGTGAACCAATGCCTTGTCTACGTTTTTTGAAAATGTCCTTAAATGCAGTGCAAGCAAATCTGCCTTCTCCCCATAGTTTCTTACCACTCCTCATTCTGTCTTGGGTTATTGCAATCCTTTTCTCCAAGACCAGTATGTGGTGTAGTTACATTAGCAAATAATTCACATCACAAACAGGGAAACTATTTTGCAGTAAATGATGTCCAGGCTGAGGTGAGAAAAACCAGTAAGTCTAGTTTACCTTAAAGACCAATGTTAGAGAATTCTAAAAAATAGTATCTCAATACATTTGGGATACTGACATCAGAGGACTGACAAAGACAGTCAAAGAAATTAAGAATGTATTCAAAACATAGCAAAGTTTCCCCAAAGACACACCCCCTCCCAATCTTTGCTTACTCTCACTTTTTCCCACATCACTAAATTTCCATAGTAGTTACCAGTCGGAAGCACTGATTATGCTGGTTGTACTTTCTATTTCAAGGTTTGTGCATGTATGCATGATCAATGCCTCCAAAAGAATTTTGATCACTTTGAGAGAAGGAGTCATATTTTAAAAAAACATGTTCTGCAAACAAAGTGCTGATATTCTAACCAATTATTAAATTTTTCTCCCACTTATCCCATTTCCATCACCTCAAACCCCCATTCTGCTTACATTTGTGTTTTAATGGGAGAGGGGAGGGCCTGCAGCCTGACTAATCTAGTTTTGGTGGTAGCATTCATTCTTTTATTTGTGCTCTCTTGGAGAAAGTTGCTTAACATAAAGTGTTGATAGTCTACATGGATTCTATAGTCATAAAACTATGTAGTGTCACATTTTTTTCTGTTCCCTTTTTAAACACTGTTCTGAGCAGACTGCAGTTGCCCAATAAACACCTGTTTAAGTGAGCTTTCACAGGTTGATGGATCGACCTACACTCAGGAGGACAAATAGTTCTTAGTACCTGCTGAGACAGAAATGTTACACCCTTTTTCAAGATTCAGAATTATGCCAGGGGACAGATTTGCAGGGCTCAAGAGCTGTTTTTAAACACCTTTGTCTTGGAACATAGACTTAAGGACACTTGCTCTTGTCTTCCCCTCACCCCCTCCTCCTGCTCAGCCCACACATGATTTGAAACAAAACGTTGTTTAGACTTGCAGGCAGCTGAGGAATGGCCTGGGGCTCACACTCATGCTTTTCCAGAAGCCTGTTCTTGACCGGAAGCTGTTTCCAAAGGCAGTTTGGTGGTCTGGTCCTGCCTCACTATTCAATAAGAGACAGGTGCAGGAAAGAAGCAGGTGGAGAGAAGGTCCTTTGGAAGGTGGTGCCTAACACATTTACTCCCTCCCCTACAAAGGAGGTCAGTTCTCTCAATACCCCATCTGACTGGTGTCTATGATAGAACAGGAGGAACAAAAAGACTAGAAATTGAGACCAAAATTTTTTTAATTAAAAAAATTTAAAGTTTTGACATTTAATTTATTAATTTATTATTTATGGGAACTTGGGAAGTCTTTTAATTTCTCTAAACATCCATTTTTCTGATTTGTTAAAGAAAATAATAATGCATGTTTTGCCTGCTGTTGGTATTAAATTTAATGATATATTTTAAAAATATATTAAAAACTTTAGTGTGCCACGCAACCAAATGGTATTATTCTGGTGGCATATGGGGAATAAGAAGGAGAATATTGGAAGAATGGACATCTTTTAGGTTAACTTGACAGAGTAATTTTGATATAATTACTCTATCAGGTTAACCTAAAAGATTAAGTATTTCTGCAAAAATTTAAGGGATATTACACATGACCATCATGCTGTAATTATACAGCAGAGATTTAACCATGTTTTTAGTTCACATAATATTTGATTAGATTTTTATGCTTTTTCTATAGAGGAATATTTGAACAAGTATGGCAATGTTGTAAAAGAAGATACCATGTGGACTTAAAGTATGTAGTATATAATTAATTCAAAATTATTTAAGCAATAAAATGTTCACCTAATAGGTCATTAAGCTACTAGTAAATGTTATATTGTTTTAACTGCACTTAATACCAATTAAAAGCAAAAAGTATATTTAATATTTTGCCTTGAAGGATCTCAGGGTGGAAATTCTAGTACACTTAGTCCTGCCAGTATTACTTACATAAGCAAGAGGACAGGAAGGAAGATCCAGAGGCCCTCTGGACCCCAACTGTCAATACCACGGCAAGGACAGTCATTTTGCATTGTGATCCATGGGAACCCCAGGATTGCTACCGGAGGTGAAAGAGAAAAGGGAGAAGTAAAGTAGGTAGGGTTAAGATCCCTTCCCCACCTTGGCTTCATCTAAAGCAGTTCTGCTATTTTATGTTTTATGTACAAGGCTTTATGTGAAAGTACATTAAAAACAAGAACTTGTCAGCTTCTAAAGATGGTTTTAACCACTGCTGTAGAGGAAAGAACCCTGGATAAGGAATTAGGGAATCTCACCTCTAGTTTTGTGACCCTGAGCAAGTCATTTATCCTTCTTGGAGCATAGGGTTTTGTACCTGTAGAAACAAGGAGATTGAATTAAATATGTTTAATAGTAAACTAATTAAAAGGTTTTTGAAATATGAGTCTTGGGATAAATTCTAGGATGAAATACCAGGAAACTAACATTTCACTTTTAATTCCACCCATAGCTGGTCATTGGAGTATAAAGAGATCTTTAACTACCTAGTCACAGGGAGTTATGTGGCTCATGTCTTTAACTGGCAGAGAATCCCCTTCCTCCCTCACTGAGCATATTCATCTCTTTTGGAACTGGCATCAGTCAGGCCAGACCTACCTTAACTAGTTTATCAGCCACAAAAAAATGCCAGTCCTTCTGTTCAGGGTTATAGATCATGCAGAACCTTTCATAGAGATGACCACAAGTAATTTAATAAAAAATGAATTTATAAATCTGTAGCTTAAAGTCGTATAAGGTATATAAGTCAATTTAAATTATCCCGCATATGAAGACAAAGAAAGCAGAGTAGCTCTATTGAAGTGGTGGGAGTTCAAAGCGATAGAATGCCACAACCTTCTATCACGTCTCCCCACCCTGAGGAACCTCTGTCTGAAAACCACTGCATAACCCATTTCTTTAACTTATTTCCACATATTGAAATTACTATTTTACATTTTATTTTTATTTTTTAAACATCTTCATTGGAGTATAATTGCTTTACAATGGTGTGTTAGTTTCTGCTTTATAACAAAGTGAATCAGCTATACATATACATATATCCCCATATCTCCTCCCTCTTGCGTTTCCCTCCATCCCACCCTCCCTATCCCACCCCTCTAAGTGGTCACAAAGCACTGAGCTGATCTCCCTGTGCTATGCAGCTGCTTCCCACTAGCTCTCTATTTTACATTTGGTGGTATATATGTCCATGTCACTCTCTCACTTCGTCCCAGCTTACCTTTTCCCCTCCCCGTGTTATAATGTCCACCTCATTTTTACCTCAATAATCATGGAATTCAAAATTGGTCCTTTGGGAAAACATTCATAAAAGTCTTCAATTTAAATTAAGGTAGGACTTAAAGTTACTTTATACTTGTTAAGACGGCGATCTAGGAATGTTTGCTTTATGCATTCTTCTCTCTTTGTCCTTGTTCCTGTGGGAAGCAGGGATTAGAAGCTGGGTTGACTCTTGCTCTCTACTTTCAAATAGGGAAATCACCCTGCTTTCAAAATCTAGCACTGCTGAGTACCGCCAACTTTACTTGGATGCAATGCAGGAAAAAAAACCAAAAAAACCCACTGCCTTTAGAACATTAGAAAAATTCTCATTGATATGTTTATTCTTTGATTCCTCAGCACTTTCCTGATGCAAGAATTTAAAAACCTTATACAGGGACTTCCCTGGTGGTGCGGTGGTTGAGAATCTGCCTGCCAATGCAGGGGACACGGGTTTGATCCCTACTCTGGGAGGATCCCACATGAGGTGGAGCAACTAAGCCCGTGCACCACAACTACTGAGCCTGTGCTCTACAGCCCATGTGCTGCAACGACTGAGCCCCCATGCCACAACTACTGAAGCTTGTGCACCTAGAGCCCGTGCTCCACAACAAGAGAATCCACCACAATGAGAAGCCCGTGCACCACAACGAAGAGTAACCCCCGCTCGCCACAACTAGAGAAAGCCCACGCGCAGCAATGAAGACTCAAAGGAGCCATAAATAAATATATATATAAATATTAAAAGCCTTATACAGCCTTAGTAAGAAATGTACTTGAGTTAAATGCACAAAATGAAGCCCTCTCACCTTAGCCACCAGGCCCATACATTTATCAGAGCAGTGCCAGGAGCAGAGGAGAAGGGAATGGAGTATGAGCTCTGCCAACAGACAGCCAAACTGCAGAAGAACTGCTAGGGAAATGTGAGGAGTCAGGTGAGGTCATTGATGGTTAGACAGAGGTGTAACAGTAATAATGCCCAAGAAATGAAGTGAAATTACAGGTATACCCAATACTGGGGAAATCAAAATGGTGTAAGAGAGACATGAAACACCTGGAGTCCATTCTGGGAACTGGTGAGGGTGGGGGAAAGAATTCTGAATGTGACACTGAATGGTTCAACTTAGATAACCTCATGTTTTAGAGGAATTATCCCACACTCTTTAAAAGATGGCAGGATATGAAAACTGATAGGGTAGGTTACCTTTAAAGAGAATAATTAAAGTGCTATAGTTACAGGTGAGGGGAGAATCTTCTATCATTCTCACTGAAGCAATGTTGTCTTGGATGCCAGGTAAATTTCTGGGATTGGGTACTACCAATGCAGCATCAGTTGACCATAGTCACACTCAAATAGGTCCATGAGGGCCAGTAACAGTTCCAAATCACCATCTTTCTCTCTCTGCATCAAGTAGCCCCTAACCTCCTTAAGGCTTAAACTCATCTCCCAACATTGAAACTTAAGTGGCATGTTCAGATGACATTACCTAGGTCTAGCCATCATTCATCCCAATATTACATTTCTTCCTTGGTCCTCCTCTTACCCAAGTTCCTAGAACCTATTGCTATATAATTTAGAAGCAATCAGCATATCCCTGACTTCTATGTCTGACCAACTAGGCCAAGTAATGCTGGAAGAGAGAGGAGTAAGAAAAGATTTCCAGAAATCTTTTAGAAAAATGAAAGACGTAACTTTTCTATTTGAGGACAATGGGCTCAATCATTAAACAGTGAGGATTTTCATTTAGAGTCAAGTCCCTCCAGGTGTTGAAACTGAGGCCCCCTAAAACCAGTTATGATTAACCTCTCTATCCAAAACTTTATTCCCTTTCTTGTCCCACACCTGTTCCCCTCAAGATTAAGGAGTATCAAAGAAAAGGGGGGATTGTAACTGAGCAAGACCCTATGGGGCCTTCCCAAAACAGATTCTCACAATGTCTTCTACCTGTCTCTTGTTTATAGAAAATATTTAGTCTCCCAGGCCTCCCCTGAGTCACAAAAGGCTGGCTCAAGAATTAATGATTGAAAGAATGAGAACTTGTAGTACCAAAAAATAACCATTGGGCCAGGAGAACTGGTAATAATTTAAACAATAGATGAGCCATATAGCAGTCACAGAATCTTTAGTTCTTCCCTGAAGGACATTGATAACAGTGTCTGATACATATTCCTGAGTTATTTTACAGATATTAAAACCCCCACCAGATGAGAGAAGCTAAATGCATGATGGCTAGGAACACATAGCCCCCCAGACCAGCTGGAGCCTGAAGATTGATGATGTTAACCTCTGTGACACCACCCTGTTACCTCACCATCAACCAATCAGAGAATTATGCACAAGCTGACCACATAACCTGTGACTCTCTCCCTCACCTTGTCTTTACAAACCCTTCCCTGAAATCCATTGGAGAGTTCTGGCCTTTCATGCATTAGCCACTCATACTCCTTACTTGGCTTTGCAATAAACACTACACTTTCCTTCACCACAATCCAGTGTCAGTAGATTGGGTTTGCTGCAGGTGGGCAAGTGGACTCCAGTTTGGTTCAGTAACAGTGTCTCAACAGGAATTAGGGGAAAGGATGTAGAAAATCAAGATTATGCAACTATAAAGTCTAAGGATGCCTTGGAAAACATTTTTATTGTCTTTTAAAACGTCCTGAATGGTAATGTATTTACCTGATCTCTTAAAAAACTATTTCTGACATTAGCCTCAGGTGGTCATGAATTTTCCAAGTTTCTTACATGAACACTACTTTTCAAAGTCCCTCCTAACCCCCAAGCCCTATGAGTCTTCTTAATATATCACTAGCCCTAAGTAGACAGGTTCAAATATATGCTCATCCCATCAATACCCAAAGCTCTGAACTGCCTTTTTGTTTAAAATTAAACATATTGAGTACAAAATCCTTAAATTCCCTTTTTGCCTTTCCAGACTTCTTAAATCTCCGTACCTGCTCTTGAATGACATCTCAACCTTAGCTGTACATTGGAATTACCTGAGAAGCCTAACAAAATACAGCAAGATTTTAATTTAATTGGTTTGGTTTGAGATTTGGGCCTTAGGACCAATTTTTAAAATTCCCCAAGTAAATCTAATGTGCAGCTCAAGCTGAGAATCTTTCTAGAGCAATGGTTCTTAATGCATGGACCTACTAAATCTGAAACTTGGGAGATGGGGCCTAGCAAAGTGTCTTTAAAAGCCCTCTAGGGGATTTTGATGCATGTTTAAGATTAAGAACTACTGTTCTAGAGCATAGCAGTAAATACTACGACATTAGTTCTCAAAGAGTGGTCGCCAATCATCACGAGCAGCAGCAAGACCACCTGGGAATTCAGAAGAAATGCAAATTCGTGGGTTCCATCCCCAGGCTTACTGAATCAGAAACTCTGAAAGTGGACCTAGTTATGTGTCTTAACAAGCTCCCAGGTGGTTGAGAATCACTGCACTTTGAGAATAAGAACCAATCAAAATAAAGCTTTTGATATTCAGACATGAGGGAAAAAAGGAAAGAAAGAAAAAGGAAGAAAAGAAGGATAGGAAGGTGGGAAAGCAAGCAAAGGCAGGCAGGAGATTTTTTTTTTTTTTTTTTTTTTGCTGTCTTGTACTAGATGGTTATGGTCGTAATAATTTAGCCCTGTGGAGTAGGTGATATCCTTCTTTAAAGAAGAATGCTACGGGACAAAGAGAAGTCTGTCCCTGGTCAAATCAAGGCAACAGAAACAAGATTTGCACCTGTATCTATGACTCCAAGCTGGAACATTCCCTCTAACAGACTAGGGCATTAAACAGCTATAGACTCTGGGGTGGCAACTGTCTTGCCCTGTTTTTTATGGTTATGCTTGTCTTTGTATAAATAAATCTGTAAAATGTAGCCCATCTGGAAGATGTTAATAATATGAATAATAGTTTATAACTACTGAGTGTTTACTATGTACCAGGCACAATTCTAAGAATTTTCACATGTTAATTTATTTGACTCTCACAACAATGCTATGCAGTGGGTACACTAATCCCTTTCTATATATACGGAAATTTAGGGTTTAGGTCAAGTGCCAAATGTCACAACCACTAGGTGGAGGGGCCTGGGTTTAAAACAGTCTAACCCCAGAGTCACATACTTAACCCTTATAACCAGTGGTTCTTGGCCAGAGGCAATTTTGTGTCCCAGGTGACATTTGGCAATGTCTGGAGACATTTTTGGTTGCCACAAGTACGGGAAGAGTGCTACTGGCAGCTAGTGGATAGAGGACAGGAATGTTGCTAAACATCCTACCGTGTTCAGAACAGTCTCCCAAAGCAAAGTATTGTCTGGTCCAAAGTGTCAATAGCGCTGAGGTTGAGAACCATCCTACACTATCCCAAGTACAGAAGAGTCCCAAGAGAGGCAATTTAATAAGCAAAATATAGCTACTTAAATTACTGTATTTGTATCCTTTTAATCAGTTGTTACCAAAATTTCCTGATGATAAGAATGCCTTGTGACCACAAGCACGGGTATAGAGTCTCTCTGGAACTGAAACCATTCCAGTTTCAGGAGTCAAACTTCACCTAGGTCTGGAAATAGCAAGCAATGTGTAGGGAATAAACGTTGTATCTAGAGGTGCCATTAACGAATGTGGAGTTCGGTAAGCAGAGAGTCCCAAACACTGCAACAATCCCAGGTAATTAAACATGTGTGCTACTCACCTCATACTGTATCAGAATTTATATCTGGCTTTATCACTGTAATTAAGGAAACTAAATTAACCTGCAAACTCCTGCTCCTGGGTGTAATAGGAAGGCTTATCTAAGCTAATTAAAATACTATCAGACTTTGTGCTGTAAAATTCCACTTATAGGTCTGGGTCCATGAAGGGAAAATTTTCTCAAGGCATAATGAAAAGTAGGAGGTCCCTGTGTGAGAGATTAGCTGCTACCTAATAAATATAATTGATAGAGATGGCCAATCTGGATAATATAGGAAGAAAGTCCACTTGAGAATCTGAGTAAGAACAGGAGAGACATGGCAGATAGGCTGGGCTGATCTTTGGACACACAAGCTGTTTCATTGGAACTAAACACACATTGCCCCTTCACTCACCTCTTTTAAGATATAATTCATTTCTCAGAAATAACCATAAATGGAATTGTATGCCTTCCAGTGATTTATGGTTCAGACCAACACTACTTTTGCTACCTCCCCCTCTCTCTCTGTCTGACTCCTGAACTGTCGCTCTTTCATCCCTCACTCCTGAACTGTCTCAAAACTTTACTGCAGCACACACAGATCCCTTGTCATTTCTACCTTGTGTCTTAGTTATTGATCCATATCTTGATGCCTACAGACGCAGAGAACATGAACAGGGTCTTGCAATATCTTTGCAACCTGGACCGCACTATCTAAAATAGGCTAACAAATATTTGCCAAATGGATGCACAAAAATTTAGATGAAAATCTCTCATTCTCATATCTGCTTCTGTCTCCTTAGAGCCACCTCCTCTCCCCCCACCCCCTTAGTAAGATATTCTTGTAAAGACGGGAAAGAGAGCACCATACTTCTTTGTTTTATTTATTGACAACCTAGAATATATTACATTTGAAATCAGGAATCTACTGTCAAAAGAGAGAAAGGCTTAGAAAATGATTTAGTTTAATCTTCTTATTTTACCAGTGATGAAACAGAAGCCCAGGGAGAAAATAATCCCCCAAATTCACAAGACTAAGAAATGACTGAATCAGGAATAGTACTCCTTGACCAGTTTTCAGTAGACCAGTCTTCAATTCTTTAGGACCTTGTTGTGAGAAGGTGGGGGTCAATACAAAGGCAGCAGCTGAGAGCATACGCACCTAGGAGTGTTAACTTATTATATGAGCCAAAGAAAGAGCCCCAGTATGATCAGATCAGCCCCAGTATGATCAGATCAGGCACCGTGGTAGATTGTGTGCTCTACCATGGTGCCTCTACTGCCCATCGCTTTTGGTTAAAGCACGTGTGTCTACAAGTTAGTTCCTGTTACAAAAGAAATGCACACACCAGGACAGGAAATGCATTAAGCCACTATATTAGTGTGGCTGCCAAACAAAATATCATAGGCTGGATGATATTTTGGAATTTATTTTCATAGTTTTAGAGTCTGAGAGTCTGAGATCAGGGTACCAGCATGGTCTGGTTCTAGTGAGAATTCTCTTCCAGGTTTGTAGACAGCTGCCTTTTTGCTGTGTCTCCACATGGCAGCAAGAGAAAAAAAAGAGAGAAAGAGAGAGAGAACTCTCTGGTGTCTCTTCTTATAAGGGCACTAATCTCATCATGAGGGTCCTACTCTTATGACCTCATCTAAACCTAATTATCTCCTCAAAGCCCCATCTCAAATACCATCACACTGAGAGTTATGGTTTCAACATATGAATTGGGGGAGACACAATTCAGTCCATAACAGCTACTGTGAATCATTTGTCCAGCCCCTCACTTACTAGGAGTACGAAGCTGAACAAGGACTCATCCACATCTAGGAAATAGAACACGAAAAGGAGAGAGTAAGATGGGGAGAGTCAGCATGGAGAGTCTGTGTGGCGGTGTCAGGGTCCCGGATGTTGAAGAGAGGGGAAGACAGGAGAGTGCCTACAGTGGTCTCAGCATCATGTTGCCATTTGGCAGAAGCTTGTTTGCAGAAGCTCTTGTAAAAGACAGGAGAGCTTTAGTGAGTAAAACTCCAGATTCAGAAATAGGATGCTTAGTTTTGTGTTCCAGCTCTGTTGTTTTTTTTTTTTTTTTTTTTTTTCTCTTAGCTTTGTTACTGTGGACAAGACACTTCACTTTTCTGAGTCACTGTATATTTTCACCTGGAAATAAAGGACATATCCTCCCCTATCTTTCTTATAGGATGGGCATAAGGAGAAGGAAACATATTATATGTGAAAGTGCTTAACAAACTGTTAGGGACTTTAAAATTGTGGCATGCCCCACACTAGAATTATCATCATAGAATTTAGCAGAGGGGCATGTGATGGACTTATCATCTTTTGTGACTAGTGCACTGGTTTTAAACTTAATGCCCAATTTCTTGGGAAGTCAATGCCCCAGGAAGGTGCTGATGGGCACAGTTGCTCTCCTGTTCTTTGTCATTCACACTTAAATGCACAGCAAGAGCAGAAGTGCCTTTAAAACTAACCTAAGCAAATCAGGAGAGCAGCCAATACGGCATTGCAGACTGTGGCTCCATTTCTCTACATAAAAATATCATCAACCCTGCTGTAGGAATTTCAGGGACATTTAGTGCTTGGTTTGAGATTTGAGCCTTGTTCCTGGTGTTTTGCTGATAATTGCTGTTGTTTTCTTTTTCTTTTTTTCATTCTTTTGATTTTAAGTGGAACCCACTAGGTGCTGCTGCTGTGACAAACTAATGATTCACTGCAGAGAACTGGGGTGTCCTGCCAGCAATTTGCAGGGGAAATAAATACAGGAGCAATCACAAGGATTATCTTCCCAGCCAGCATGATGTGATATAAAACAAAGAATTTCACTGCAGGGAGGAAATGTCCCTCCAGAGTCAGGGAAGTGTGATCTTTGCTGCTTTCTGGATAGAAATTTTGTGGAGGGGCTTCCAAAGTTCAGATGCCCTGCTTTTAGAGAACAACCTCTGACCTAACTTTCAAAGGGCAGGAGCTCTAATGAAACCAGGCAGCGCCTTTTTTTTCTTTTACCCTTTGAAACATAAAAATGTACTCCTCATAGCTAGATAACTTTAAATGACTCCTCCAGTGCCTCTTTCTGTTTATTGAATCACTTTCCTACATCTTGATTTTGCAAGATGAGGCAGCACAAATCAGACTGTTAACATATTTTTGTAGAAAGTGGTCACTCTATGGTGGGAAAATGCACACTGGCATTTCCTCACTTAATGCTACAGAAAAAGTACTAAAAACAAAGAAATGTATTAATTGCTCTCTGCCTGCCAAGTACTGTGCTAAATGGTCTAAAAAAACATTATCTTACATAATCCTCACATCAACTCCAGAAAATAAATACTGAACTTCTACCTTTAGAACCAAAGATGATCTTAGAGATGAATACTAGGACTTCAATAGGGAAGTGCTTTAGTGGTCCAGAGGCCACCACCACCTACCACCCCTGAAACATAATCACTTGTTGTGAAGAATATGAGCTGCCTTACTCAATACCATCCCGACAGATGGCATGCCCAGCATCCGTTTTATCCCATTTCATTATGTATTTTCCCTTATCAAACTTGGTCTTTGGAAATGGTCTCTATCAACTCATTTAGGTTAACAGTCATTGGACTCAGTCATCCAAACTACTTGCATTTCCAGACTCTTCTTTCCTAGTGGTAGAAATTTATTGTGGATACTCAATACATAAACCAGATTACTGTAGCTTTTGTGGTTGGGACAAGGATGGGAATCACGGTGGTGAGTGAGAAATCTGAAAGGCATTCTTAAGATTCTGTGGAACATACTTAAAATCTGGTGATCTGGTGATGTAGACTATCCCCCACCTCCATTTTATAGCTGTAAAAGCTGAGAACCACAGGGAGTAAGCAATCTTCCATTGAAGAAATTACTTATGAAAGGACTAGGATTGGGGTTCAGTTATGCTACAAAACCAATGCTCTTTCCACTAGATTATAAAATTGAGTCAAGAGCTGGCAAATGAAACAAAGAAAGTGATAATAGAGGGAGCAGGAAGAGTTCCAGGAGATTATATTTTTAGGGAAACCAAGGGAGGAATAAATTTCAGGTAAGAAATTTTCAAAATAGACTGCACTGTTGCAGGAAACTCAAGGAGGCTAGAGAGTGAAAAATAATCACTTGATTTGATTATTAGTTTGATTAGTTTAGAAGTCACTGGAAACTGTTGAGAGGATGGTTTTAGGGGAAGAAAATTATGGGACATACACTAAACTGGGGGGATCTGAAAGAAGTGCAGGAAAAAGAAATAATAGAAGACTTCCAGCCATTACAGAGACAAGAGAAGGAAATGGTACCTGGTGTACTAGAATTGATTTTAGGACAGAAGTAACCTAAGAAAGTTTATGGATGAAGAGGGATAGATTGATGATAGAAGAGATCATTGAAGAACAAAATCTGGGGAAATGTTTGAGAGAATGGACCCAAGCCAAAACAATGAAGGGTAAAGATACAGGAAGAATCAGAGGTGAAAAATAAAGAAATGGGGGGAAATCGCTTGGATTTGACCATCTTCTCAGTGAATTTAGAGCTAAGGTCATGACTGCACAGGAGCAGGTAGAAGTGAGGAGGGTTATGGAAACCCTGGATTATCTGCTGTGGGGATGTGAAAAGGAGATAATTCTTTTTTTTTTAATTTTTAATTTTTATTGAAGTGTTGTTGATTTACAGTGTTGTATTAATTTCAGGTGTAGAACAAAGTGGTTCAGTTACACATATATATATTTTTTTTCAGATTCTTTTTCCACTATAGGTTATTAAAAAAGATTGAGTATAGTTCCCTGTGCTATACAACAGGTCCTTGTTGTTTATATATTTTATATATGGTATATATTTTATATATACCAACAATGTGTATCTGTTAACCCCATACTTCTAATTTATCCCTCCCAAGGAGAGAATTCTTAATGACAGTTCTCTTTAATCATTTAAAGAGACAAAGATGAAAAGGGGTAGGAAATTTGGAATGTAATCTGAGTTACTAATATAGGGTTTTATTTGACTAAGGGATCTTGATAGCTGTCGTGTTTTTAATCAAGTCTTTGTGACAAGATAATCAGATGTGGTGAAAATCCAGACTGGTTAGTACATTGCATAATGCCATGAGGCAAGCTCTAAAATGTTTCCAGCAATACTCTGGTATAAACCCTTCAATCTCTCCTGGCAAAGGGCAGAGTACGAAACTGATGTGAACATACACACGCTCACACACACACACACACACACACACACACACACTGAATGATTACTGCTTTAAGTGAATGGTGTAGGAAAGGGAAGAGACAGTAATGATGGAGGGTACAATTTTTGTTTCTGATAGACTTCGGGTCCTCTTGGGCAGGCAGAGTCAGCCCTCACTGGGAAATAACTTGAGCATTCAGGGTAAGCAATATTGTAACCATGGTACCAAAGAGAACCAAATGCCTAAGAGCTGATCATTTGTACATAATGTAGCTACCATGGGCTGGCTATAATCACAGAGCCTTCCCAGAGTTTGGACATGAACAAAGAAGTATTTAAGTTTCCACAATTAAGTGTTAATGTTCCTTTCAGCTAGAATGAATAATTTAATTATTTTTTCAATTCTCTGAATAAATATAGATAAGAAAGTCTGAAATCCCACACCTGAGAAGCTATTTGAGGTTAATTTATTATAGATGAAACTTTTATTTTTTCAGTAAAAATTCACTTTATTATATTTACCTCAATAAATCAGGCATTGGTGTATTTCTTAAAATTATAGGTCCTTTTACTGTGCATTGTTAACTGGCCTATACCTTGGTAATTATTGTAGATTTTCTTTCTCTATTTAATTAGGTGATTTTCTTTGTACTTTATATAATTACAGTATTTGTCTTCTCCTTTGTTTGAGGCAAAATTGTAATCATTCGTTCTACTACCTGAGGCTGCTAAATGAATATTTACTAAAATAGAAAAATAAGCCACTGAGAAGGGTATAATTGTATCTGAACCAGAAAATTTTCATTTCACATCCATCATCTTAACTTCATTGTGGCTGCTGAACTCACAATGAAAAGGTACAAAAGCCCCAGGGGAATAGAGAACAGTAACATCATTACATTTTTACAGAAAATAAGTTTCTAAGAATTCAGTGCAAACAGCATCCCCCTCCTTCCACATAGTCTGCACCTCCCTGCTTGGTCACAGTCAAGACCAGAAAGTAGGGAAGAATGACCATGACTTAAACAAACAAAAAAGTGGAGTGGGAACAGGGAAAGAGAAGACTGTAGTAATAGGTCTCAATGAGGTATACCCCATTGAAAGTAAAACCTCAACTAGCAGAATTCTTAAAGATAATTAAATTCGATTAACTTCTTACCAGGTGAGATGGTGAATTTTTTGTGTAAAATTGTCTGGACCATGGTACCCAGATTTTCTCTTCTGGATATTTCTGTGAAGGTTTTTGTTTTGGGGTTTTGTTTTTTTTTTTTTTTTTGGATGAGATTAACATTATGTTGAGTGAAGCAGATTACCCTCCACAATGTGAGAGGGCCTCATGCAATCAGTTGAAGGTCTTAACAGAACAGACTGACCTCCCCTGAGCAAGAAGGAATTCTGCCAGCCTTTGGACTCAGACTGCAACTCCTCCCTGGGTGATCTGCCTGCCAACATACCCTGCAAATTTTGGACCTACCAAGTCTCCACAGTTGTGTGAGATGATTCCTTAAAATAAATTATACACACATACACACACACACACACACACACACACACACATATATATACCCACACGCATACACATATTCTTCTGGTTCTGTTTTTGAAGAACCCTGACTAATATATCTGATTAAACACTGTTATTATTATTGCCATTACTGTTATTTTAATCAGAAAATATTTCCATCTGAACTGCTTTGAGTAACAGAGAGAACATGATATATTGGCAGAGACTTGGAATCTGAAAATCTGATTATAGCCTATATTATATGGACCAGAGTCACTGCACTTCTCTCTGGAACCTCAGTTTCCTCTTCTGTAAGATGATGGGGGTACGCAGGGACTGAGCTTCCTTGCCAATGTGGTATTGAATATATGACACATTTATTTGTTAACCACTCCCAGATAGATTATTTTTAGTGATAAATCACTTTCCTTTTAATGTGCAATAGTAAATTATTGCCCCTCTGGTCAGAGTCAACTATAAGCTTTGTTACCATTCATTACAGTGTGTGGGGGTAAAATGGATACTACTCAGGCCTTATCTCACTGGGTCTCTTTGTAACATTGCAAACTGCCATCACTCCTTTGCTGAAGGCCTCTTCTTCTCCCTTGGTTTCAGCAATATATTTACTTCTGTTTCTGCTCCAGGCAGAGACAATAACTGGAAAAATATTTACAATAAATATGGCAAAAGTTTGAATTTCCTAATAAGAAAGAAATACAGACAAAGCAGTAAAATTTCAATGGGGCAAAAAACAGGAACTGAAAATTGTCAAATAAGGAGATTCAGTGGCTGGTAAATATTGAAAAAATATTTCAACTCATAATTAATCAAACAATTACCAATTATGATAATGTGATGGAGCTTTCATCCATAAAATTAACAAAGGTTTCTCTATTTTAATTCTATACCTGACTCAAGGGTGTGGTGAGCCTGATATGGGTGGTATAAATTGGTAGAGAACTTTTAGAAGGCAATTTAGCAATGTGTATCAAGAGACTTAAAATATTCAAGCCCACAAATTTATATCTAGGGACCTTCCTTATGCATTATACATAAACCAAGAGTGTGGGGGGAGTTTATATAAAGAGGTACTTATTACAGCATTATGTAAAATAACAGAAAAAGGAAAGAATAGTCAATAATAAAGAAATGGATAATTAAATTATACATTCACTTGATTAAAAAAAATTAAGCAGCCATTGAAAATTATGCTTATTTAGAAAACATCAGAAAACATTTACATAATAATGTTAAATGAAAAATAAAACAGGATACAAAGCTATACTTAGAATAAATTTCCCTAGAAGACTTTTGCTCCATTACCTATAAGGCCACAGAGGCCACAGATATGGTGACAATTCCATGGCTCTTTCCTCATCCAGAAAAGGTGAATTCAAAGGAGATGTCCCAAGGAAGGCTGGTCAGGAGAGGGTGAATTTTTGATGGTGTTGTTGATTCACTGGTGAGCCAAGCATCGTACCACGTGGGCTAAGCTTTCAGTCCTGCTTGCAAAACCCAGCCCTGCCATTTCTCTCTAGTCTTTGGTTTTCCCCTCAAACATTTTTAGCTTCAGCTGTCCTATCTATGAAAGGGAAACATTAATGTTAATTAATACATTATCAAATATTATCCACATAAGTATTAGAATTAAATAAATTATGTAAATCACATCATAGTGCCTGGCACACTGTAAGTGCTTAATAATTGCTGGTTAATTTTATGCTAGGAAGGTTTGCCTGATGAAATAAAATGTATGTTCCAACATGTTCCATTAATTAATTGACTCAGTTAATTAATACTTAATGGCATTAATAGTCATTAATGGCATTAATAGTCAATGTGGAAAACTAACTACTTTTTTTTTTTTACATATACATGTATTTATTCTTTTTCAAATTCTTTTACCATTTAGGTTGTTACATAATATTGAGCAGAGTTTCCTGTGCTCTACAGTAGGTCCTTGTATGTTATCCATTTTAAATATAGCACTGTGTACATGTCAATCCCAAACTCCCTAACTATCCTTTCCCCTCACCCTTCCCCCCAGTAACCATAAATTCATTGTCTAAGTCTGTGAGTCTGTTTCTGTTTTGTGAATTAGTTCATTTGTATCGTTTTTTTTTTAGGTTCCGCATATAAGTGATATCATATAGTATTCCACATTCTCTGTCTGACTTACTTCACTCAGTATGATAATCTCTAGGTCCATCCATTAATACTCATTCTGGAAACCTAACGACTGCTTGACATAGTCTGATGTGTTCCATTTCTGGTAAATTGGCTGTAGTAATGAACACTACCTCATGGGACTGTGCAGCTGGTAGGAAACTGAATGAGATAATGCATTGCATGTACTTACCAGAGTGCTTGGCACATAGTAAAAAAATCAATGAAATGTTAGCTTTAAAAAACAAAGAGCATAATCTTCATCTATAATTTGTTAAACAAAAGCTTTCTCCATCTACATTGACCAACTAAATTTATATTGATTGATTACTATGAGCCAGAAATCGTGTCAGTGCAACACAGATTCACACATTCACAACTATAAGAACCGACAAAGCAGAAGTCTGTGCCAAGTGCTAAGGGAAATAGCTCTCTTTGTGCCTCAAGGAATTTTTTTCTCTAAATATATTGTGCTTCTGTTTTCTCTCCACAGTTGCTCCAAAAGGGGCATAATTTCTATCTAAGGGGCTAGCAATAGAGAGTTTGGCAGAATAATGACAACAACTAAGGGAGTTTAAAAAGGATAAATGTGACTTGGGTAATTGGATAGTGATTTTTTTTTTTTTTTCAAATATGGGAGAAAAGAGTAACTAAGAACAGCAGAGTTTTCTAATTTGTATTTCACTTAAAATGCCTCTGTGTATTTCCTGAAACGTTAATGACAAAATTAGCTCCAGGGGGTGTGAAAAAGAAACTATCCAAGGCTTGAACAAGAAGGCGCCACACATGAAATAGTCCCCAGTGTGTGTTCCAGATTAGAGCAGAGACAGGCGATCTGGAAGCAAGAGTAAAATGTAAAGGATTATAATTGCAAACAGTAGTGTTTAGGAAACATTATCAACCACGTGGTGGAATGGAAAAGCTCAATGGGAAGATGTAAGAAGCAGGAATAAACAATAGCATGCTGCTACTACTAACCATGTGGTAACACTTTGAGTTCAAGTATCTCACTTGCCCCGTGTGCCCATACAAAATATATACAGAGAGAGCTCTTTAGGAAGGGAAGATCATGAATCTCAATGGATCTCCAAACATCTTTAGGACAGAGGAAAAGGAAATGGTCTGTGGTTTTAAAAATAATTAGTAACATTTACAGTTTTCAAGGCATCTTCACCAACATTATTATATTGATAGTCACCAAGCCAGGCGTGTTAGAAAGAGGAAGCATTAGTTCCATTTAAAGTAGGAAATGGGGACTTCCCTGGTGGTGCAGTGGTTAAGAATCCACCTGCCAATGCAGGAGACACAGGTTCAAGTCCTGGTCCGGGAAGACTCCACATGCCGCGGAGCAACAAAGCCCGTGTGACACAACTACTGAGTCTGTGCTTTGGAGCCCACAAGCCACAACTACTGAGCCCACAAGCCACAACTACTGAAGCCCATCTGCCTAGAGCCTGTGCTCCACAACAAGAGAAGCCATCGCAATGAGAAGCCCACACACCACAATGAAGAATAAACCCCACTCTCTGCAACTAGAGAAAGCCTGCGCACAGCAACAAAGACCCAACACAGCCAAAAATAAATAAATAAATATATTTAAAAAGTAGGAAATGGAAGCACAAGGTAGGCAGAAAACAGAGCTGAAACACAGAACTTGGTCTTTGGGGTACAAAGTCCAGGCTTCCCTCTCCAACTGCTATAAAAGGAGAGACTTGGGGCAAAAACACTGCTTTTTGTGATGGTTAATGCCAATGTAGTGTTACAGAACAGTTCTGTGTTTTTTCGGATTAGTTGTGTTGGCACAGTTATTCACTTATATTAGTATTCTCACTTTTGTATTCTTATTTGACAGAAAGCCATGTGCTTACCTGTTGTTGACCACAAGATCTTTCCACCAAAATGTAGACAATTACAGCAGTTTTGTTATTTTTTTCTCTAAGAATTTCCCTAGGTTGTCAATTTCTGGCTCCCTTAGTTGCATTCCCCCAGTGCTTCTTGAACTTGGATCTACCATAGGGATCACTGGTGATCTTGTTAAAGTGTAGATTGTTGTGTTAGTTTATGACTTTTCTCTGACTATTGGAGCCATATAAAGTAAAACTAAATAACACTAAACACTGAGTTAACTAAATATGTTTAAATAAAATGAAACAAGTTTATATCGTTAGAATATGATCTTGGCAAAATCCTTCTACCAAATCACTGATTTCTGGCCATGTGAATCTTCAATAAAATACTCATCTGGGGACTGAAACCTTTGCCAGAGCCATGTTACATTTATTCCTCCCTAGGGGATCTTAGAATTGCCCTGCTTTCCACCCCTCAAGACTTCCCGTGGCTTAAGCTCACTTTTCTGTGTGTCTTCCAGTGCTTTCTTAAATGTGTAAAGGAATCGCCTGAGAATCTTGTTTAAAGGCAGATCCTGACTCAGTAGTTCTGGAGTAGAACCTGGGATTCTGCATTTCTAACTCATTCCCAGGCGCTGCTGCTGCTGCTCTAGGGACCATACCTTTAGTAGCAAGGATTTAAAGTATTCAGGTTTACTCTCTGCACATACTTTCTTTCCCTTGGAGACTTCAATTGTTCATGGCAGCACGTTTTCTTTTTAGAGCTATCCATAGAGTGAACATTTATATCATTGTGTGTTAGTGCCATTATGTACAAATTAGCTTTTCTTTTTTTCCTTTTCTATCTTTTGGTTTTCTCTATTGTTAAACAGCTTTTTTGAGACACAATTCACATACGATTTAAAGCAGACAATTTAATTGTTTTTAGTATATTTACAGGTACATGCAAATATCACCACAGTCAGTATTAGAACATTTTTATCACCACAAAAGGAAACCATAGATGCTTAACATCATGAGCCATTAGGGAAATCAAATCAAAACAACGATATACCAATTTTCACCCATTGTGATGGCTATTGTTTTGAAAAATGGAAAATAGAAAAAGCAGGTGTTGGCAAGGTTGTGAAGAAATTGAACACTTGTGTTACCAGTGGGAATGTAAAATAGTGAAGCCACTGTGGAAAACAGTTTGGTAATTTCGTAAAGGTTAAACACAGAATTACCATATGACACTCTTCTATCAGTAATTGACAGGTCCAGCAGGCAGAAAATCAGTAAGGATATAGTTGAACTCAACAGCACCATCAATCAAGAAAATCTCATTGACATCTACAGAATGCTTCATCCAACTAAAGCAAAATATACATTCTTTGCAATCTCACATGGAACATTCACTAACACAGATCACATTCTGCACCATAAAACACATTTTATCAAACTAAAAAGAATAGAAATTTTACAGTGTGTTCTCAGACCTCACCGGAATTAAAATAGAAGTCAATAACAGAAAGAAAGATAACTGGAAAACCCCAAAATACTTGAAGACTAAACAACACATTTCTAAATAACACATGGGTTAAAGAAGTCTCAAGAGAAACCTTGAAATATTTCAAACTAAAGGAAAATGAAAATATAATTAATCAAAATTTGTGAGATGCAGTGAAAATAGGGATTGAGGGAAATTTATAGTATTTTATAGGATTTTTATAGGATTAGAATAGAAGATATATATAAAGTCAATAATCTAAGCTTCCACTTTTGGATTAACAAAGAGGAAAATAAACCCAAAATAAGCAGAAGAAAAGAAATTTTTAAAATTAGAGCAGAGGCTTCCCTGGTGGCACAGTGGTTGAGAGTCTGCCTGCCAATGCAGGGGACACGGGTTTGGGCCCTGGTCTGGGAGGATCCCACATGCCGCGGAGCGACTAGGCCCGTGAGCCACAGTTACTGAGCCTGCGCGTCTGGAGCCTGTGCTCCACAACAAGAGAGGCCGCGATAATGAGAGGCCCGCGCACCGCGATGAAGAGTGGCCCCCACTTGCCACAACTAGAGAGGGCCCTCGCACAGAGGCGAAGACCCAACACAGCCATAAATAAATAAATTAATTAATTAAATAAAACCCAAAAGTTAAAAAAAAAAAAGAGTCCGCAGAACTGAACGTCCTTGCCCTTAAAAAAAAATAAAATAAAAATAAAAAAATTAGAGCAGAAATCAGTGAAATTGAAAACAAGAGATCAATAGAGAAAATCAACAAAACCAGAAGCTAGTTCTTTGAAAAGATCAGTAACATTGATAAAACCCTAGCTAGGCTAACTAAGAAAAAAGGAGAGAAGACACAAATTATTAATATCAGAAATGAAAGAGGAGAAATCACTACTGAATTCATAGATATTAGAAGGATAATAAAGGAATATTATGAAGAACTCTATGCCTGTGAATTTGATAACAGACGAAATAGACCAATTCCTTGAGATATAATCTACAAAATTCACACAGGGGAAATAATAATCTGACTAGGACTGTATCTCTTAAATAAATTTAGTCAATAATAACCTTCAGAACAGAAAGCACCAGGTCCAGATGGACTCACTGACGAATTCTTAACAAACATTTAAGGAAGAAATAATATCAATTCTCAGCCATCTCTTCCAGAATAGAAACACTACTTAGCTAATTTAATGAGTCCAGGATTACCCTAATATTCAAACAAGACAAAGATATTACAAGAAAGTAAAGCTACTGGCCAATACCTCTCATAAACCTAGATGCAAAAATCCTCAACAAAATAGCAAATTGACTCCAACAATGTATAAAAGCATTATACACCAAAATGACCAAGTGGAATTTATTCCATGTATACAAGGCTGGTTCAACCTTCAAAAAATTAACTAATATCAATCAACATATCAACACATTAAAGGAGAAACATGTGATCATATCAATAGATGCAGAAAAAGCATTTGAAAAAAATCTAACACCCATCCATGATAAAAACTGTTAGCAAACTAGGAATAGAAAGGTAATTCCTCAATTTGCTAACATCTACAAAAACCCTATAGATGACATCAAACTTAATAGTGAGAAACTATATACCTTCTCACTAAGATCAGGAAGAAGACAAGAATGTTCATTCTCCCCACTCTATTCAACATTGTACCAGGAATCAGAGCTAATCGTGGGTGAGGCTGGTTCTGGGGCTAGTGCCAGTGCACTGATGGGCAGGGACATGTCCTGGGCTCTCTAGTGGATGGGGCTGGCTCCTGGGGTTGCTGGGGACTCAGGGGGTCCTAAGGCAACCAGCCTGCTGGTGGGTGGGATATCTCTACCCAGCTAGTTGCTTGTCCTGAGGCATCCGAGTACTGGTGCTGACAGGCTGGTGGGTGGGGCTGGGTCTCAGTGCTAATAAGCTAAAGGGAAGATTGCAAAATGGCACTTGCCAGCACCAATGTCTTCATGGTGGAATGAGCTCCCCAAAAATGCTGCCACCAGCATCTGTTTCCCCAAGATGAGCTCCAGTTGCCTCCTGCCTTTCTGGGAGGCTCTCCAAGATCAGCAGGTGCATCACACCCAGGCCCCTTTCAAATTAGTGCTTCTGCCCTGGGTCTTAGAGAGTGTGTGAGATTTTTTGTGCACCCTGTAAGAGTGAAGCCTATTTCCTACAGCCCTCTGGCTCTCCTGAAAGTAAGTCACACTGGCCTTCAAAGCCAAACCTTCTGGAGGCTTATCTTCCTGGTGCAGGATTCCCAGGCTGGGGAGCCCAATATGGGGCTTGGGCCCCTCGCTCCTTGGGGAGAAGCTCTGCAATTGTAATTATCCTTCCATTTTTGGTCACCTGCCTGGGGGTATGGGTCTTGACTGTACCCTGTACTTCTCCTACCCATCTTGTGGTTCCTCCTTAATGTCTTTAGTTGTAGAATATCATTTCTGCTAGTGTTCAGGTATTCCTCATCAATAGTTTCTCTGTAATCATTGTAATTTTGTTGTGCCCATGGGAAGACGTATGCTCAGATCTTTCTACTTTACCATCTTGGCCACACCCCTTTCTGTGGTTTTGTCTTTGATGAAGTCCAGCTTGTCAATTATTTTTTTTGTTACTTGTGTCATATCCAAGAATCCTTATTCAAAACCAAGTTCATGCAAATTCAACCTTTACTTTTCCCTAAGAGTTTTATGGTTTCATTTCTTATATTTAGGCTTTTGGTTAGTTTTAAGATAATTTTTGTATATGGCTTGAGGTAAGAATCCAAATTCACTCTTTTTGCATGTGGCTATCCAGTTTTCCCAAAATCATTTGTTGAAAAGACCATTCTTTCCCCATAGATGGTCTTGGCACCCTTATCAAAAAATCACTTGACCATAACTAAGTGGGTTTATTTCTGGATTCTCAGTTCCACTCCATTTATCTATATGTGTTTCCATATGCCAGCACCACACTGTCTTGATTACTGTTGCCTTGCAATAGATTTTGAATTGGGAAATGTCAGCTCTCCTACTGTGTTCTTCATTTAAATATTCCTTGCAATTCCATGTGAATTTTAGAATCAGGTTGTCATTTTCTACAAAAAGTCAGTTGAGATTCTGCTAAGGATTCCACTGAATCCACAAATCAGCTTGAAGAGTATTGCCATATTAACATGTTAAATCTTGCAGAATATGAACATGGGATCTTTTCCCATTTTAAGTTTTTTTAAATTCCTTTCAATATTTTTTAATAGTT
Source organism: Balaenoptera acutorostrata (assembly GCF_949987535.1). Lineage (NCBI taxonomy): Eukaryota > Metazoa > Chordata > Mammalia > Artiodactyla > Balaenopteridae > Balaenoptera > Balaenoptera acutorostrata. Next base: position 16,820,738 of record NC_080075.1, on the reverse strand, counting down.
TTCAGGGTGTGAGTTTTGTACTTCTTTTTCTAACTCTATCCTTAAGTATTTTATTCCTTTTGATGTTATTGAAAATGGAATTGTTTTCTTAATTTCTCTTTCTTTGATAGTTTATTATTGTATAAAAATGTAACAAATTTTGTATATTGACTTTGTATCCTGCAACTTTATTGAATTTGTTTATTAGTACTAACAGATTTTGGTGGATCTCTAGGATTTTCTGTATATAATATCACATCATCTGCAAATAGAAACAGTGTTACTCTTCCTTCTGATTTGCATGCCCTTTATTTCTTTTTCTTGCCTAATTGATCTGGATAGGATTTCCAGTACTACACTGAATTAAAATGGTAATAGTGGGCATTCTTGTCTTGTGCCAGATCTTAAAGAAAAGTTTTCATCTTTTCACCATTGAGCATGATGTTAGCTGTGGGCTTGTTATAGATGGCCTTTATTATGTTGAGGTATGTTCCCTCTATACTTACTTTGTTAAGAGTTTTTGATCACAAATGGATGTTAAATTTTGTCAAATGCTTTTTCTGCATCTATTGAGATGATCTTATGTTTTTTATCCTTCAATTTGTTAATACAGTGTATCACATTGATTGATTTGTTAATGTTGAACCATCCTTGCATCCCTGAAATAAATTTCACTTGATCATGGTTGTATGATCTTTTTAATATCCTGTTGAATTTGGTTGCTAAGATTTTGTTGAGGAATTTTACATCTATTTTCATCAGGGATATTGGCCTGTAATTTTGGTTTCTTGTTATATCTTTGTCTGCTTTTGATATTGGGGTAATGCTCAACTTGTAAAATAAGCTTAAGAGGGTTTCCACCTCTTCTAATTTTTCAGAGTTTTACAAGGATTGGTATTAATTCTTTTCTAAATATTTTCTTAAATTAATCCATGCACTTGTCTTTGCTGGGAATTTTTTTTTTGGTTACTGAGTCAATCATCTCCCTATTGGTCTATTCGAATTTGTTTTTTTTTTTTCTTCATGATTCAGTATTGGTAGGTTGTATGTTTCTAGCATTTATCCATTTCTTCTAGGTTGTCCAATTTTTTGGTGTATATTGTTTATAGTAGTCTCTTATGATTCTTTGCACCTGTGTAGTGTCAGTTGTACTGTCTCCTCTTTCACCTATAATTTAGATATTTGAGTTCTCTCTCTTTTTTTCTTGGTTAGCCTAGCTAAAAGTTTGTCTATTTTGTTTCTCTTTTCAAAAACAGCTCTATCCCTAATGAAGGTGTCTTAAAAGTTGGCACACTTGATGTGGAGTCCAAACTTTTCACTTTAAGGAGAATCTGGGAGTTGGGAACTCCCTTCTGATTTCATAATGCTGTGCCAGGGGTGAGGGTTATGGCTATAGCGTGTCTCAGCCTTTCCTACTTGTTTTGACATGGGCCTGATGTGTAGCAGTCACTCAGCTAGGTTCTGGATTTCTTTCAGAGGAAATTGCTCCATGTGTAGTTGTACATTAGGTGTGTCCATTGAGGAGGGCAGTTCAGGCACCTCCTATGTTGCCCTATTGGACTGGAAATTGACATCATTATAGTTGGATTATTATTATTTTTTTTAATCCAGTCTGACATTCTCTGCCTTTAGATTGAATTACTTTAACCATCTACATTTAATGTTTGTATTCATATACAGACAATCCTTATTTTTCAAAGATACCATGTATGTGAATTCATGTACTCATTAACATTTATTTGTAACCTTAAACCAATACTTGCAGTGTTTTGGGAGCCACTTGCAGACAAGCATAGAGCAGTGAAAATTTTGAGTCTCTTGGCATGCACATTTCAAGCTGAGGTCAAACAAGGTAACACACTGCCTTGTTTCAGCTTAATACTGTAAACAAGTGTTCTTTTCATGGTCTGTCTAGTGTTATATTGTTTTCATTTTTCTGCTTTTCATTGGTGATTTCTCTATTTATAATGGCCCCCAAACATAGTGCTGAAATGCTATCTACCACTCCTAAGTGCAACAAGGCTGTGATATGCCTTATGGAAAAAACCTATGTCTTAGATAAGCTTTGTTCAGGCATGAGCTATAGTGCTGTTGACCATGAGTTCACTGTAAAGGAATCAACAATGCATATTCAGTCAGTCATCCTTAAACAGAAACACATGGAAAATGTGGATCTGTATTGATTGTTTGATGAAATGCTGTGATCAGAGTTTCACAAGAACCTAACTCTGTATTTCTCCTAGAAGAGATGATTCAGTCATCACTAACTGAGTATTTGTGGTGAGTTTAGAGAGCATAACTACCACAAATATTGAGAATAAATTGTAGTTTGACTTATGTCTGCATTTTATCTTTTGTGTCCTGTATGTCTTATTTGATCTTTTTTCTCCTTTATTGCTTGTTTTTACATTAAGTGAATATTTTCTAATGTAGAATGTTCATTTCTTTAATTACTTTTTCATTATATTTTGAGCTATTTTTATAGTGGTTGCTTTAGGGTTTACCATATATATCTTAACTGATCTGAATCAGCTCAGGAAATAGATTCAGAAGGAAACCCATACCGTTCAACCACATTCACCTAGGACTTAGCCTTAGCTTGGGTAGGATGAGAAATACTGATATCTTGCTCATCCCTACCCTGTCTGTGTGCTGTGGTGAGTGGGAGCCCTGAGTTCTTGACTATAGCAGTCTGGAGTGGAATATTTGCCTTGATGAGCTGGGAGGAAGTGGTTCTGATTCAAGTACAACAACACACACACACACACACACACCACACCTTTTTACAGCTTTCTCACAAATGCTTTTGAGTAGATGTTTCTTTATTTGCTTTTTGCACTTAGGACCATTTTAAATAGTTGGATTTTTATAGTTTTTACTAGTTTCACTGGGAAGCAGGACAGTGGAGGTCCCCACACTGTCATGCTGGAAGTCAACCTTTATTTTCTATTTTAATGTATTATTATTTATGTGAATAATAATAATATAACAGTAATAATGTCTAATATTTATTGTCTATTATAGTATGCTTACTAGTCCAGCTCATTTATTCACATTATTTGTTATTATCAAAATAAGTCTACCTAATATTATATATGTGCACAGATACACATGTATAGGTATCTGCCTATAAGCATATATGTATATATATAATTATATTATATATTATTATTACCATGATACAGTGTTAATAGAAATGTAAATTTTTTCAGCTTATTGAGCTATAATTGACAACAGTATATAGATTTTTAAAGAAGGAAAACAAAATAAAAGTAGGGATGGACATACAAGGAAACAAATTTCTCCTCTTTCCTTATTTTGCCAGAAAAAGTCCTAACAGTTACTGTGTTCAGTTACTAGAAAGATGGCCTTTTCCTTACATTATTAATCTGCATGAAATCCTTATAGAAGTGGCAGTTGCAACTAAGCATTTAAAAATCCTGAAAATTCCAGCCAAAGTTGTGCTCAACATCCCGTCTCTGCCATTAAGATTGTTTTGCCAGCTGCTTATTGCAATCTTTCTTGACTTCTAAGTGAACAGCTAAGTTTTAAGATCAGAAAACAGCTGGGAATAATTCAAATGCAGCTCAATTTTTCTCCAGGGGTTGAGCAATGGTATTCTCATCACAAATTCATAGGTGGACTCAGTGAGCACAAATACACAAACTTTTTTTTTATGAAAAAGTGCTTATCTTTAAGCAATGAAGCCTCACAAATCTCAGCTTGTAGGAAACATTTATCCTTAATATGTTATGTAATCAGAAGGAGGCACTCATCTGGCTTAGTCACTCCAAGCACTTTCCACCTGGGATCTACTGAACCCTGCAGGGTTTAAAGGGTATGTGATGTTTTGCAAGTACTGGTTGGCTCAGGGAGGGAGCTGGAGCAGTGGAGGCTGGGAGTGGCAGCCTATTCCACTTCGGATATAGGGAAAGAAAAGATAGGAAAGCATGACTAGTCATAGGCTGAAATCAGATAAGAGAAACAATTGTTCCTAGAGTCGTAGAGCTGAAGATATATTAAAGAGGCTTAGAGGAAAAAAGAGAGGAAGCCAGACCCTAATCAGTTTGAGATCTCTGGTTCTAGCCAAGCCAAAATGGTAAGCAGAGGAGGTGCAAGTCCTGACAGCCAACCCCAGGGGAGCCAGGGGTTGGCCAATGTTTGGTGTTAGCACTGGGAGATTGGAGATAATGGTCTGGAATAAAGATGGGCTGTATTTCAGCCCTGGTTTGCAGGTTTACTTATTTATTCAGTGAATAATTTTTGAGTACCTATTGAGTGCCAACACTCTTGTAAGCATGGGGGAATCAATGATGACTAACACAGGAAGTTCCTTCTTCTCATTGTAGCTTGGGGTTGTGGGGAGAAAGAAGAGAACAATAAAAACAAGGGAAAAAAAGTTTATAGATGGTATTAAGTCCTCTTTTACAAAGAAACACAGAATAAAAGGATGAAGAATTAGGGTGGAGATGTAATCAGAGGAATGACATAATCTGATTTGCACTATTGAAAGTCCAATCTTACTGCCATGTAGAGAATGGCTTCTAAAGTTGCCAAAGGACACCAATTAAGAATTTATTGCAAGCACCAGGTAAGAAGCCATGCTGACTTGAGTTTTAGTGTGTAGGTATAGTGTGTCGCATGTTGGTATAGTGTGTATTGCGCAGGTATAGCTGTGGAAATGGAAGGCAGAAGTCATTTAGGGATAAAAACCACAAGGCTTAGTTGTTTGACTGAATGTAGAGATGAAGGAAAGGGAGGGAACAAGGAGAGTGCTCCGGTTTTTGAAATCATCAGTGGGGAAGATGGTGATATGATTAACAGGGATAGAAATTACCAGTTCAATTTATTTTTAGGTCAGTGGTACCTTCTCAAAGTGGTAGTATTCTTCAACTAACAACGTTACAGATTTAAGAACAATTAAATCATCTCAATCAAATCCTTTTATTTTATCCTCCAAGAACTAGGAAATAATATTGGTAGACAACTTCAGGAGGTGAGCAGGGCATCTGAAAATGTATATCTTAGCCTGGGCTCTCTAGGAAGCAGAACCTGAGTCAGAGTTGTCACCAGAAGACAAAGACACCAACTCCACAGTCCTATTTGGCCAAGACAGCCCACAAGGCTAAGGAATCAGTGTGTGGAGTATGTAGAGGTAACACCAATGTTGAGGCTTCATGCCACTATCAATCTTGCCATGTTAAGATGATCATTATAACCTTGTTACATTATACTCTCCATTTCCCTTCCCCTGACTAATATAATTGCAAATGAAGCTACATTTTCATAGAATTGCTTTGGATTTCTTTTTGGTCAAGTAAGGCAAGTCTCAGCAGCTTAAGTTAGTTTAACTACCCTTCACAAGTTAGATGAGCACTTAATGAAAAAAAAAATATGAAGGTGTCTTTCCAATCATTGGAACATCCTTAATGATCTGGAGATTAGCTATAGATCAGAATCATAATCGAGGGAGGAAAAAGTGAGATTGCATTGGAATTCTCTCAAAATTAACCTGAGACTACTTTTTAAAAAAATGCAAGCTCAGGGTAAATCACTTAGAGTAGGGAAATAATCTTCAATTATTAGATAAGAAAAGACTAGGCAGTTGTGGGTAAATGACCTGAGGAGCAAATAGAGGGAACTCTAGACTACAGATGAGTCCGCAATACACAGTGTCAAGTTGAAGTATGATGCTTAGAGAGTGAACTAAAAGGAAAACTGTAGGAACCTGGACAGTTAATAAGATTAGAGTATCCAATCTGAACCCTGGGAAGTTGGAATATAGTACTATTCTAGGAGAAAGGCAGGAAGGCCTTACCCAAATGATGTTGAAATTGGGAGATCTAGTTCCAGCCTAGCTTTGTTACTAATAAGCTACAGAAACTTGGTAGTTCACTTAATTTCTTTAAGCTCTAGGTTGTTCATCTATAATATGAGTATAATTATAATATTGATTTTATATTCATTGCTCTGAGGAAAAGTGCTGTGAAGTAAGCAAAAAGGACTATAAAATATAATACACTCTTAATGGCCATTATAGGAAGTATTACTAAAGAGGAAAAATCAAAATACACAGAACGTTAGCAAATGCAACACAACCAGAAAGTCAGAACAGGCTGTTTAATTCGTGAGACCCAGTGTAAAATGAGATGTGGGGGCCTTTGTTCAAAATATAGTAAGAATTTTAAGATAACAACAGCAGAGCATCAGACCAAGCATGGGGACCATCAAGTCATGAGATCAGTGGAACTGCAGGGGTCGCATGTTCACAAAACTGGTGCTGAGGAGAGAGAAGAGATGTATGCTGTTCTTTATGTCCCAATGGGGTAGAACCTATACACTATTGTTCCAACAGTTGTGTTACAGAATAAAGTGTAATTCCTCCCCTGGTAGGCTATTTTGACTCTTAGTTGCATAGTAACCTTCAGAGTTGGGTCTTTGAAAGGCATGGCAGTATCCAATAAAGTGCTGGGAGTCCTAATTCCAACTATTAGATAAGAAAAATCTTTGGGTTCTTGTGGCAATTGTCTTAGATATTTGAAAGGCTGCCATAAGGAAAAGAGACAAGATTCTATTCTAAAGGGTATAACTATGAGCAAATGTATCAAAGACTATTTTATAAAGCTCAACATATAAATATGCTTTCTAACAAAGAGAAATATCCAATAATGTGATATAACCAGGTCTTAGGCACTGGAAGTTTTTAATCAGAAGTAAAAGACCATTTGCCTGGGATGGTGTAGAAGAAACTGCTGCATTGATGGAGACTGGAATATCTGACCTCTAACTTTAATATTCTGTGTTTCTAGCCTAGCTTGGGAAGGAACCAGTACAGAGCTGAAGAATAAGAAAGAATATGAAGGTTTGGGGAGATAGAGAATCAAAGGAAAGGAAGTTCCATTGGTGTTTCCTACAGGAGTGAGGGGGCAGAAAACACAATTTAAAATAATATCTAAATTGGGGATAACCATGTGAACTTATTCAAAGCACTTCTCCCTCTGAATTAGAAATTTAGAACCAAACAATACCAGATCTAGAAGGAACACCAAAAATCATCTAGTGCAGACTGTTAAAATGGAATCATGATAGAAGTAAGAATAATGGTTATCTCTGGAAGAGACAGACTCGAAGGCATGGGAAAATTCTAGAGTGCTGGAAATGTTTTATATCTTTACCTGGATGGTGTCCATACAAGAGTATACATATGTAAAAAAAAAAGATGTACACCTCATGTTAGTGTACTTTACTTCAATTTTTCAAATGTTAGAAATTATCAGTGTCTCTGAAATAAGGGCTAGAGTCTACATGTTTCTCCAGGTGATTCTTAGGCACCTTAAAGTTTGAGAACCATGTCAATTTACAGAGTAGTAAAATAAAGCACAGGGAAGTTCATTGATTTTCCCAAGGCCACTCTGCTAGTTAATGGAGCTTTAGAAGCCAGGATTTCTAGAAATTAAATTAAATAATCCTCATAATAAACTTTGAGAGTAGGCATTCTCACTGCCAACTCTAGTGACTGATCCAAGACCACACAACAGCTTAGAAGATAGAGACCAAGGAGGAGTGAAAAGAGACATTCATCTAAAATTCTAAGGGCCTAAAAAGCCAGCTTAAAGCAATTCAACCTTATTTTCTGGATAATTTGAAGTTATTGAAGGTTTTTAAAGAGAACAGGGAAAAGGGGATGAAAAGAGTGCATTGGGTTAGCTCTCCAAGAGTCCAGGGCAGCAGGAAGACCAGTCCTAAATTAGGAGAAAAGCAGTATGAATAGAGAGAAAAGTGCAGCTTTGAGAGAAAGTTTAGTGGTAGAATCATTGATACTTAGCAATAATAGCAATAGTTAGTAATATTTACTATGCATTTACTGAATGTCAGATGCATTCATTTTCTCATTTGATTCTATCAACAATTCAATGAAATGGGGACTGTTATTATCCCATTTTTTGCATATGAGGAAGTTAGTGTAAAGCAAGAGGATAAATAGCACGTCAGGGTCACAGATAGTAAATGGCAAACCTTGATTTTGAACCCAGACCTGTTTGGCTCCAACTGCTATATTATAGTAAGGAGAAAGAAAAGAAGAAAGTCAAAGGTGCCACAGCCTGTGACACTGGATGACAGTTAACTTGTATTATCATTAGAAAACATAGGTCATATTGAGGAAAGAACACATTTGATGGCAAATAGAATGAGTTCAAATCTATTCATTTTGACTCTGAGGGTCATTAATTTCTAATATCCTCCTACATTAGTATGCGTTCCAATATTACTGAATGAAGGAGAAAGGGGCAAAGCAGTGCTTTAGTAACGTTGATATTTTAAAACCAGCTTTTACAATGCTTTTGCAAATATCTAGGCTTATTAAAATGTGCCTAGCTACAAAATTCTGCTAGGATGTCTGCTACAAAGAAGTTATAAGTATTATCACATACTTCCATTTCTTTCTTTCTTCCATACTTTGTTTTTCTTCACATTTCACACCTATGTTCACCTCAGAAAGACCTGCTAAACTACTTCCATTTGGAGCATGGGCTTGAGAACGTGTTGGGTGCACATACCAAGTCAATGTACCTGACCAAGATTAAGAAGTTCTTACAGTGTTATGAGCTGAATTGCATGGCTCCAAAAATCCATATGTTGAACCCCTAACCCCCAGTACCTTAGAATGTAATTGTATTTGGAGATAGGGTCTTTTTGTTTTTATTTTATTTTATTTTTTTGAGATAGGGTTTTTAAAGTGTTAAAATGAGGACTTTAGGGTGGATCTTAATCCAATATGACTGGAGTCCTTATAATAAGAAGAAATTAGGACACAGACAGACACAGAGAGAAGACCATGTGAAAACAGGGAAAAGATGGCCATCTGCAAGCCAAAGAGAGAGGTACCAGAAAAGACCAACCCTGCTGACACCTTGATCTCAGGCTTCTGGCCTCCTGAACCATAAGAAAATTAATTTATGTTGTTTAATCAACCCAGTCTATAGTACTTTATCATGACAGTCCTAGCAATAACAACTGGATAACATTGTAAGTGATTTGTGTGTCATTGCTGTGAACTGGTTGGTCTGTGTGAGCAGATCTTGACCAAATTATGTTCAGGCTCTTACCTGAATTAACCAACTACTATTCTCACCATCACTGTATTCTCACTCCATCAAAGTGGCTGCTTGTATAGAATGAGCACAGCAATGAGACTTGGAAGCACCATTCATACTCTGGTCTTGTGATGCTGCCTGCGATAGAGTTCTGCTGGTACATGGCCTCAACTTACCTGTCCTCCATAGGAGAATGACAGGGGTGCTCTATATCCCTCCATGCTGGCTTCCTTTGATCTCCTTTATGTAAATTATCAAGGTAGAAGAAAGCCTTGGTTGTTTTCGCCTCATCATAAAAAGGCATAGTTGAACAATATAATATGTGGAACTGAGAAAATCAGTGGAACCTTGGAAAGCACCTGATTCCATGACTTGGCCAAGAAAATATCAGAACAGTTCTGGATTTATCACATTATTGCCAGAAAACAAAAATGTTTTCCAAAATATCAAGAGCAATGCCAAAAGCACAAAGTTTAATGAGTTTAGCATTAATCAGAGTACAAGTAGAAAGATTTCTTCTACACACATTCAGACTCTCAGACATTAATGAGGAAAATTCAGCATTCATGAATAAATAGATAATGATTTATAAGCCAGTCTTTTGACAGAGAAAGAGTCATTTCCCCACCATAGTATTCACAAAATTGTAGAAGGATGAAACACTGAAGAAACAGCCAGGCTAATAATGTAAAAGCAGCAGATCAGAGCTTTCCTTTAGTTTATACCAGCACCTCCAGTGAGATGTTTATTGCTGAAATCAGAAATGCTATATCACAGTGTTCTCCTTTGGAAAGTAGTTGCTGTAAAAAGCATTTACCGTTCATTTGCCTGAAGCTTAATATATGCTTTCATGTATGTTTACGATATTCCATTAAAAATAGATAGGGAAGTAGTTATATTAAAACCAAAATACACTTAAAATGTTCAGTTTAACTTTTTCTTCAATGGTATATGTTTTACATTTTAATTAAAATATAATTTAGATATAAAAATGCACAAATCACAAGGGCACAGCTTGAGAAATAACTCACAATAAACCCATCTGTATAACCACCATCCAGGTCAAGAAATGTAATATATGCAGCATGCAAGAAGTCCCTTGCAATATCAAAACTTCCCTATATTTCAAAAGTAATTTTCTATGGCTGGAATTTCCAGTACAATGTTAAATAGCAGTGGTTAAAGTGGGAATCCTTTTCTAGTTCCTGATCTCAGGTGGAAAGCTTTCAGACTTTCATCATTAGGTATGTTAGCTGTGGATTTTTCACAAATTCCCAGTCATCCATTTGATTAGTGACTTTTCCAATCTACTTTTGCAAAGACTGTATTCATTCTCATGTGTAATCACTAAAAGTTCAGTTCCTTTAGCCTGTGTTCAGCTAGTGTCTTGGAAGGGATTCCCTTGAAAACTAGGAGCTTAAAAAAAAAACCTCTCCCAGTCTTTGCAGATTCTCTATCCTGAGACACTCGTTCAATACTACTTAGGCAGACCATTTACAACTCTCCCTTAGCCTTAATTTCCTGCTTGCACTGGGTCTAGAGAGCTGCCAAGATGATAGCTTAGGGTTTGCTCAGATCTTTTCTGAGCATGCATCCAGTCCTGGGCATGTGTGTAGCTTTAAAATTTCAAGTATTCATGGGAGCATTTAAATGTCCTAATTTCCAAAAGAAACTCTCTCCCCATATATGACAAGCTTTAGGCTGTCTGTTGTATGTCTCAACTATAATCTATTGTCCCAGGTGGGTGAAGGTTTTCCATTTGCCTTTAATGTTTTTGGGCAATGTCCAGTGCTTTTCTGCCCTGAGTGAGTTCCAAGTTAGGCAAAACAGAAATGAATCCTTTCTGCCAAATCCTTCAGGTAGCTTACAGACAGCTTAGAACAAACAAACACAGTAATTTGCATCACTCTAAGTAATAAGCCATAGAAACATCTTGTTTAAGAATCTCAGTCAGTACCAGTACCTGAACCCTCTCCCCTAATATGATAGCAGTAGCCATTCATCACACAGGTAAAATATGACTTTATTTGACTTTAATGTTTTTAGATTCAAAAGGCCCACTCCACTTTACATATCCATTTGTCTCCAATGATGTCCCCTAAACTATATTCTGTAACTGTACTTATTCTATGTTCGTGTTCTTGTTCCTTTTCTCACAAGACAGCATAAGAATTCAGTGCATCTTATCCTTAATAAAATACAATCATGACATTATTTTCATCTTATCCCATTCCACTTCTACAAGTCTTTATAGAAATTCTTCTTTTCAAGACTAATAAGTAGAGATATCTCCTGAAAGAAAACAAAGTTTCCTTCTATGTAGCTCTTCCTCTAAGCATTTTTTTCACTGTAATCTGGAGAAATATATCCACAGAGCAAGATGGATCTATATTTCTCATCTTGGTCCCCAACCTCCTTTGTGATTCTCTACTATGGCACCTTTCCAAGGATCACACTGAGACCTTTTACCTGGTTTATGATGTGCTTATGGCTTTATTTTTTAATGAGCTTAGCCATAGGGGCCTCCCAGAAAATGAAGATTTCAGTGAGGGGATAAATTGCTCCCTGCTTTAAGGTTGAAGAAAAAACTTCCCTTCTCCCAGTTATCGCCTCACTTCACTTTACCTAATTTGTTCAGCAAAAGTTTCTCTGCAAACACTATGTCCAAATCACCATAGGGGAGAGGCAGTATACATTCTTGGAATAATAGCAAATTAATCTAATTACTGAAGTATTAATGTGTCCATAACCACCCAAGGTGAGAGAATTGGTCTCAGTAACTCCTGTGACTAGAAATCAAGTGACTACTAAGTACATGAAATAGAAAAAAAATGTAGCATCAGTTTATTTTTGCTGCATCATGCAGCAAAAGGAAATGGCACAGAATGGGATAGGTAAAGTTAACAGGATAGCTTGGTCCTTCTGAGATGGGTATATAGGCCAGCCCAAGAACCTGAAAAGAAATTTTGAGGGACTGGAGGTTCCATGTTCCTAGTGAGTTTTGGAGTCAAAGCTTATAGTCATTAAACTGATTTACTGTTGTCAATGAAAAAATGTTGCCTACAATATCAGTAAACAAAGGATGTTACAGCCATCAAGGCACCACATTACAGCTGCCCCCCAACAATGAGCCCTGAGGGAACTCAGGATGGAAACAGGATGCCTGCTATCAAGGAGTCAGTCTCTGCAGCCACCCATAATTATGCTCCCTGAGGATACTCAGGATGAAAAAACACAGGATACTGACCTTAGATAGCTGAGGTGCATATCAAAGGAATGATTTCGTGAGCCCAGACTCTTGCATCTTCTCATAGGCTATATTCCTTAATTTGAGATGTCTGGTTTTCTTTCTGATATGAGTATTGCTACTCCAGCTTTCTTTTGATTTCCATTTGCATGGAATATCTTTTTCCATCCCCTCACTTTCAGTCTGTATGTGTCCATAGGTCTGAAGTGGGTCTCTTGTAGACAGCATATGTATGGGTCTTCTTTTTGTACCCATTCAGCAAGCCTATGTCTTTTGGTTGGAGCATTTAATCCGTTCACATTTAAGGTAATTATCGACATGTATGTTCCTATTACCATTTTCTTAATTGTTTTGGGTTTGTTTTTGTAGGTCCTTTTCTTCTCTTGTGTTTCCTACTTAGAGAAATTCCTTTAGCATTTGTTGTAGAGCTGGTTTGGTAGTGCTGAATGAATTCTCTTAGCTTTTGCTTGTCTGTAAAGCGTTTGATTTCTCCGTCAAATCTGAATGAAATCCTTGCTGGGTAGAGTAATCTTGGTTGTGACGTCTTCCCTTTCATCACTTTAAATATATCGTGCCATTCCCTTCTGGCTTGTAGAGTTTCTGCTGAGAAATCAGCTGTTAATCTTATGGAAGTTCCCTTGTATGCTGTCATTTTTTCCCTTGTGGCTTTTAATAATTTTCTTTGTCTTTAATTTTTGTCAATTTGATTACTATGTGTCTTGGCATGTTTCTCCTTGGGTTTATCCTGCCTGGAACTCTCTGCACTTCCTGTACTTGGGTGGCTATTTCCTTTCCCATGTTAGGGAAGTTTTTGACTATAATCTCTTCACATATTTTCTCGAGTCCTTTCTCTCTCTCTTCTCCCTCTGGGACCCCTATAATGTGAATGTTGGTGCATTTAATGTTGTCCCAGAGGTCTCTTAGGCTGTCTTCATTTCTCTTCATTCTTTTTTCTTTATTCTGTTCTGCAGCAGTGAATTCCACCACTCTGTCTTCCAGGTCACGTAGCCATTCTGCCTCAGTTATTCTGCTATTGATTTCTTCTAGTGTATTTTTCATTTCAGTTATTGTATTGTTCATCTCTGTTTGTTTGTTCTTTAATTCTTCTAGGTCTTTGTTAAACATTTTTTGCATCTTCTTATTCTTTGCCTCCATTCTTTTTCTGAGGTCCTGGATCATCTTCACTACCATTATTCTGAATTCTTTTTCTGGAAGGTTGCCTGTCTCCACTTCATTTAGTTGTTTTTCTGGGGTTTTATGTTGTTCCTTCATCTGGTACATAGTTCTCTGTCTTTTCATTTTGTCTATCTTTCTGTGAATGTGGTTTTTGTTCCACAGGCTGCAGGATTGTAGTTCTTCTTGCTTCTGCTGTCTGTCCTCTGGTGATGAGGCTATCTAAGAGGCTTGTGCAAGTTTCCTGATGAGAGGGGCTGGTGGTGGGTAGAGCTGGGCATTGTTCTGGTGGACAGAGCTCAGTAACACGTTAATCCACTTGTCTGCTGATGGGTGGGACTGAGTTCCCTCCCTGTTGGTTGTTTGGCCTGAGGCAACCCAGCCCTGGAGCCTACAGGTTCTTTGGTGGGGTTAATGGCAGACTCTGGGAGGGCCAGAACTTCTGCTGCCAGTGTCCCTGTCCCCATGGTGAGCCGCAGCTGCCCCCTACCTCTGCAGGAGACCTTCCAACACCACCAAGTAGGTCTGGTTCAGTCTTCTATGGGATCACTGCTCCTTCCCCCTGGGTCCTGATGCACACACTACCTGTGTGTGCCCTCCAAGAATGGAGTCTCTGTAAGTCCTGCAATCAAATCCCGCTAGCCTTCAAAGTCTGATTCTCTGGGAATTCCTCCTCCAATTGCCAGGTCCCCAGGTTGGGAAGCCTGATGTGGGGCTCAGAACCTTCACTCCAGTGGGTGGACTTCTGTGGTATAAGTGTTCTCTAGTTTGTGAGTCACCCACCCAGCGGTTATGGGGTTTGATTTTATTGTGATTGCACCCCTCCTACCATCTCACTGCAGTTTCTCCTTTGTCTTTGGATGTGGGGTATCTGTTTTGGTGAGTTCCAGTGTCTTCCTGTCGATGATTATTCAGTCATTAGTTGTGACTCTGGTGCTCTCACAAGAGGGAGTGAGCTCACGTCCTTCTACTCTGCCATCTTGAACCAATCTTGGGTTGAGATGTCTGGTTTTCTTTATATAACAGTAATATTTTGATATTCTGACTACCTGGTCTTTTTGTTACAAAAAATTCTATATAGGGATTCCCTGGCAGTCTTGTGGTTCGGACTCCACGCTTCCACTTTAGGAGGCATGGAATCCCTGGTCAGGGAAGTAAGATCCCACATGCTGTGCAGCCAAGAAACAAATGAACAAACAAAAATCTCCTATGTATCCTCTCCTCCTTTACCTCTTTGGAACAGTCTCTCAGAGCTATCTGAAAGGCTGTGTCCCAGGTTTAAGTCCACAGTTTTGTTCACCAAATAAAACATAATTCTCAACTTTTAGGTTGTGTATTATTTTTCAGTCAACACTGCTCATCTCTCTTTGATTATACCTATCCATGCAGGTATGACCTAGAAGATAAGTTAGACAAAAGTGGAAACAACCTTGGTACAATTTCCACCCATTGGTTTCAATTCCAATTGTGGAACTGCACATGAAAAAATATAATCCCTAGATCAAGTGTCAACCCCTAAAATGTTTAAAGTCAGGTCTGCATATCTCAGTCCCCTCTATTTTACCTCTTGTCAAAATAACATGATCTGGAGTCACAGGGGACAAAGACAGTCTGAATTCCTGGTTATCAGGTACATCAAATCATAGATGTGAAGTACCAGCTTATATAGCATGCTTATATAGTGACCAGCATGCTTATATAGTGACCTCAGAAATGGACCTCAGAGTTTGCCCCTGGGAAAGGTGAATTGCCCCAAAGGTGTGCTCACTCTTAACCTGTGGGGAGAAGAGATATTGTTTTCCATTTACACCAGCAGCCTGAACGTCTTCTCACACCCTCCCTCTTCCCTGCCTTGGTGACCCTGTAACGGATGTGGTTTCTAATAGGTATAAGGCCTTAGGTAACTGTCATTTTGATTAAACTATAAACCTACCCACTTGTGAGAAAGAAATAGGCTTTCAGATTTGTGGAGAGAAAAGACCACAGGGCAGACCAATTTAGTTTAAATAATTTAGAGATCCCAGAGAGAAGATTATCCTGCTAAATATTTAAGACCCTAAAGGAACGAGTCATTCCCAGTTGTTCAATGTTTTCTCCCTGGGAAAATTGCAACCAGGATAATTGCTGACTCATCTGAGGTTCTGTTTGAAGCCCTTTGATTCTCAGAACGTGGAGTCTGGGCACTGTCACAGGATTGGAAAGCGAGAGAGCCAGGGTTCTTGCCTATACAGAGACAAATCTCTTGTCTGGAGATAACTGTGATTCCTGCGACATGTAGCATTCTAGTATGTAAAGTGTGTGTGGGTATCTAGCAGACCTTCTGAATGAGATCTGGAAAAATATCAAATGCAGCACAATTATTAATTGGTTAATTAAAATATATTCAGGGAAAGTTGTATTATGCCAAATGTAGTGAGATACAAAGAATTACAAGATATTGTCACTACTTTCAGAAGCATGCTATCAGGTCAATGAACCATATTGATAAATAACTTGAAATACAGGCTAATTAAGGTGATGTGTAGCCAGGACAAGTAAATCGGTATTTAAGTGGATCCTGGAGTGAGATTAAGAATTAGAACAGAAGACTCTCCATGGTAGGAAGTGTTAGGGCTAAGAATTGTCCCACAACCCTCCTCCTACCCAGGGTCCTGAAACATGGAGTATAATCACAGAATAGCAGCCTAAGAAGAAAAAATTAATACAGTTAAGCAAGTACCCTGCTCCCTCAAATGCAGAGTTTGGGGTCAAGTATGTCCAATACCAGTGCCAGGGTGGGCTTCCTACCTCTCAAATTAGAGACAAACAGGTCTTCAGCGCAGCCCTGGCCTCACTTCCTATTCAGCCAGAATGGAGAGTAAGGGAGTCTTGTGGCAACCACCACCAGGGGTGCTTCCTGCAAGAACACACGCTACCCTGACTACAAGAAATAAAAGAGAAAGCACAAAGTCAAGTTCCTTACTGTGGGCAGAGCAAAGACACCTCTTAATATAAAACTGCTTCTCATCCCATGGAGGACAGTAAAGGTGTACTGGGATCAGAATTCAATAAACACTGTGAACTCACATAGTACTCAAAAATATTAAAGTGTTGGAGAATTTTTCTGCCTTGCTCCTCTGTCTACTCTCTCACCACCATTGAATCATGAAGTTCCTTTCGCCAGAGATGGAAAAGTTACTTAAAAGACATCAGTAGAGAGATTTGAATCTCAAAGCTGACATCCTTGCAACCGTAATCTTAAAAAAGGAAAATTTTAAAAATCTAAATCTTAAAACCCTAAAAACCTGATAACTCAACCTCGTGAAAGAGAAAAGAGTAGAAGCACTAAGGCAGAAATTAACACCACAGTGGGACAGGCACCCCTTAGACAGGTAGCTTGGTCCACCTAAGATGAGAGTGTATGCCAGCCTAAGAATAATTCATGGAAGAAACTTTGAGTGATTGGAGGCTCCATCATTTTTCTAGTGAGTTCTGGAGTTGAAGCTCAAGGTCGTTACAAGTTTTATTTGCTGCTCATATCCCTTTGATTGTACCTGTGGAGAGAATAAATAATGTAGTTTTTTTTTTTTTTTCATACATTCGTCATATTGTCCTTTGTAGGGAGAACTCAGAATGTAAACAAACCTCCCAAAAGGAAATGGAAGTAGGAGCCATTTGGCAAGGAAAATAAAGTCAGGGAAGACAGAAAAGAGAAAGACAGAGAAGGGAATAGTTGGACCCCGCTAGCCATTCTAAGTTGAAACCCCAGGGAGAGGAATGATGGTGGTGGTTCTAGAAACAAGCCAGCAGGTTAGCAGTCTCCAGAGTTGACACTCATTCCTCAATTTGTCTGGTGAAGACTGGAGAACTTTCTAGTTCTCTTGGACAGTCTCTGCGACTCATGACCATGAGTCTGATGAGCATGACCTCATCTATTTGGTGGAAAGGAAACAAGTAAAGGACGAGACTACACAGAGAGAAGGTCATAGATACTGTCCCCGGAGTTCCCTTAGCTCCCTGGATTAGGGATCAGGAAGTTTCTGCTTGCATCCAGTCAGTGTTTGGACAGCTGAGTTGGGAACGGCAAGCCTGCTGGGAGACCTAGCATGAGCCAGGAGCAGAGTGGACCACATGGCTGAGACACAGAGTTTGTAACGCCAGCAAGAGCTGAGCGGAGGCAAGTCAGCTAATGGGGAAGGGTCACAGGCCTTGAACGTGCCAAGAGTACGGATTGCATAAGTCACCAACTAGAGTTCAGCAGCTGCTAGCAGGACACTGAGATCACTTTTCCTAGCTCAGATTTCAGGTCAAAATTGCTTCAAGCAGATGATCAATCTCCATCAGAGTCACCTGGAAGGTTATTATAATGCAGATTCCTGGGTTCCACTCTAGACCTATTTAATCAGAATGTCTAGAAATGGAGCCTAGGAGTCTGTTTAGTGGTCACTCCTGGGTGATTTTCATGCACAGTAAATTTGAGATCAGCTTTCTCAATTTAGTTATTGTGTGGTCCAGTACTTTAAATATATTCTGATGCTCAACTGGGATTTGCTGGAGTGGAAAGGAGCTATGAGTATTAGTGCATAACACATATGGTTAATGTAAGTTAAAATATAGTGTTTCACCTTATTAACTTCATTGGCCACAGATGGCAAGCTTAAAACTGTCTCTTCCAGGGAGTTCCTCATTTGTTCCTCTTTCCAGTTCATTGACCTCTTCCTTCAGGCTTTGGATGTATGAATCAGTTTTTCTTAATTGTTTGAATTTTTGCCACTCTAAGCCTGTGCTGACTGCTTTCTGCTTATCCCTTCATTCATGATGAAATGGGAAAAGTAACTCTTCCTGGGTGTGGACTAAGAAAGTACCATTAAATGAAGAATGTTGCAGCCATCAAGCCATCAGCCACTCCAGCTGCCCCCCCATGGTGCACCCTGAGGGGACTCAGGATGAGAAAGAAAAGGATACTGGCCCTAAATAGTTTAGATGCATATCAAAGGAATGATTTCAATGAGCTCAGACTCTTGCATCTTCCCATACACAGAAAGTGTTAAATTCATTAAACTGATGCCTGATTTTCTTTAATTAACAGTAATCTTTTGATGTTCAGACTACCTGATTTTTGTTGCAAAACTCCTATATATCCTTGCTCTTTCCCTCCCTTGTCAGAGCAGTCCCTCAGAGCTATCTGAGAGGCTGCCTCCCAGGCTTGAAGTCCTCAGACAGTCCTCCAAGCAAAACATAATTCTCAACTTTTGGGTTGTGCTTTTTTTTCGGTCGACATGTGTCTTAGGAGGAGGACGCTCGGTTTAGCTGTCTCCAGATTCAGAGCAAACTGAGTTGGAGTCACTTTACTAGTTTTGTAACACTATGCTAGTAAATTCTGAACCTCAGTTTCCTCATGTATGAAATGGAAGGAAAAAAATAACTTCTTTAGAGGATTAAAATGAGACAGCTATGTTTACGTGCCTGACACAGTATCTGCTTAAGAAACTCTAGCTCCTAATTTTCTCATTTTTATGGATCCAGATCAAAATTACTGTCCTGGTAGTCATCCATAATAACAAGGCAAAGAGTCTGAAACCAAGCAGGACCCTATGGGGATCCTGGGTACAAATCCTTTCTATGTCCCCCATTCCTTGTCTCTGGGAAATAGGCTTCATTCAGTCTCCTTGACCATCCCTGAGTTCCAAAGGGCAGGTTTAAACAGTTACTAATCAGGGAAGGGAAGGGATGCAGAGACAAGGGAGGAGCAGTCAAGAAACAATTGTACAGCCTTGGGGCAAGGTCCTGGTTTCTTCTCAAGGAATATACATAACAATATATTTGAGTTCTTCTGCAGAATCAAGGCCCCCACCCAGAAGGAGGATGGCAACTTCAGGCTGAGCACAATATTCCTGGAGCCCCACCCTGTTACTTCATCACCAACCAATCAGAAGAAAGTCACACACCCTGCAGCCCTCACCCCAAATTTTGCCTATAAAAACTTCTCCCCCCATACCACTGAGGAGTTCAAGATTTTTGAGCACAAGCCACCCATTCTCCTTCCTTGGCCCTGTAATAAACCTTTCTCTGCTCCAAACTCCAACATTTTGGTTTATTTGGCCTCACTGTGCATTGGGCATACGAACTTTGTTCAATAACAAGTCCACTTGTCATTTTACAGGGGACATATTGAGTGCACAGAGCTCAGGCAGCCATCTCATCAGCATGCCCTCAGCTCCCCTCTTGTTATGCTTACATATTTGGGAGAAGGCCATTCTCATAACCCTCACTCTCTAGTTAGCTCACCTTCCATTTATTCTAAGGGCCTCTTCCTCTGTTATCAGTTCTCCTA